>NW_012267351.1:1110460-1191755 GCF_000151885.1 Dipodomys ordii
CTTTTGAGGAACCTCCATACTACTTTCCAAAGTGGTTGAACAAGTTTACACTCCCACCAACAATGCAGTAAGGTTCCCTTCTGTCCACATCCCCTCCACATCCCCCCTCTAAAATGTAATCTTTAAAGTGTTCCTTAGAAATTAACAGAAAGACAGGCTCTGGTGCCTTATGTCTATAATCCTAGCTACTCAGGTGGCTGAGATCTGAGGATTATAGTTCAAAAGCTAGACCTGACAGGTAAGTCTGTGAGACTCATTTCCAATTAACCAGCAAAGAAGCTGGTAGTGGAAGTGGCTCAAATGGTAGAGTGCCAGCCTTGAGTGAAGAAGCCCAACAAGGGCTTGTGGCCCTGAGTTCAGACCCCAGTAACACCCCCACCCCCAATAGAAATTAATGGGGGGGCTGTATATATAGTAATGACTCAGAGAATGTTCAAGGCATCAATGAATGAATTCACAAAGGGATTAAACCTAGAGACTGAGAACAGGCTGAGGAAAGAAGAGGGTAAAACAGAAGAGCAAAGGAAAAGACTAAGGCAAGAAAACAATCACTCAGAAACCCAGTTCAGAGAAGCATTATCAATGAACTTAACAGAAAAGGTCCATATTCTAAGATAATTATCATTTCAATGTGTCACTGTTAGTCAGTACTTTTAATTTCTTCACAAAATTCCAAACTGTGAACATGGATTATTGGAGAAGGAAAAGACATAGAAAGGTAAGCCAGGCACACGTTTATGCCAGTAATCCCAGAAAATTTTGAGGCAAAAACTGGTATGATCACCTTCCTTCCTTCTTTTTTTCCTTCCTTCCTTCCTTTTTCCTTCCTTCCTCTCCTTTCTTTCCTTCCCTCTCACTCTTCCTTTCCTTTTATGTGCTAGTACTGGGGCTTGAACTCAGGGCCTCAGCACTGACCCTAAGCTTTTCTGCTTAAAGCTAGTCTCCTACCACTTGAGCCACAGCTCCACTTGAGAGTCTCACAGACCATTCTGTCTAAGCTGGCTTCAAACCCTGATCCTTAGATCTCCACATGCGGAGCAGTTAGAATTAGACATATGCCACTGGTGCCTGACAGTGCTCAGCTCTTCTTTACTGCAAACAAAAACTCTATCTTTGCTCCATTTCACGCATTACACATGTATTTCTTACTTTGCTATCTCTTGCCCCAAGACTTCTTTTCTGGGAGAAAAAGTTTTTTCTCCAAAATCTCATCTGGGTTCAAATGTCCATCACTGGACAACTCTACAGCACTGAGTGTGTGGAGTCACAGAAGCAACGAAGTGGCTAGAAATTTAGAATAAGACATGAAATGAGGAGGGTAGTTGGAATAAATCCCAGAAAAGAATGGGGAAATGTGGCTACTGCATCCCTTAACATGGCCCTGATGCTTGTGGGGAGAGGAGGGAGGAAAGGAGCATGTTGCTATATATGCAACTTGATTGTATGTGGGCAACTGACAGGAAGAAATCTAGATTGGTTGGTTTGAAGCCTTAAAATACTAGCAGCACCCCTTCTAAAGATCTCTACCACCCATGAATCTAAGTATATGGGTTGAAATTAATATGAACTGCAGAACAACCCAGGAGGCTCATACCTGCCACTTTATCTGATAATTCACCCTGTGGCTGGTTGGCAGGGAAGAACATGGAACAGGAATTCAGAAACCATCAAACCTGCCTCCGCCCTTTCGTTTGGTATATGTTACAATGGGTATGTCATTTTACTTCCTCAAAATCAGAGGGGCTACTAAGCATGTCATACTTGGTTCAGAAAGCTGTGCTTTTTGCAAACGAGATAATATCTGTAAAGCTGGCCCTACATAAAATCTGAAGCAGCGAGCAAAAGAAAGGGATCATTGGTAATACAAGAAGTAACAGGAAGCCAATGAGTTGTGGCACTTGTGTTACCTTTGCAACTATTTTGACATGCTCTTTGGAGTAGAAAAAAATGTAATGACTGTGAAGTCTGTTTATTCTATTTTTATGAAGCATTGTGGAGGGGGAAAATCAGTGCAGCTCTGAAGTGAATGATTATATATGTATATAGTTTTCTAGATAGTACTAGTGCCTTCTATAGTATATACCAATAATAACCAGATGGTTCCAGACATGCTAAAGCTTTCCTTGCAAACTCATTATATTCATATATTCTTATCCTCTGGATTCCCATTTTTGTCTCTGCTTTAAAAAATGGATAAAAAACAGAAGCAGGTTAAGTTTATCATTTTCTCATGGTCTCAAATGTAGTAAGTGGGACATCCCAGATTTATTTCAATCAAAACCTCAGTATATTTCAATCCAAAATTAAAAGTAAAACACAGTATAATATTCTTAGTATAAATATCTTAGAAGAGCACTGGCAGCTCAGGCTTGTAATCCTAGCTACAGGGGAGGCTGAGATCTGAAGACTGCAATCTGAAGCAAGCCTGGGCAAGAAAGTCTGTGAGACCCTTATGTTCAATTAACCACTAAAAGAGCCAGAAATGGATCTGTGGCTCAAATGGTAGAGTACCAATCTTGAACAAAAAAGCTCAGGGACAGTGCCTAGGCCCTGAATTCAAGCCCCAGTAAAAAGAAAAGAAAAAATTAAATGCATGGTCAATGCCCAAGTTTCCATAGTGACAAAGTACTATGTAAGGCTTATTGAAGGACAAGTTAAGAGTAACATGGTCGAAATGACCTATGAAATAAGTATTTGTCATAAATCTACATGTTTTTGATAGGTGATATTTTTATATTAGCTATTAGTGACAAACGAGTCACCGTATACCTACTAAAATGACTAAAATAATGGCCACACGAGCAATTGATGAGGACAATGCCAGAAGAACTGCCGAGTGGTACACCTGTCTGGAATATAGTTCAGTGGTTTCTCAGGAGCTAGTCATAGGCTTTTGTACAATCAAAACAATTGTACTCCTTAGGTATTTACCCAATTTATTTGAAAATATCTCTACATAGAAACCTCTAGTCAAATGTTGATTGCTGCTCTATTCATAATGCCAAAACTAGAAGCAATTAACTTGTCCTTCAATAAGCCAATAGGTAAACAAACTGTAGTATAGCCATATGATGTGCACAGTAGTAGTCAGTGATTGAGAAGAATGAGCTACTGAGTAATGCAAAGACGTGGGAGGGTCTGAACTACATACATACGGCATGCTATCTACTTCCATTTGTGTCACATTCTGGAGAAAGTAAGCATAGACAAGTGTTACTTAATAGATCTGGAGTTGCTAGGGGATTGTAGCAGGAGAACTGAACGATGAGGCTCTAGGGAGTTTTAGGATGATGCAACTTCTCCGTAAAATAGTATACTGTCACACAACTGGTATTTGTCAAAAACCAGAGAACTTTACAACACACTGGTGAACGTTTACATGTGGAAAATTTAAAAATCATGTGAGTGGTCAGGATAACCTAAAACAGGATGTGTACACTTTGATAAGAGAACCTAACTTTTTTGAAAATGTATGAAACACCCTGGGTAATAGGAGTGGAGAGAAGAGGGGAACTTCCCTGAGTACCTTGAAATAAGTGGAGATTGTTACACTTGTAAGCACCATGCAAGAGGGGAAGAAGGTGTTTCCTAGGAGGCAGTGGTTACAACTATGAAACCACTACACATCTACACTACAACTGAAAAGTTATGGAAATAGATGGTCTATGGAGAATCAAGTTTCTCACTGTGGAGTAGGTTGGAGATGGCTAGAATTATCCATATGGTAATGAGTAAGGGTAAAACTTATCAATAGTAACTCACCTTTACTTTAGTATTCAGGCTGAAGGCCTGGCTCAGATTGGTAGAGTATCTGCTCATAAATAACTATAGATGCATGAAGACACAACTGATTAGCTTGCAGATATAGATATATCAACACTCGTCATCAGAGAAGGCTTAAAAACAAAGAGACCCTAGTAATGGAACACACATAACACTCAGAGCAATGAAAGATACCAGACCTAGCCAGGTGCTGGTGGCTCACACCTGTAATCCTAGCTACTCAGGAGGCTGAGATCTGAGGATCATGGTTCAAAGCCAGCCGGGGCAGGAAAGTCCATGAGACTCTAATCTCCAATAAACCACCAGAAAACCGGAAGTGGCGCTGTAACTAAAGTGGTAGAGTGCTCGCCTTGAGCTGAAGAGCTGAGGACAGTGCTCAGGCCCAGAGCTCAAGCCCCACGACCGACAAAAACAAGAAAGAGAAAGAAAAGAAAGATATCAGAGCTGATTCTAGAACAGGGCAGGAAATGTTTTAGGTAAGTCTGGAGCATTTTGTAATGTCAGTAAGGGGTGACCCAACACACACACACACACACACACACACACACACACACACCATGTACACACACACACACACCATGTACACACACACACACCATGTACACACACACACACACACACACACCCCATGAGGGCTGGTAAATGGACAAAAGAGTCAACTGAACAAGCTCACAAAGGCCAAAGATGAAATGGTTTATTTTTTTTAAAGATGAAATGATTTAAAGAACAAATGTATATAGTGACTGAATTTATAGCCCAAAGTCCAAAAATATTCATTTGTTTGCACTGTTATAAATGATTATATCAATAAAAAATTAGGAAAGACACTGGTGTCCCATACAGAAGAATTTGAAATAAATTTATGTAGATTCTACCCCTTTTAGAAGGATTTATCCATGTGCTATGTGTGAGCTGAGCACAGGGGCTTTCTCCAAATAGTACAGTATGAAAAGAAGGAAAAAAGACAGACTTTTACCATGGAGAATCCTGAAAAACTCTACCTCAGCCAGGCGATCAAGAAGAGTATCAAAAGTATAACATGATACGATGGAGTGAGAATGGGATTTGCCCTCTGTGATCTTCTTCCAAGATTCCATGGCAACAATCTAATTATAGGAAAAATGTCAGAAAACCAGTAGCCTGCAAAATACCTGACCAGTATGACTCAAATCTCTCAAAAACATTTAAAAAATACACAAAGAGAAGTCTGAGAAACATTCTTAGCTAAGAGATACCAAAAGACTTATGATAACTAAAAAAGAATTTGGCATCCTAATGAGGTGCTGGAATAGAAAAGTATAGTAAGTTAGTAAAACAACTAACTGGGAGGGTACTGATGGCTCACACCTCTAATCTGAGATCTGGAGGACCATAGTTTGAAGCCAACCTGGGCAGAAAGGGCCAGACTTCAGACATGGCCTAAGTGGCCGAGCACCAGCCGAGCAAGCACTAGGGCCTGTGTTCAAACCCTGATTGTCAGGAAAAAAAATGGTAAATGAGCAAAATGGATTTTAATGCATCAATATTGGTTCATGAGTTTGCCAAATGTGGTATAAAATGTAAGAAGTTAACCAAAGAAGAAAGTACATATGAGGTACACAGGACTCAGTACTAAATTGAGAATTTTTCTACAACCATTCTGAGTTGAAAATGTGTTTACTTTTTAAAATGTCAAAACAAACAAAAACAACTTGAAATGCCCAGGAGATATCCCACAGGGGATACATAGTAGTCTTTTTTCAATAAGGCAATATTTAAAATGATAAGGCCCAAAAGAAAAATGAGACTCATTTAGATTCATCAATGAGAAAAAAATAATAATTTCCCAAAAGATCCATGTCCCCCAGTCAGAAGCATTAGAAACCTCATGTGCTAGTGAAGATAAACCTTCTGTTTGTTTGCTAGACCTGCTCTGTTCATATTTAATGGCTATTTAGATATCTCAAAGATAATATTGATCTGTGCCTTCCAGTGGAATTGATTATTCAGCATGCCCCTATTAAAATGTCCCTTAATTGCAGGGGCATTTTCTACTACATGCAGGAATGCTATTTTGCCAACAGCATGGATTCACAGGCCCTAAGATCCAATCTCAACTGCACAGAGGAAGTCAGCCTTCATGAAGAGAGTTTGATGTAACTGGAGACATAAATACAAAACTTTAAGGGTCCATGTTTCTAGAAGACTTTGTGACAATTTGTGGTTTTTTTGTTTGTTTTCTTGTTTTGTGGGGGGGTCCGGTCATGGGGCCTGAACTCTGGGTCTGGGCGCTGTCCCTCAGCTCTTCAGCTCAAGGCTAGCGCTCTACCACTTGAGCCACAGCGCCACTTCCGGCTTTTTTCTTTTTTCTTATGTGGTGCTGAGGAATCGAACCCAGGGACTCATGCATGCAAGGCAAGTGCTCTACCACTGAGCCACCTTCCCAGCCCCTGTGTGACAATTTGTGTGTCTGGGAAGAAACATGGTGAGACTTGTTTTCCAAATGACTGTTTTCAACCAGCTGAAGACTATTTAGTAGAGAAAAATGCGGGGATGGTAACTTTGGCCATTTGAACAGAGCTGAAGCAATTAGGAGGTGATTCAAATTCCAATTGCCATCCATTCTCCTCTCCATTCATTGCCTTGTCAGAGGACAAAGCAGCAAGATGAAGATTGCCAGCCAGCTCAGAATTACTAAAGGGAAAGATTCTACTTTCTATTATCCATACATACTATGGCAAGCCAGGCAGAATGGGACTCTACTTTTGAATTTGTATTAAATTTTCCACCAATGCTTTCTAGGTATAGCATGTTTTATGTCAGTTCCTTTTGGTGCTGTTGTAGTGTTGCTTCAATGTGTTCTCTCGAAAATGTTTCCGGGATGTGACCACACTTAATTTCAGCATTCTGGAACTCCTACTGAGATTATAATTAGAAATGTAGGACTTCAGTGTTTTGAATTTAGAAAAAAAAATGGGTGGCTAGAAAATACTGACATAAGGTATTACCAACTGTGACCCAGACATTCCTACATGAAATATTCCTAAAAGAAACTTACAATAGCCAAAAGGTAGAAATAACCTGAATGTCAATCCATGATAAACAGATAAAATGTGCTATATCTATGCAATAGAATATTATCCCATCACAAATCAAGGAGCAATGCATGCTACAAAATGCATGATCCTTGAGAACATTAGAACAAGTGGAAAAGACAAAAAAGGTCACATATTGTGAGACTCCATTTATATTAAATCTCTGAATAGGCAAACTCACACTGACAGAAATCATCGTGGCTAGGTGACTGGAGAAATGGTGAATGCGATGTGACTGCTTTCTTTGGGGATGGTGCAGATGTTCTGCCACTAGACAGTGGTTTAAGTCTCACTGTGAATGCCACTTCTGTAATCCTAACTACTCAGGAAACTGAGATCTGAGAATGGTGGGTCAAAGGCAGATGAATCAAAGAGACTTATCTCCAGTTAACCAGCAAAAAGCCAGAAGTACAGGTATGGCTCAAGAAGTAGAGCACTAGGGAAAAACAAAGGCCAAGTGAAAATTCAAGGCTCTGAGTTGAAACCTCACTATTGACAAGTAAGTAAATAAGTGATTAAAATGTTGAATTTTATGGGAATTCCATGCAATAGAAAAATCTGTAGGAGGCTAAGATCTGAGGATCATGGTTCAAAGCCAGCCTGGGCAGGAAAGTCTGTGAGACTCGTCTCCAATTAGCCACCAGAAAACCGGAAGTGATGCTATGGCTCAAGTGGTAGAGCACTAGCCTTGAGCTGAAGAACAGTGCCTACGCCCAGAGTTCAAGCCCCACTACTGACAAAAACAAAACAAAAACATCTGTATGCATGTATAACTTAAGTATACATTTCAAGAAGCACTTGTAAGTAAGAAACCTTGAATAGTTCTAATGAACTGCAATGGCCTTATGCAAAGTAGGAATAAAAAGTAATGAAGAATACACAAGAGCCAGGTACCAGTGCCTCAGGCCTGATAATCCTACTTACTCAGAGGGCTGAGATCTAAGGATTGCAGTTTGAAGCAGCCTGGCTGGGCAGGGAAGTCTATGAGACTCTTCTCTCCAATTAACCACCCAAAAAAACAGAAATAAAACTTTGGCTCAAAGTGGTAGAGCACTAGCCTTGAGTAAAAAGATCTCAGGGACAGCGCGCAGGCCTGAATTCAAGCCTCACGTCCAACAAAAATAAATAAATAAACCACAAGAGCTTGATTTTTCCCCTGTAGATTTTTTTGCCAAGCTCCTTTCTGCCTCAAACATCAAAAGAAGAAGAAAATTCCCCATTGGGCACAAGAGCTAATGAAAATGTGATGGGGTATGGGGCCAGGAGCAGGCTGTGGCAGACATGACACATCTAAGAAGCACGGTCAGAGAATTCTGTAGGCTCACAAAGGCAATGACAGGTGGCCAGATGATAGGCAGGGCTACTTAGCAGATCCATAGACATGAATCCTGGCTCCAGGGGGGCCAGTGATCAATGAAGAAGCCACAGAAACTTCAGAATGGATGCCCAGTGTCAATAGGAAATAATGAGGAAAGCCAGGATAAAGAAGAACTTGTCAAACACATTTGGTCTCAGAATCCCTCAGTGAGTATACTAGACCCTTTTAAAAAATATATTGTTGTTATGCAGATGATGTACAGAAGGGCTACATCAATCAGGTAACAAGTACATTTCTTTTTCAACAATGTCACCCCTTCCCTTCCCTTGCTCTCTCCCTCCTATCCCCTTCACAAGCTGTAGAGTTCATTTTCAACAGTAGCCAGTGAGTAGCACTACTGCATGTGTTCACCCTCTGTCCCTCCATTTCTGTGCCTCCCCTTACACTCCCAAAGAAGAAAAACAAATACGCCAAAAAGAAAAAAAAACAGCCCAAAAGACAAAAAAACCTCTTGTTTCCATTTCTATAGAGTTCATTTTGATAAATACTATTTTGAGTGATCAGATGCACATAGGTGCTGTGCCTTTGTGTCTCTCCCCCAAGAGTATCTTCCTTTGTAGTAGACCCTTTTTTAATCTCAGTGCACTATCATTTCATGGGTCACAATTTAAGAAATGCTGGACTAAAACAATTCCCAGATGAGATAAACCCAATGATAGTTCACAGAGTTAAAACACTAACACATTATAAAAGCAATTTCCATTTGCTTAGTGCTCTGGGCTAGACTGAACTCTAAGTATGGCATGAGTTTTTCTCATGTAACACTCAGTGATTTTCCCCTGGAGCAGGTGTTAAATCCCCTTCGATAAGGAGTTGAGAAAAGTGAAGCTTGCAGGGGTCAAGTCACCCTCTCAAGGTCACATCTCTGGCTCGTGGCTAAGCCTGGTATCTTAGGAAGAGGACCGCAGAGCCCGCTCTTGTCATCGCAGAAGTCCAGACAACAATGGCAAACCCAGTGGGCCCTTGACCATAATAATCTATTTCTGAGCAAATCTGCAAAGGGTCAGCAGGTAACCAATGAAAACCAGCACACCAAGCAGGGTAAGATGGGATATCAAAGGGGAAGATTTGTGTGTCCACACTATACTTAACAACATGCCTTATTATAATGATGAACTTTAATCCCCCCAACACACTAAACATCAAAAGTGTAAATAAGAAAAACAACTTCTCATTGAACGCAAGAGTAGATGGTCTATGAGGCCAGGAGCAGGCTGTGGTGGGCACAACAAGAGTCACAGACTATATGTGACATCTGAGAAATTCATCCAGCGTTGCCTGTGGGATTCACAAAGCCAATCACAGAGATGACAGGCAGAACCCTGAGCTTTTCATCTCACTGCTAAACATAGAATGAATATACAGTGTAAGTCCTTAATTACCACACCACTGATATGATAGCAAATACTAGAATCCATATCAGTTACTATATCTGGGGCACTGAATGAACATGTGCCTTGAAATGTGCATTCCTATAAAGCCTGTATGATATTTTTAACCTCCTAATAATAAGTACTGTTACTGCATAATACAGAGACTGAAGCTTAAAAAACTTTCCCAACATTAGTCATTTTACAACCCCAGAGACCCACTTCTATACTTTATATACCTCTTATATACCTCTTCTCTCTTTCTATAATAGATTATCCATCCCGTAGGGACTGCTAATTATGTACTCTCTGGGAAAGGGAAAATGAAAATTATAATGTTAGGTTGTAAAAATAACAGAATGCAAAATTATGTGGGCTTTGATTACAAATATGTAAAAATTTACATACACACACACAAGACACAGCAGGAAGCTGAGAAAATAAAACATTTGTATATGGACAGTTAAATGCTCGATAATTTTTTTAGCAATTTGTTCAATTTTGTCATAATGATATTTTAAGACTAAATTAAGATTGAGGAAAATATAATTGTAATAAAACAAATGAGTATGTGCCTACAAACTGATTACTTTGGCAAAATCATTACATTTGAGCCTTCACAGCATATTTTCCTAAAAATAATGGCAGAGCTCTGTGATATACCAGTATGAAGTTCTTATGAATTCTCCCAGTTAAAATTTCAAAGATACAATTCCACTATCACTGGATGTAAAATGTAACTTCAAACCGATTTCTTCCTTCGTATAATCTATGAACTATTCTCTGTGTACATTGTTTTTATTACGCCTAGAATATGTCAACTCTGCCATCACTCCTTCCTCCTGGGGCCAGTTATCTTTTAGAAAGCCACATTAGGGAGTGGATAGCCCTTCTCTTCCTGAAAATCTTGAACTCCCTGTTTCATAAAGACTAGTCAAAACTCTTGGCCCTGACCCTATCCTTTGGGTTCCTCCCTCCTACTATCCTCCATGGACAATGGGTTCTGCTCTTTTCCGCCCCCCCTTACCAAATTACATTCATGCCTTTCCCATCACATGGATTTGGTCTCAAATAACTTGCCTTCCTTTATCAAGTCCCTGCTTCTGTTACTCATTGAGCAATACCCAGCACCACCATCATTATCTTGTCACCCACTCCATAAGCTTTGTATTTCCACAGCTTATTACATGATGACTTTTATGATGTATTTATAGACACTACCCATCTATCAGATAGAATGACTATACATTTTACATGCATTGGTTCATTTAAAATAACAACACCAAGAGCTAAGTTCTATTGGCTTAATCTTAGGGGAAGGGAAAAAACAAAACAAACAGAAAGAACAAAAGGACAGAAGCTCAGGATGACAAAGTGCTTTGTCCCCAAAACAATAATCTAGAAGCAACGAAGATGAGTTTTGAACTCAGGAAAATTTGAGCCTGAATCCTGTGGCCTTAAGACACTGTAATTTTTATGTGCTCTGCAAATTTCCAGTTGTCTGCCTGGGAAATTAATTGGAGGTAAATGGTTTGGATGGCAGAAACACAAGCATCTGATGTTTATGTCAAGTGCTTAGCTGCAGTGCCGTGTTGAGCCTGAGGCAAAAGGAAAAAATCAGTAATACTGATCTTGACTTTATTTAAAAGTTGCTATTTTCCCTAGTGGATTCACTTGCATGTACTTGTTGGGTTTTTATAATGCATAAAATATTATTCATTTAAATACTGAGATTTTTGGCAGCTTCAATTTTGTCCCAACGATAAATACCTCATGTGCCTTGCTGTAGTCTTGTCCCTGATTACCATAGGGGCCATATATAGATATATGTTATAGATATATATAGAGAGAGATACACACACAAACTCATGCATTATGTTTAATTTTGATTTCAAACTCCTTGAAGGAAATCAGGCAATTATCTTTTATAATCCTGAAAATCTCCACACTATATCTCTTCACAGTAAGAACCTTGGATGTTTTGCACAATAAGTATTTCCTTCTTGCTTTACACTGTGGCAGATTCCTATTTCCCAATGCCCATTAGAAGGTAATCATTTATAATGCAAAGCTGGCAAGCTGACTATAGTTTTAATTTTCTATCAGCTGCCAAATCAAAAGGTACAAGATACAAAAAAAAATCCAAATAAGAATGAAAGGTCAATTTGATTTCCCCTAAAGGCTGCACTAAAGTTCTTCTTTAAGTATTGGAGAGCTATTTTTAGTTTTGCTTAAGGATGCTTTGCATGACCATAAGGAATTTTCTAAAACAACAAGACTCCTGCTGCAAATGAGTCATGATACTTTGCATGAGTGGAAAATAGATAGGCCAAATTTTGAAAGAAAATTATCTTTTTTTTCTGTAGCCCTCGTGTGACAAGTAAAGATACTCCGAGTGTCACATGACATCTGTACTAGCCTGTATTTCTTCTTCCACACCTGCAGCCTCATATATGGTAGTGCTTGACATACAGTCAGTGTGAAGTTTCAGTCAATAAGGAGCCACACCTATGACAGCTTCATTTTTTGTGCTAGCTCCATTGGAGGCTACCTATGTGGGACGAGCTGGCTATAGAATTCTCCAAATGATCATTTGAAAATGTGAGATAATATGAATACCTGTCAAAGCATTGTTTTAAAATTGGAAGGAGAAAATGTCTTGTCTACAAACAATCACTGGATAAATTTTAACTCTTGATTTTCATTGACTGCATAGACAGCCACATGTTGCCGGACACAGGAGAGTCTGTGTTGAGAAATGCATCACCTTCAAGTAATTCCATCTTTGTGTGAACTTCAAAGAGCACACTTGCACAAACCTAGATAGTCTAGGTTAATCACTAGAGGTTGATGCAGTCAAGAGGTACAGAAACATGAGGTGCAAGAACAGCACAGCAGGTTTCTTCATAGTACAGTGTTCTTAGAAGCAGGAGTAGACTCCAAAATAATAGTAAAATGTATAGTAAATACATAGTCTGTGAAGAGAGTTATTTAGTATCATTATCAAGGATTAATTATGGTCTACTCATAAGTCTAGGTATGGGCTAAACCCCTTCTCTACAAGGGTTTGTTTCTGACAGCCCTGTCACGCAAAGATAAGGATAATGTTCATCATGCAATGATTTCACAAGGGTGAAATTCACTAGGTCACAGAAATTATTTAGCCCCCATTATAATCTTATGGAGTCCACTGTCATAGGTGTGGCTCCTTATTGACTGAAACTTCACACTGTGCATCACTTGACTATATGTCAAGCACTACCAGATATGAGGCTGCAGGTGGGGAAGAAGAAATACAGGCTAGTATAGACGTGATAAATGGTTGCTACATTCATTGAGTATCATCTACTCAATATATTCTACAGAATATTATACAGAAGAACAAAGGGAGAGAGTATAATACCAACCTATAATATCACTTAAATCTAAAACCATGATTCATTTAAAGTAAAAAAAAGAAGTCTGAAAAATTAAAGTTATATAAATATGAATCTGTTAAGAAAGAAATAAAACACATAATGTTTTTGCCACTCTAGTACAAGATGGCCCAGAGGGAAAGTTCTATGTCTCTGCTCAATTGCATGAAACAAATCCTTGCTTGCAAGAAGAGGTACAAAAATTTGCATTATAACGAGGGAAGTTGTGGCATCCTGTCAAGGTCTATAGTAGTAATTGTAGCTTAGGAAAAGACTTTTCCTTCCACTCTTGCAATGGAGTTATTCAGAGGATTAGGAAAAAGATATCTTTGCTATTTTGGAAGTTTAGGTCCTCTAGACAGAAGATCTACAGAATAGGAAATATACGCTATTCCTTGGGGAAAATCTCAGTGAAAGTATTAACAGTCTGAAATATGCTTCCTTGCATCAATGTATATGTTGAAGTCTCAATTTTCAGCACCCCAGAATGTGACTGTCTTTAGAGAAAGAGTCTTTAGAGAGTAATTAAGTTAAAACAAGGTCATCAGGTTGGGTCATGATCAGAAACAGTTACTACTTTTATTTCCTTTTCACAAATTAGGCAATTAAGGTACATGAAGGTTTAATAATTTACCTAAGAACATAAAGTCCAAGAACAAGGGAGAATTTTTAAGCCAGGCTTTTGTTGGACTAGTCTCCAGTAGGATCCAGAACTTCAGGTTCCACAAGGATGCTGCTGGAGAAAGGCATTGTGCTCCATAAAAATATAATCTGAGGCCGGGCGCTGGTGGCTCATGCCTGTAATCCTAGCTACTCAGGAGGCTGAGATCTGAGGATCGCGGTTCAAAGCCAGCCTGGGCAGGAGAGACCGTGAGACTCCTATCTCCAATAAACCACCAGAAAACCGGAAGTGGCGCTGTAGCTCAAGTGGTAGAGCGCTCACCTTGAGCTGAAGAGCTGAGGGACAGCGCCCAGGCCCAGAGTTCAAGCCCCACGACCGACAAAAAATATATATATAATCTGAGGAGTCATCCTCATTCAGAACACTTCCGTGTAACAGGCCTAGCACAGTGCCTTACTGCTTTGACCCTGTGGAATTTATCAGTGTGGCTTCCATGTGTACCTCTAGTAATCTCTAATTAACCCAAGCACAGTAACAGGAATCCAGGCCTCTCAATCACAGCAGTATACAGTCTTAAGGGAAAACGATACAAGTATCCACAGGAGAAAAGTGAAAAGGATAATTGGGAACATATATACTTATTATTTCTGTAACATATTCAGTAAAGTTCACAGTCAATAAAGGTCAGCACATTCTTTTTGGATGATAAATCTATTAGAATATAAGGCAAGGAAAAATATTAGTACCCATAAAAATTCTGAAAGGCTAAGAAACATTGCTGTAGTATAACCCAGATCCAAGTCTTTAGTTCCCCCTGTAAGACATTAAATTGGGCCCCTGGACAGCTTTAATCTCTTCCAGTTACAGAGACCTTACTGTTGTTTCAGAAGTGACATTTCCTTGAGCCTCCAAGGATATTCTCATTAGTAAAATACATAATGATTTATAGGGAATTTGTTTATGCCCTGTTTATGCCCTGTGAATGGTTAAATAATTCTTCATATTTTAAGTAATGGAAAATAAACTGATCAAAAAAGTTTACACTAGCCAGATATAGGTGGCTCATGCCTATAAATGCCAGGGAAGAAAGAAGAGAGGAGCAAGGGACAAAAAGGGAAAGCCCCTCAAGGGAGTCAGGACCCTTCTAGATGCCTTCTCAGAACTCCATCACTCCTGTTTGCTTTGGCGACCTCAAGCTACAAGGTAGAACAAAACTGGAGGGGAAAGAAGGGACAATGGATATTGTGCAAGGAACTAGCAGTCTTCCTAATGTGCACAACCCAGCCATTTCTGTTTTGTGATGTTGCTAAACTGTGAAGAATATAGGGTGGACTAAAATAACACTCAACCAGGAGACATACCTCCTCCCCCAATTAACAAAGGTGCTGTTGATTTATGATGATGGATCCATCACAAGAGCATGTTTAGCATGTACATAGCCCTTGCCATCTGATCACCAGCACTAATATGTGTGTAAATGTTATATATGTATATATGCATATGTATATGCACTTATACATATATGTACACATACACATATGCATAATATACTTATATGTATATATGCATATACCTATACACATATGTATATACACATGTCTAGATACATATATATGTATATATATATTAAACCAATGGTGCTTTTTGCAAAAGTATATGGCTTATAGGCTTATATATATGGCTTATATTTTTTAGATGTTTTGATAGGAGAGTAGATGGCTTATCCTCTAACTAGATAATTAGATAACCTATTGGGTTATCTACATATACCTTAGAAATATATTATGTAACATAAGCTAGGTTATATTATCTAATATATATATCTAATATATATATATTAATATATTTATATACCACATGACATATTACTCTATTAAATTATGTTACATACATTTTACAACATATAATAATTATATATCATATATGATTATGACATGTTGTATAATTATAATTAATAATTATATTGTATAAGAATAAATACAATATAATTTTAGTATATAAATATAATTATTGTACAATTATAAAAATATAATTATAATTATACAATATAATTATATTAGCAGTTATTAATATTTATTAAATTATATTCACTCAATTAAACTATATTAAAATAATTATGATATTAATGTGGATTATACAATATAGTAGATAATAATACATTTTGTATATATGTTAAATTATTATAATATATATTATATTGTGTTGTTATATATTAGATATATTCCATAGTATATATTGTTATATCTAATCCAAAATATATCTATTCGATATTATATATACATATATATAAATGTATATATAAACCTGTATGTAATGTATGCACACAGATGCATTTTGCTACTAAAGGAAATTAGGCACTAAAATTTACCAACCCTTATTAAAAAGTTTTACAGTTCGGTGGCAGCAGGGGTGGGGGTGGTAATTGTGGAGGTGGGAGGGAAGGGATGGTAGGGGAAAACAAAGGAGGAGGCAACAATACTCAATAGGAAATGTACTCATCACCTTGCTCATGTAACTGTAACCCCTCTGTACAGCATTTTTACAATAAAAAACGTTCAAAAAAGTTTTGCAAATATTCTCATTTAAGTTAGGGTTCTGTGTACTTTGAATGCAAAGAAATGTTCTTGTTGAGATCTTCGACGGGTATCAGAGCTACGAGGCACAGGAGACGACCTGGAGGCCTAACTGTGTGAGAGGAGGCCTATGCCATGTAGATTCCTTCCTCTACTACACCTTGTTCTGTGGGAAGCCATTCAGCAGATTTAGACACATGTCCTGTGTGTGTGAGCCTTGCTTTCTCAAGGTAAAAGCCCAAGTCATGGTTTTTGTTTTTTAAGAATTCCTTAGCACCTAGAATAGTCATTTGATCCAGGCTATCCCTTCTGGAATCACTCACTTGGGACTTGTATTGAAAGGGGAGCAAGTGTGGGAGGCGGCAGACTGCAGTACCGCTTGCTGGCGTGAATGGAGAAGAAACATGCAGGCAGCACAGAAGGGGTTCACAGTGACATCACACCTATCATCTGTGATGCTACAGTCAATGCCCGTGCCTAGCAACTGTGACCCCAGAAGAGTCTCTGCTGGGAGAGACAGGTGTCACCTGGGCATTTTTCTCAGGTGTATGCCTTCAACGTGGACTGGAAATTTGGAGAGAGCAAGAGAACCCTGAGATTCATAGATATATAGATATAGATATAAATATAGATATAAATAGATGATGATTTAATATGCAATAAGGAAAAATAGGCATGAATTAAGAGATCATAACCAAAATGTGCCAGTGGAGAACATATGCGCAGAAGGATCCTGGGGTTGCTAATTATGAAAGGTGGTACATAATGTTGGATAAAGGGGGATTGTTTGTGGGTATCTTCTCTCGTAAAATGTTACGTGCAAGCCAAGATCCAAAGAAGACAATATTCGCCCAGGGCCTGGATGGAAAAGGCAATGGCCCAACACCACATGAAGTGGAAATGCCAGAGCTGTGGTGGCAGATGGTGCAAGCAGACATCAAGAGGCTCAGAAGATTACGTATGCAAGAGTGTACAGCTTACTTAAGGCTGAAAACCCAACAGCTGCCTCTGCTCTGTGGCAGGATGGACGGGGAGAGCTCAGGGGAGGTTATATTTTACAACCCAATGTGAAATCTACTCGTGAGAAGGAAGAGAATCGCTGAGGTGGTGCATACTAGGATGGCAGGAGGTGCTGCTGTAGACTTGCTTCCCTATTAGCTTGGGCAACAGGGAGTGACAGAATATTGACAGTAAGTCCTAGTGGTCTTGCCTATTAGAATCCAGGCATAGTATCTTCTATTATAGTCATAGTAGTAGCCCCAAGCATAGGGGGCTGGCCTACAACTATAAAAACTACTCAGAGAATACAAAGAATATGCCTTGGAACAAAGATGCTTTTTAGGCATTGCTTAACGCATAGATCCACAAAATACAATCTCCAGGACAAATCCAACTCCCTCTCCCACCTCTCTCTGTACTTGGGTTTGAACTCTGGGTACTAGGCATCAGCTCTACTACTCTACTACTTGAGCACATCGCTTTGGCTTTTCAGTTTGTTTTAGGTAGTGTCATATGCCTCTCTAAAATAGGCCTTTGCAAAGGCTGGCCTCAGATGGTGACCCCCTCATCTTTGCCTCCCAAAGAGCTGGAAATATAGGTGTGAACCACACACCAGCACCTCTTTTGCAGCTCATGAGCTCAAAATTGATTACACATTTTTTCCAATGGCTGACCAAATGCATGGCGAAGATTCAGGATCTACAAAGAAACTTTTACTGGAACCACAGCCATGCCTGTTCATTTGCATATTACATGCGGCAGTTTTTGGTGGCAGTAGTTAGGACAAAGACCTTACAAACACAAAACCTAAAGTATTCCTTAAGGAGCCGTTTTCAAAGTGAGTTTCCAACCTCTGTTTTAACACTATGCACTCAAAAAAAAAAAAATCTGGGCCATTGAAGATTTATTGCTCCAATCAAAGCAAAGCTGTCCCGTGGTTCATTTTCTGACCCAAGCCAGTTTTCAGAAAGTAAACCATGGCTGAACAGAAGGATGAAGCAGGGAACGTGACAATGAATATATCCCCAAATGGCCCTATTGCTATTAAATCCAGTACACTGAGAAAAGAGGAACACTCAGCCATGTCAAAGCCACTAGACACTAGATCTGAATTGTCATCATGTATTACTCTTTAGAACTGGGCACAGAGAGAGGCCCATGTAATAATTGGTAATATTAGCCTATGTCTGGCTCTCAGCAGTTTTCCTTAGTCTGTAGACCAAATCAATGGACATTTTCCAAGTCTCTGACTGAATAAATGGCATATGTTGTAGTTGGCAGGGTCCCCACATTAGTTCCTTGAGGTAAGAGCTATCCCAGTGGAAATAGGTGGAAAATCATAAACAATATAATCCCATGGCAAGTAAAGAACGCAAACCATTAAACACCAAAAGAACAAATATTCTTATAATAAATAGGCAAATGAACTGAACATGTTTCAAAGAAGCATACCTGGCTAATAAATACACGGAAAAAAAAGTTTAACATCCTTAGCCATAAGGGAAATATAAATCAAAACTACATTGGGATTATATATCACAACAGTCAGAGCAACAATCATCAAGAAAACAAGCAATAACAAATGCTGGTGAAAGAAAAGGGAATCTTTATACACTGTTGGTGGCAATGTTAATTAAACCACTCCAAATTTCTAAAAGTAGAACTACCACAGGTCCATTTACATGACTTTCTGAGTATATTCCCTGAAGAATCAAAGTCATCTCATAATGCAAATACCTGTATACCCATGTTTATAGCAGCACTCTTTACAAGAACCAAATTACACAACCATCCTAGGTGCCTATCATCAAATAAAGTAATTAAAAAAAGTCGCACATACACACACACACTGAAGCAAAGTATGCTATATTCATGTTTGCAAATGTCATAATGAATTATATTACTTTGTACAATTAATATATGCTAGAAGGAAAGATATAGAGGAGGAAGAAAAGGAGGAAGAAGAAAAAATGTAAATAAAATGAAAAAAAGAGAGAAGGGAAGGGAGGACAGAAGAGAGAAAGAAAGAGGAAGGGAGGGAAGGAAGGGTGAGGGAGGGAGAAATAGAGGGGGAAAAGGGTAAAACAAAAGAGGGAGGAAGAGAGGGAAGGATGAGGAGAGAGAAAGAAAAGGAAAGAGAAAGGATGGAAGAAGATAGGAAAGAAAGAAGGGAAGGGAGGGAAAGAGAAAGGGAGGCAGGAAGGAAAGCAGGAGAGAGAACATGGGAGAAAGGGAAGTATTAAGAGGAGGGAGGGAGGGAAGGAGGCAGAGAGGAAGGGAGGAAGGGAAGTAACTTTCTAGAAAGCTGCCAGTAAGGGTGCTGTTGAACTCACTGGAAAGCCAGCTTGATCCCATGGAATTTTCCAGTTTACGATGAAATTCTCACTAGGGGGGAGCTCTGTTGGGTGTTCCCTACACCAATTCCAGCATCCCCAAAGCTAGAAGCAAAGGAAGTTCAGAAGAACCAGAACCAGAAGCAGAAGCCCACTTCTGAAGTGACCTTCCAGTCCCTTCAGTTCAATCACTTCTGTTCTAAGAATTTACCTTAAATGAAATAGAGAAGTAGAGGCAAGTGGTTATATATAATAAAGGTCACTATGTCATGTGTTTTTTTTAAAGGCAGTGTATAACAAGTCATTATGTGGAAAAACGAACTTTGGGGGGCGGGGGGAGGATGGCAAGGGATGGGAAGGAGAAACAAAGGAGGCGGCTACAATGCTTGATAAGAAATGTACTCATTGTCTTGCCCATGTAATTGTAACCCCTCTGTACAGTATTTTCACAATAAAAAAAAGAAATTGTAAAAAATTTAAAAAGGCAGTGTATAATGCAGCCTGGATAACTCTGGTCCCCAGTTGAAAGCTGCAACTTTACGGGGCAACTTTGTAGACTGGTAGACCCCTCAAATGTGGTATGTTTGGACATCCAAGTCCACAAAGGGCTACCAAGCATTATGTCTCTCTTCTCCTGGGTGGTAGCATGATATACAGCAACTTATATTTCATCTTGTAGGGGATATCTTGACATGTTCCCCATGAGTGAATCTCCAGAAATTGAACTTCATCTTCTACCCTTAGTTCACACAGATTTTACCAAGGCATAAAGTACACACTACTTCCTGAGCAATGTTGATCTGCAATGCTACATGTCTGTACTTTCCAGTGACATGAGAATATCCTGAGACCCCTCTTGAATCTAAGAAGGTGGTTTTTGTTCCTTAGGCATTTTCACCAAAGCCCACTCAATTTCCATGCAGACCAAATAGGTAAGGAAATTGGAGACATATCCCCCCGCCTTTCAGATCCTTGATGGTATCACTAATCTCTTCAGTTCTTCCAAGATTGGGGGGTTGATTTGGGTTAACTAAGTTAGTTGAGGAGGAGTTCCAGAAGCTTCCACCTTCCCCCCTTACCCAATAGTAAGCTCTCCTTTGACATATCAAAGAGATGTAGGACTACACTACCTATGTACCAGAATAGCTTTTCTAAATTATTCAGAAAGTTGAGAAATAATCAGGGGTGAACTGTATCTTTTAGGATGGAGACTGAAAATCAGACTTAATCTATGACTTGATCACCACCCATCTCTTACTTTGTGTCCCCAGGAACTTGTATGATTTCAAAGTCAGTGTCTCATAATCCCCTTGTATTCCTTTTTCTTCCCATACACACAACACCCTCCTTTGGCTGCAGGCACCTTGAAAGAAGACTTATGGTTTTTACTTATGGCAATGTTATAAGGTCTTTCCTCAAGGGAACCTAGACTTGCCTTCAGTCAAGGGACTATGGATCCATGAATTCATATACATGTTACTTCCACATAAATAAGATTGAAACTCACCTTTATGGTTATGCTAGTCAGACTTTCTAACATCAGACCTTTTGACTATATGGGTCAAGGAATACTCTAGTAGATTGTTTCATCCCTTTAAACAAAATTTAGGGACAATCAACTGGCTACTACTCAAGGTCTCTGTGGACAAAACATTCTGATTACTAGTATGCCTCTGCTTCAGTTCATGATAGCAAAGTGGGCTCGTCTTTTCTTTAGAAACTAAGGATTTCTGTTTGGCCTCTGCTACTTCACAACACCATCACCCCTACTGAAATCAAAGAGCACACTGGGTACACAGGTATGCCAGCTAAGGACCAGAAGAAGAAACAAGAAAAACATACCAGAACTGTGATGAAAAATTTCTCCTAGCTCCCTCTACTGGTAAAGTTTCAACACATACAAAATGGTAAGACAAATATACAGCTCCCAGCAGCATAAATAGGGAGATAAGTATAGATCTGGAGTTGAGGCAATAAAGTCATACTTATAAACATGACACTGATCCTTTTTTTTTTAATCAATAGCAAAATGCTGCCTTCTCTTGGTGGACCAGAGCAGGACAAGGCTCTGTGTAGCAGGTCTAGAATGTGAACCAAACTGTCCTCATGTTGTGTTGAGCATTTGAAAATATTTGGCAAATGACACTATGCAGAATTACTTTTAAAAACTCAAAGAATTAAGTCATCAACACTAGAGTTGTAGAACAGGATTGTATAACCGACAGCCTAGAGCTGAATATTAGGAAAGCTACTTCCTGTTGTGTCAGTAGACTAAAGTAGAGAACCTAATTGTGGAGAGTATCAAGAGATCATGGGAACCGAATTGCTCATAATGCTATAGCTTCCTTCACACAAGATTCAGGTTCAGGCAGCTCAAGAAATCATCCATCATGAGATGGATGTGGTGCTTATGGTACTGAGAGTGAACAGGACAACAGACCACAAGGAGCTCACACACTTACGACTTCCGGAGAGCGAGACAATCCATCGAGGCACAGACAGTGAAAGGTGGAGAAAAGAAGTTTATTTACACCAGAAAAGGGTCTTGGGACTCCCTTTTCCTGGGCTAGATACCCAGAACCAAGAGCAGCCTCAACCACCAAACCTCCGAGCCTGCAATAGGCTCTGACCTTTATTAGTCGGTCTGCAAACCTCCAAAGCGCCAACGTTCCAAAAGGGAAGGCTTTTCCCTTTCTCCTGTTCCTCCTCCTCTGCAGGCCTCTCCACTCTGCACAGGCGGCAGGCAGTGCTCTGCTCCGGGAGGCCTCTCTAGAGGGAGGCCCCAAGTGACCTCTGTAGGAGGCTCCGAATGACCCCTCAAGGAGGCCCCAAAGGCCTCCCCAGGCCCACCCCACTCCGCAGGCCCGCCCAGTCTCCAGGCCCGCCCAGTCCGCAGGCCCGCCCAGTCCGCAGGCCCGCCCTGCTCCGCAGGCCCGCCCAGTCCAGGCCCGCCCAGTCCGCAGGCCCGCCCAGTCCGCAGGCCCGCCCAGTCCGCAGGCCCGCCCCGCTCCACAGGCCCGCCCAGTCTCCAGGCCCGCCCAGTCCGCAGGCCCGCCCAGTCCGCAGGCCCGCCCAGTCCGCAGGCCCGCCCAGTTCGCAGGCCCGCCCAGTCCGCAGGCCCGCCCAGTCCGCAGGCCCGCCCAGTTCGCAGGCCCGCCCTGCTCCGCAGGCCCGCCCAGTCCACAGGCCCGCCCAGTCCGCTGCCCCCCCCCCCCCGTCTCCCCCACTCCTAACTCCTCCCCTCCCCTGACCTCCCTCTAACCTCTCTCTCCTCAGGACCCCTGGTCTCCTCCAGACTGTTTTCCTCAGGACTGCTCCCGGTTTCCTGCGGCCTCCTCTCTCCTCAGGAGTCTCCCGGTTTCTCCCTTACTCCCCTGACCGCTCCTCCGGCCCCTGGTTTTTTCCCCTACTCCCGCGGGGCCTCGGAGCACGCCACCTGTATATTCCCAGATAGGCTGCGTCCCTCTCCCACTAACTGGTTCAAACCACCATTCACGCTCCTCCCCCAAGCTTCCCCCTCTCCAATCCCAATCGGCAGCTCACCATGGGGGGCTCGATGCCCCACCCCCAGTAGCATGCCCCGCCCTTCAGCGGCATGCCCCGCCCCCTTTCCGGCAGCTTGGCCCTCCCCTCCAGCCGCGCCCTATTGGGCGGTGACGTCAGCCTCTCAAAGCCCTGCCCTGTCTGGGGAGGTGAGGCTGGCCTCCTGACGCCCCGCCCCTCCAGCAGGCCCTGCCTCGCGGCCACACTGACTACTGGGCCCCGCCGACGATCGGGCCCCACGGGTGAGTACAACACCAGTACCCCTGCTATTCATAACGCCCCCCATATGATGCACTGGTGTTCCTCCCTGTCTTGCATGTATGACCCCATTTCAGAGAGCTCTTCTGTGACGTGGCCGTAAGCTGAGACCAACTGTGACTGCGCCGCAGCCACCCTGTCGGCCAGCCATGGAGAGAGGCGATCCCGCGCTAGAGCGGCCCACACTGCCCACGTCACTGCTGCGACAGAGGAGTGCCTAGCAAGGAACCAGGAGGCCTGAGCGCAGGGGCCAGTCGGTGAGACGCTGGAGTGGAAACCGCGCAGACCTTCGGGTCACACATGAATCACCGGATAACATCGGCAGCGGAGCAAGCGATGTCAACCAGACAGACAGCCTGACTTCTCACGCTGACATCGTGCAAGTTCTACCACAGGCCACTCCAATGTTGGCACCATGTGGCTGCCATGACAACAGCTATTATGACTTGAATGACGCCTAGGCATGAGCCCCGTGGTTAGGGCAACCATTGAAGGTGATACAGTTAGTGTCAATGCCACCTGTGTAACCTCACAGCCAGACACACTGCACTGAGCCCCCAGCGGAGCCATCATTCACGAGATCAGCCAATATTCAGCAGACAGGGGAGTGTATTGGATTCCTTCCATCTTGAAGGGGCATCAATCCATCTTGATGCAAACTCAAAGGCACTACTGATGAAGATCTGCCTTTCCTTCCCACTAATGGAGAAGTCTGGTCCATGAATACTCCCTTACAATAACATCACCTCAGACCAAGTTAATACGGCAGCAGGCAAGTGACTGGGCTTCTGTCACATATTGTATTTTTAGAAGCTCTGATCCTGGAAGACATGCCTGTGGAAAAACCATAGAGATGACACAGAGAAAATCATATATATATATATATATATATATATATATATATATATATATAAAATACCTGAGACCAGGCAATAAATCAGAAGTAGAAATGTATATCTTACAGTTAGAGGCTTCTTCAAGTTCAGGATCAGTGCACTATCCTTGATGGTTTCTCTCCCCTTCTACAGTGAAACCTTTCTCTGTACATTTTA
This sequence comes from Dipodomys ordii, assembly GCF_000151885.1. Taxonomy (NCBI): domain Eukaryota; kingdom Metazoa; phylum Chordata; class Mammalia; order Rodentia; family Heteromyidae; genus Dipodomys; species Dipodomys ordii. The sequence goes on from NW_012267351.1 coordinate 1,134,862, forward strand.
CAGATGGAAGGACAAGAGAGTAGTCCTTTCTACCTTGATCCCTTTACAAAGCGCTAATTCCATTCATGAAGGTGGAACCCTTATAACATCATTATCTTCCAAAGGCCACACCCTCTAATACTGTCTCATTAGGGATTAAGTTTCAACTTGGATTTGGGGGGGGGAGAGAAAACCATCATTCAAAAAAATATGACCTGCTGAATATATATATATATATATATATATATATATATACACTTGTATTATATAACCCATGTGTACAACTACTTGAAGATAATAAAAAAGTAATTATATACTGCCACACCCACAACACAGTGGGACAGAATGGCCAAAAAAATCTAAGAATGAGTCGCAGCCTAGATAAGTGGCAGATCAAATACACAAAAAGAGAACACAAGAGTATTTAAGTAATATAATTAAAAAGCAAACCTTAGCCGGGCGCGGGTGGCTCATGCTACTCAGGAGGCAGAGATCTGAGGATCACGGTTAGAAGCCAGCCTGGGCAGGAAAGTCTGTGAGACTCTTATCTCCAATAAATCACTAGAAAACTGGAAGTGGCGCTGTGGCTCAAGTGGTAGAGCGCTTGCCTTGAGCTGAAGAGCTGAGGACAGCGCCCAGGCCCAGAGTTCAAGCCCCATGACCGACAAAAAAAAAAAAAGCAAACCTCAACAAATCTCATGGAGAGAGATCCATATGCTACAAAAAAATTCTGATTAGAATGCAAGTATTCCAAGTATTCTTCAAAAATAGGAAAAGAATTCATAATTTCTATACAGTGAGATTTGAAAGCACATTAAAATAATTAATAGCACATACAGAATCATAATAGAAATGAGAAAATTTTAATAACTGAATTGGCAATTAAAATGACATATCAAAACTTTTGAAGTGCAGTGAGAAAAATACTTATTAGGAATATATATAACTAGTCTTAAATGGGTATTTAAGGAATAAAGCTTACAAGTAAAAGAATTCCGTTTAATTAGGAAACCAAGTCCCCAGGAATTCAAAGTTAACTACACATTAGAACATGATTAATTTACTCCATTGCACTAACTAATTAAAAGATAAAATCATGTGACCCATCTTAATGGGGAAAAACAGAACAGGATAAAATTGAAGATCAATCTATATTAAGTGATCAGCACACAAGAAGGAATTTTCTTATTCTAACAGCAAATATCAAAAAGCAGATACAAACAAAAAACATGACCACAAAGATTTTAGAGTGATAAAATGTTAGAAAGTATTCCATTTAACATTTGATCTTAGACATCACCATTACCTTTCAATTCAGTAATGAATAATGGATCCTATCCTGTGTTTGAATGTCTGAATCCATTTGTGCTACTGTAGAAAAATGCCTGAGGCTGGGTAAATTTTAAAAACAGTTTCACAGTTCTGGAAGCTGGAATTCTAAGACCCAAGTGCTAGTGGACTCAATATCTACTTTCAAAAAGGCATCATTAGTGCTTGCACTAATGGCTCATGCCTGTCATGCTACCTACTCAGAGAGCTGAGGATCAAGGTTTGAAGCTAGCTCTGGCAGACAAATCTGAGAGACTCCTCTCTCCGATTAAGTAGCAAAATGCCAGAAGTGGAAGTGTGGCTCAAATGGTAGAATACCAGCCTTGAGCAGATACAGCTAAGGCTCCAAGTTCAAGCTCCACCAGTGTTGGCACACAGACTTAACTGGTATCTTGAACAGTGCATGTTCAGAGGAGAAGTGTGTTCTCACATAGCCAGAGATAAAAGGGCCAAAAAAGGACCTAAACCACTTCTCTCCATCCCCTTTATAAGACACCAATCAATTCGTAAGGACAGAGTTCTAATGACTTCATCATTTCCCACAAGCCCTACCTCTTCCATACTTCCACAAGGGAGATTAAGTTTATAGATAGATAGAGAGAGAGAGAGAGAGAGAGAGAGAGAGAGAGAGAGAGAGAGAGAGAGATTATATAGCAGACAGACAGATAATCGTATATAGATATATGATGAGCAAAAGAAAAAAAATGTTACTTCAAGATTACATTGCAACCAACAGAACAAAATCAAAATAATCTACAGACAGATTATTTCAACTAAGGAGTTAAATTTCATCATAGTCTTGTAATGGAAGGCCAATGCTTTCTCCATAAGCCTTCCATCTTGAGATAATTCATTAAAAAATGGATCTAGAAACTTCATGTCCCTACCCTTCCTGAGGGTAAGTCATGTCAGGATAAGAAGTGAGGGTTTTTGGAGCCTGAGACTTTTACTCCATAAAAATCCCATTCCATTATTGACTGGCTATGTTCTTGGCCTGGAGCTAGCCACGGTAAGACCAGGGGCCCTGAATTTTATAGGTGGCATGGAATCTGGTACTTTTGATCTTGGGAATGTGCTCTTCCTTTCTTTGAGTCTGTCATGTTCCTTTTGCAGGAGAGTATTTGTGATGAAGTAGAACTCAGGAGGAAAACCATTCCTTTAGAACAGCTATGGTTTTCAGATTATAAAGGGGTCCTATTAAGTCATAGGAAATGAAAACTGTGTTTAAATGATAAGGTCCTGATCTAACCTGCACTCAACCTGGAGATTTCCAACTACTTAAACAGCATTACACGTAAAGAACTACCCAATTAGCATGGGAAGTGTCTTATGCAGAGAGACACTCTGGTTTTTGCAGACATCTTTGATTTATCCTGAGTTTTCTCCCAGGAGGAAAGACAAGACTAAGAGCATAAACTCAAAGGAGGGGGAAAATATAACTTGTCTTTTGTTGTAGTTATTCTTACATTATTTAGTCAATTCTAAATCAGTCTTTTAGTTAGCATCACTATGAAATCTTAGTTGTGGGGGGAAAAAATCAGCGATACGTAAAAAGTCTAAGTTGCAACAGTCAGACCAAGACCTGTTTTCCAGGTGTGAAAACTAGTCACGAAGACAATCTTCATGAGCAATATGAACAGGCTAACTGTAGTAAACTGGAAATAATTTGCCCTAACAAAAGGGGCTCCTGGTAATCAGTTCCCAACTATTAGCAAACACAAACTGTTGCTCAAATTGGCTCAGCTGACTAGCATATTCAGCTGGCACTCTACACTTGAACTATTCCTCCAGCCTCGTATTTTGCTAGCTAATTGGAAATGGAGGGGTCTCATGGACTTTTTCTTCCCAGGCTAGCCTCCTGAATAGCTAAGATTTTATAGGCATGAGCCACTACTAGCACTAGGCTCAGTAACTTGCTGACTGTGCACACAATAAGGCCACATTTTCTAGATTTTTTTTCACTAGAAGCTAGAAATCCAGATTTTTCAAGTTTGAAATCTCTTGATTTTTAAATGTTAGCTCATACAGATTACAACAGTGACACCTATCATCATCTATTTACTAGATTTGGTACCATTTATTTAGCTTTAGGAGAAAAATTATGGCTTCAATTAGGGACAAGCATAGAAAAGAATATTCAGTCTCCCAGAATCTAGAACAGGGCTCCGATGGCCTCTCAAGAACATGCTAGATTTTGAAGTCATTATTATTTCCTTTATTATGTTATCTAAATGAGATACACCTTTCTTATTTATCTATATTTAAGTGGAAAAATCTACAGCTGAGCAGAAAAGGAAAATGTTGAAGAAAGAGCAATACTGCACTGAATGGCAATTAGCAAAGCAGTGTCTGACTTAATTTCCCATGTATTTAGAAATATGGAGTATTTATTTCCAAAGAATGTTTTGTATTTACAGCATGTCTGTCTAGTTATATGGCTGCAATATAATTGTTTTCCTGCTGAGAATTATAGCAGTGAAGTTACTCTGGGTCCTATTACAACTAATTATAGTCTTGCTCTGGAATTTAAGAGCTCCCCTACGAAGCTCCTTTGCCTCTCCAGCTACACACAATGGACTTAGAGAGCAATGTTATTCTACATTTGATTGTTGTTCTCAGGTTCCTGCTCAAAATATGTCATTTGGATACGTAGGGGTATAAATTAGCAGCAATGAGCCCAAGCTGATTGGAATGATTCTGACTTTCAATAGTATACAAAAACGGAGCCTAGAAAAGAATATGCACAGATATATATGCTTCATAGACACATATACATATATGTGCTATATTTGTGTACCTATGTATAATTTACATGGTCACAGATACATACATATACATCATATACACACATAATTTTCTTTTTCTTCTTTATAAATTATATTTTTATTCTCTTTAAGTAGTTGTGTAAAGCAGTGACCATTCAACAAGTCCATTTGTGAATACAAAGCAGCTTGGTCAATACCACCCCTTTCATCATTCTTCCCCCATGCTTACTAACGCTACCCCTTCCCCTCAACTAATTTTCTTTTTCTTTCTTTCTTTCTTTCTTTCTTTCTTTCTTTCTTTCTTTCTTTCTTTCTTTCTTTCTCTCTCTCTCTCTCTCTCTCTCTCTCCTTTTCTTTATTTTTCTTCCCTTTCCTTCCCTCCCTCCCTCCCTCCCTTCCTTTTGTCGGCTTTGTGACCTGGGTACTGTCACTTTGCTCTTTTGTTCCAGGCTAGCACTCTACCATTCTAGGTTTTGAGTGGTTAATTGGAGGTAAGAGTCTCACAGACTTTTCTTCGAGGGCTGGCTCTGAACCATGATCCTCTGATCTCAGCCTCCTGAGTCACTAGGATTACAGGCGTGAGCCACCAGTGCCTGGCTACCTTTCTTAATTTTGTAAGATATACATTGAATTTTATAACTGCTAAATTACAGTCTTACCCTTTTCATTCATCTACACTATGTTCTGAAACTTGTGCAGAGATAGATTCTCGTTGTGTAGATAGAGCTTTAGAAAGGATAGAAGGTGTTAGAGATTCATCGTGAGTTGAAAGATGGGGGCTCTTGCCCAGAATGTCACTTTTTATCCCTAGGATGGTAACAAATCATTCTACTTTATTCTACTTTATTTCAACTTCATGTTTCTCATCTGTGAAAAGGAGAAATGAATTCCCAACCTATGTTCATTCCAAAGTAATTTGTGAAGATCAGATTAGATACCAAGATCTAATGAGATGAGGGGATCTTGACTCTTTCCTGTGAATCCCAGTGGAGCTAGGGGGCAACCTGAAGAACAAAGGATGGAGAATGAGATATTTAGCCACTCTGGGCAGCCCTCATCTGTGATATCTGGATCATCTTGCCTGACTAGCTATTAAGGGTTAACTGAGATGACTGATAGAAAGTGCTCAACTCAATATCTGCCTTAGAGAAAGACCATACAAGCTTGTCTCTTCTGCACTTCAAGTTTTATTGAGTCACTGCATCTTTTTTTTTTATTGTAGTGCCAAATGGTCATTTGCATCTATAGGACCTTGAGTCAAACCAGCACTTTTAGTTTCATGGTTGTGATCAGTGATTTTTTTTAAATCAAAAACAAAGATTTTTTTTTTTTAGTTGGGGGAAAAAAATCTAACAGTGCACAAAAAGTTTCACGGGTTTTAGAAACAAAGGGAAAAGGCTAACTTCAGAACTTTTGATCTTGAAAGTGTCTGTTTTACTACTTTCCCAGGATGAAGATGAAGGGGAAGGAGTAAGAAAACCGAGACATTTTACCTTGAATAACCCTTTACACAAAGAGGCATCTTTCTTTCCTCATTTTTCTAATCTATGCCTTTTATAAAATTTATTTTTAAACTTTCATCAAAGTAATCATCTATGTGCTTTAGAAAGGAAAGAAAACTACAAAGCTTACACATGAAAAAGAGCTGTCCCAGGTTCCACCGCCCCTCCCCAGTTCCAGTGGCCTGGAAGGTAGCCACTCTCTCATCTCTTCTGTTTCTGGTTATTTGCCTTCTATGTTTCTAAATAGCAGGCTTCTATGGCTATTTCTTCATTTACTTCCCATTTCTATTATGATTTCTTGATTTCCTACTAGGGAGGGGAAAATATTTAGCTCTTGTATTCGGTCTTTCTTCCCAAGCCAATTTCTCATTGCTTCACCCTGCCAAAAGTATCACATGATACTTTTTAGGATAACCCAAAATAGCATCCTGTTTCCTTTCCATAACCAGTTGACTTTTCCAATATTCTCCTCTCTTTCATATTGTGGTCAATAATTTCACTGTTTTGTAAAGCAGTTCCCATGTTTGCCAAGATGGCTATGGGATCTTATAGAATGTAATTAATAAAGATTGCCCAAGTACCTCCATACCTGAGGAAAAAAATTAAAAGAAACAGTATGTTTCACTAAAAAAAGAGTAGTGTTCACATAATAATAACTAGTTATTTGTCAACAGCTGTACCACATAGTGTTTTAAAGTTACCATTCCTTCCTGGTTTAAAAAAATTTATTTCCACGAGTTCATAAATGCCTATCACTTATTTGCTTAGCTTTCCATATAGTTATTTCTATAAAGGACCCAAAATTTTAGACACTCTAAATAGAGTCTGAAACATCAGAAAATTCATTCACTGGGCTACTACCATGATTACAGGACTAAAAACAACAGGGCCAACCAGCCAGGGACTAGGGCCTCCAAAAATATTCCAAACCTTTTTTCTTTACAAGCAACCTCAAGTATTTTGTTATAGCAATAGAAAGCTGACAAACACACACTCTCACATAATTTCTTAAGTTTATAAACCTTTTATTAGATTTTTAATCTTTTATTTTACAGGAAATCTAATAAATTTTATCTTCAGATTCTACTAAAAAAAGAATCCCTACTATCCTATTTACAATTTCAAAGAGATATGTTTTCATAACTAAATTTTTAAAAACTATTTAGTTTCCTTCTCTTAGTCAAGAATTCTAGTTATTATTGAGTCCATTTAAATTTTATTCCCTGACCTTTCTCTGCTTTCCCTTTCCATTTTTATGTCCTGCTTTAACTTCAGTGTTTTCTCATCTGGTTGGCCTTGGTTGTTCAATCATTCTTAAGAGAGAGGCATTACAAAGCTGATAGAAAACTTAGTGTGATTTTAGAGGGTGAATATACCGGGGGTTAGGATTTCCTTGGTGATCATTTCATGTCAACAACCACTTTGATTTTTCATGGACAAGTTTTCTCAGGAGAAAGCCCACAAACTCTTACCTGGCTTATATAACCCTGGTGCCAATATTCTGGGAATCTAATAGTAAAAGGATAGAAAAAAATTAAGTTCCTTAACTTCACAGGTATCTTGTTTTGCCTTGGCTGTTTCTGATGCCCCAGGGACTGAGAACCTTTCTGATTCCACTTCTCTGGAAGCTAAGCCTTTTTCCTTCTGAGGAATTGGGATACACTAAAATTGTTCTTTAATTACACTCTGCACCCATTCCTTCTTTTTAGACCCAGTCTAATCTCCAGCTTGAGAGACACATGGCACTCCCAACTCTAGGCATTTTCTAGAATCTTCAGTTCGTATCACATGCTGCCCACTCCCCACACTCTCACCCTTCTCCTGACAGTGCGCTTACAGCTTTTTACTACTCAGTCACAACTCGTTTATCTACTTTCTGTCTTCCAAACCATAATTGAAGTCTGTTGAAATCTCCTCTCCCATTCTGATTTTTTTAAGAGATTGAAACATTGTTTATATGCTGCACTGGTTGGTGTAGGTCCAGGTCACTGCTTGAAGGGCTTTCCATAGGACTCTGGTCTCAGTGTAAATGATAAAGCCGGATCTGAAGGTCTCCGCTGCTGATCTCCTGAACCACTTACACTTTCAACATCACCTCCCCCTAGAGAGGTCTGAGGGGCATACTTCCACTGCTGTTCCATTCAGTTTACCTTAGTCATTGTACTTGGGGTTTTTGTCACACAGAGAAAAGTCTTGTGTATGATTTACCATATTTTCTTCCAAATCATGTACAAAGGTCCTATGAAAAGATTTACTGTTTCCAATGTAAAAACAACTTTCTTTTTATCAGATAGCAAACTAATGTATTATTAGTTTTTCCTTTCAGCCATTTCCATGTGAAGACAATGCCAAGAGGATATTTGGTGCCGAGAGGCAGGCTTTGTTTTTATGACAATATACAGTACAGACGTCTAGATTGATCTGTGGCTTCTGAAAAGTGAGGTATTAACTTCAACACAGGAAATAAAGTAGTTTTTAATATTAATTTTAGTTCTACCTACCAAAACCACACAATTCCCAGGCATTGGTGGCTCATGCTTAAAATCTAAGGATGAGGGGCTGGGAAGATGGCTCAGTGGTAGAGCGCTTTGCCTTGCATGCATGAGGCCCTGGGTTCGATTCCTCAACACCACATAAGCAAAAAAGAAAAAAAAACTGGAAGTGGCGCTGTGGCTCAAGTGGTAGAGCGCTAGCCTTGAGCTGAAGAGCTGAGGGACAGCGCCCAGGACCAGAGTTCAGGCCCCACGACCGGACCCCCCCAAAAAAATAAAAATAAAATCTAAGGATGAGATCTGAGGATTGAGGTTTAAAGCCAGCCTAGGCAGGAAAATCCATGAGACACTCATCTCTAATCAACCAATAAATGAGCAAGAAATGAAGCATGGCTCAAGTGGTAGAGCACCAGCTTTGAGCAACATCCAGGCTCTGAGTCCAAACCTCAGTTCCAGCACATGTGCATACACGCACACACACACACATACACACACACACAAAATACACAAAAAACACAGAACAAAATATACAGATGAAGAACAAGGTTTCTTAACCCTCTTTCCCTAACACCCTAGGGGCAACTATATTCAGTGTAATTTTCTAGACTATTTTTTAGTTGTGTCTTTCTGTCTGTCTGTCTGTCTCATCTATCTGTATATATACATGCATGTGTATCTCTCCCAGGAATGGAGGCTGCCAAGGGCCATTTAAATACTTACAGCATGATTATGGGCGATACAAAATCGTTAATACAGGCAGAGGGGCCTCAAGCAAACAATGAGAAGCATTACAGGACTGTCCCTTCATGTACCAAATGACTCAAGGGCATATATGATGGATACTATTGTTTTTCTTATTGTTTTCTTTAAACACTATTTCCACTGTAAGTGCTTTTCTTCTTGAAAATAAAACTCTCTTTGAAAACCTTAATACATTATTCCATATAGATTTTCCTGTCTTTCATTCCCTATGAAATATTCCTCTACTTGTACTTATTTTAACATAGATATTTAATGATTTTCCTATGCAGACCATTTCCATTGGGTTTTTTGTTGTTTTATTTTTTGCTATAACAACATTGGAAAACATCTCTTTGAATATATGACAAATGTTTTTGTGTGATAAGTATCAAGATGTAAGATTTTTGGTTTAATGATTTATGTACTCAAAACTTTAAAATTGAATCCCTGTCCCAAGTATTCACCAATTTATATGGAATAACACACCTTATCTTCCTTGGCAAAATTATCAAGATATTATTAGTCATCTTGCATATAATGTAGTAAACATTCTGAAATTTTATTATACTATGGTAAGAATACACCATGAGATCTACCCTCTTAACAAATATTTAAGTATACAATATATTACTGGAGGCTGTAGATTCAGTGTTGTACAGAAGACCTTATTGTTTTGATTGCCCTTTAAGCCCATTATGTACCAACTTCCCGTTTCCCCTTCTTAGTGTCTGGCAATCACCATTCCATCCTGTGAGTCTTTCAGAATTTGTCCTTTTGTAACTGACTTATTTCATCTATCATAATGTCTTCAAGGTTCATCCACGTTGTTAAATTGAGTACAGGAGTAAATGAATGTATAAATGAATACCAAGAATGGACTGTGCTATTTTGGAAAGGTAAACTACATTATTTTGTCACATGAGTTGATGCCAATAATATCATCGGACCCACAGGCACAATTTCTCATTTTTATTCCCTACCATGGAATGAGAAAAATAGTAACTATATGAGATATAGCAGAATATAATAGGGTAAGCAAATCTATATTCAAATCCTAGCTCTTCCAGAACATTGGGATATGAACTTAGGCATGCAACCTATCTTTCCTGTGAACCAATTTGTAATGGTGACAATAAACCCCAAGCTCAAAGGAAAGAAGGTATGCAAAATATTATATAAAGTCTAACCCATTTTTCCAAATGTTAGTTTTTATTACTTCCTAAGGTACCATATTTATAAAAATAAAATAATAAATTATAAAGGTTGAGTTCTAAAAGACTTAATTCAACCTGGCTAGAACTAAATCCATGCTGTCTCCCTACCCTGATCTCTTTTGCCTGCCCTCTTGTTACGTTCTACTTCCAAGTGACCACATTGCAACATAATACTGTCCATATTTCCAACAGGAAATGTCAATGTGTTTTTCCAGATTAAACATTAAGTATATTTGAGGAACTACTGGCATAGAAAAAGCTAATAATATTAGGCTCCTTTATATATATATATATGCATATATAAATATACATATATATGTGAGGCTGTTCACTCAATAGCAACATGTATTACTATAATCAGTAAAAATGGTTCTAATATCTCCTGTTGGTACACACAACAGGAAACAAGCATCTTAATATTGATCTCAATTTTTATGTGCTGAAGTACAACTGTGCTTATTCTACTAACATATTGCTCTACTTTAAAAAAAAAAGTGAAACCCACAGCACTAGCTATAAGCCAATTTATAATATGGAAGTTTCACAGTGCAATCATTTTCTTTCAAATGCCAGCTAATATTTGGTGGGAAAGTGAAACTGTCTCCGTAAAAACCTTCCAACAGTTTCACCTTCTTCTTTGCTGCTTTGTCTCTGCCCACCCTGCTGCAATAGTCTATCCTCTTGTTGGCCTCCCTGCTGGGGGGAAGCACGTCGGTTACAAGATGCTAACTTCAATTCAGAGCCGGCCCATCACAGCACTGCTTTGGGCAATAGATTTTAACCCCAAGAAGCAATCATCCATGCCACATTATGCAACTTTTCATAACAATTATAATCACTGATATGGTTCATGACACCTTACACATGCCTCTGTAATGGTAAATGGCTGGCTTTCTGAAGTCACACTGCATGGTCTTTGAAATATGCCTCTTCCTTGGACAGGGTACCAAACCTCTCTGTATCTGTCTTCTCACCTGTCAAATTAGACTGACAACTCTACTACCTTTCCGACGCTTGAATAGGATAATCCATAAAGTGGCTTAACTCAGTGACTGGTACAGAGGTGGAGCAAAATGTTCATAATAATAGTAAAAAAAAAAAAGGGTGTCAACCCTGTCAAAAAATGGGATTTTCTCTTTTTATCACCTGCTCAAGACCTTACCACCATTAAAAAGTAGAGACCAACAGATTCCAAGCTAAATGTGTGCTTGATTAACAATTTATGCTCTCCTTGTTTAAATGTACCAGTTCTTAACTGGAGATCACTCTGGCTTGATGGTAATCATTCTGCCCACTTTTTCCCACCCAAAAATGTTACTTAACCCTGGAAGTCTCTATTTACTCAACAAAATGCACAAAAAATGCTTTTGTGGAGGATTTGGGTCAAGGAAAAGGAGCCCAGATAATGAGCCAGCAGCAAACACACAGATAAAAACATATAAATTCAGAGAGTGACAAGTGCCATGGAGAATATAAAATGTTGTGCTGTGATCTTGAGTTGAGACCTGAATGTCTAGCAGTAGAAACAGCCTGATGTCAAAGGTAGGAACACAGGTTCTGGATCTACTCTCTGTGACCTTGGGCTTAACCTTGACTTTGGGATGTCAGCCTGTGTTTGTCTTGTTTTGCTGCTCTCATCTCCATCTTCTAAGCTGGCAACCCATCAAGTTGCTTGGAAGGAGAGATGAGGGAAAGAATTCCTATTATTCAGCCATGCAAGACTGCACACTCTGTGAACACATCTCACTTTGTCTTGCTTGAGATGTCACTTCTCCTCTAGCCTCCCTCCGTCAATATCCTCTTCCTGGGCTGGGAAGGTGGCTCAGTGGTAGAGTGCTTGCCTTGCAAGCTTGAGGCCCTGAGTTCGATTTCTCAGCACCACATAAGCAGAAAAAGAGAAGCTGGAAGTGGAGCTGTGGCTCAAGTGGTAGAGAGCTAAACCTTGAGCTGAAGAGCTGAAGGACAGAGCCCAGGCCCAGAGTTCAAGCCCCATGACCGGACCCCCCCCCCAAAAAAATATCCTCTTGCTGCCTTCCTTTTCTCAACATAGAAAGGAGAAAAGCTAGCCCTAGAAATTCCCACTTGGACCTACAAAAGACTCATCCTCAATCAAGAATCTCTATTGGTAGGTAGAGAGTCTGCTCTCTCTCACCTAGGCCAGCAGTTATTCATCTCAAGGGAAATGTGCCTTACCTTGTACTCATAGAATTTTGGAGCCCACAGCTTAAAAATATAATTTAAACTCTTACCAACACCTAGGAAATATCTGGTTTACCTTGTAGAGACAAGAAGTATTCAAAACAAAACACTATCAGATATAATCACTACCTTCAAGGTCATACCAGGGAGGAGAGTAAATTATTGTTATTATGATAATAATGAATTGTTATTAAGCCCTGAATCAGAAACAAGAGTAAGAGATTTATATAAAATAGTCCATGGAATCCTAACAACGTATGAGGTAGTGTTTGTGATTGTCAAATAGAAAAGGAAGTAAGGTGAGTAAGATGTCATGAGATAGTGTGGTTATGTTAGAAAGAGAACTGGGAGGCTGTGTTGGTGAGAGCTGGGAGCTGGTGCAGTTTGGAGACTAAAGATAATGTACATCCCTTACTTTCTGCATGCCATCGCACATCCAGTCCCCACCCTCCCCCACCCAGTCTGGCCTTTGTGCTGTCCTCTGTACGTGCCAGACAACACTTCAGTCTCAGAGCTTTGGAATATACCCTTGGCTCTCTCTCCAAGATTCTATCCCATCCATTTCTTACAGAGTCTCTCTCCCCCTATTTCCCCTTTCCTTGTACTTTCTCTAACTCCATCCTGCTATGTAGCCCAGAGTGGCCCAGAACTCTCTATCCTCCTGCCTCCAGATCCTAAGTGCTGGGATGATAGGCATGTTATACCATTCCCAGCTTTTCCATGTGCCTGTTCAAATATCTCTTTATGAGGAAGGCTAGTCCTACCTCAAAATCTCCATCCCCTTATCTGCCTAATTTAATTTCATGCATCTGCTTTTCCTTCATATTATACCCATCATATCATTTATTGATGTGTTTACCACTTTACTGTCCATCTGCTCCTAGTAAAATGTCAGGTAAATGAGGTCAGACACTTGTCTGACTACATGATTCTTATTCTGTGTACCAGAAATACTTTTTAGCACATGACACATCCTCAGTAAATATTTATTAAATTAATAAATGCATTTTAAGGGGTGTTTCAAGAAGAGTAATTCCCTACATGCCAGGGTGCTCTCATGGCCAATCCACAAAGGAATATTTTTAGATGATCAGAGATTGTTCAAAACAACAAAGCAAAACAAGTAACAGTCTTGCTCCTGCTGAAATGAGAATTAACTAGGCAGGGTATATCTTTGGGACACTAGACTCTTGCTCTACAGTTTAGAGCCAGCAAACTAAATATCTGGATGTTAGGACCCAGAAGCTACACTTTAATAATGCATTCCAAAGTTTATAAGCAACCTGGCAACTCTATTTTTTGGCAAGATGGATCGTGTCCTTGCTTTTCGTGTTTTCCTTGTGAGATGGCTGTGTTTTCTTTCACCTCTTAGGAAGACAAGATTCAGGTTTGCAGGCATTAATAAACATGGGATTTTCCAGTACAGAACATCTTGAGATCTCATAATATGCCTATCAAAATAAAAATGTCACAGAATCCTGACGTAGATCTCAAAAGCCTCATAGCCCTTTTTAATACACACAGCATTTGCATTCAGAGCTCTTTCTGTTCCAATAACCTTCTAGAAATACAGGGTGGACATATTTTCTTCTTTCCAATCAGGCAAGTAAGACTCAAAGATGGGAAGCAGTTGTGGCTGGAGCCACAGCTGTGCAAGACCGTGCCTACCCAGCTCCCCACCATTCAGCTGATCTAATATGGTTGAGTGAAACTTACCAATGCCAAGTCATTTACTGAGTACTCTCACAACCTTACCAAATACATCTGGGTAGAGAGTAAGTTCACATCTTCATCAGAGCACATGGGGAGATAATGTGTACTCACCTATGGTTCAAGTTCAAAATTCCAGACTAAATCTTCTAGTTCCTATACCTGCTTCATCATTGCAAATGAACTGCCTAACTTGTGTGAATCTCAGTTTCCTAATCTGAAAGAGAGCACCATCAATATCACCTGAGAGAGTTGTGTCGTGAGGACTCCATGTCAAAGCCACGCAAATCCATGAGGCCTGACCCAATCTCAACAGATGTCAGCTATCATTATTCGTAATTCAGTCTCCAAGGTTAATCAAAGCAGGAGGAATGTCTCATTGCCATCCTGATACTTTTCCCCAGTGGATGTTACAGCAGAAATTCAATATATATTCACTCAACCAAATAATAAAGAAATGGATGACAGAGGCTAAAAGTTTCTCAGGTTCAACTAGCAAATGCACAAATGGTAGAAGTGAAAATGGTCACATCATTATTCATAAATACTAGTCAAGATACAACCTCTTGTCTTCTAACTTGTGCCCTATTCCTCATCACCAGTGATCTTCCAGCTTTTCCACCTAACCAATGAGGAGAGGGCAGAATTTGTCTCAGGATGCACATAAGCCTGGTCTTAGAACAGTCTTCAGTCTGCAATGTGGATTTGCAAACTATTGGCCTTGAAAAAAATCTCCACAGGCTCCAGACAGCCAACCCAGGCTTTGTCCTTATCATTCTGCTTCCCTCCCTCGTGCCCTGGTGTCAGGAATGGCTTGCAAATCTGTATTCCCCTGAAACTACAGCAACACCACTCTGATAGTCTTTTCTGCATTAAACACGTGGTCTCTGCACATCTCTGACTCCAGAAGTGGATTTGGAAGTGAATAGCTAGCTAGCACGTTTAGTGAACAACAAGAGAAGGGCTGTCTAACCGTGATTGCTCTGTCACATGGAGTCTATAAATCCCCATCCTTCTAACCTTCCTATCACCAATACTATCTCCTCCTGCTCCTCCTCCTTTTCCTATCTACCTCTGGTTACATAACCCACACATTTGAACTGTTCCAATGCCTTTCCCATAACTTTTGATAGGAACCAGTAGTCCTCCTCACTCTAGTTCAAGCTGTGTATAAAATCCAACTGGATCGTCACCACTCATCATTGGTCACCTATTGATCTAGTTTCTTTGTAGCTAGGCTGAGCCATGCAACAAAGGTTAGAGTGTTCCTTCACCAATTTACAAGTGATCGTCTTTATTTTTTTTTGTGGGGGGCGGGGAGGGAATCTAGAATACAGAATCAATATTGATAACTCAAGGAATCTTTTAAAAATAACAAAAGTAAAATTATGCTTATGAATCAGAACCTTGAAATATTAAAGCTCGAAGGGATCTTAGACATAATTCTGATTTGGTTCCCTCAGTTTATGATATCTGTTTTGGGTTTTTTCTACAACTGTGAAATTTGGGGCTAGGGAGACAACAGACATGTCCAGGGCTATGTATCTTCCTTCCCTATAGCTAGCTACTTCATCTTCACAGCACAGATGTGTTTCTAAACAAATCCTAACAAACTCACCGGGAAGCTCTATTTAACCCAATTTTCAAGTGGCAAGCAGACAGGGCTGTTAGAGTTGATTAGAAGATAACAGGATGGCTCAAGAATGGACCCTCAGCTGCTGCCTGGGGAGATGCTGTTGCCTGAGGGACAGCAGGTGGAAGGGGGCTTACCAGCTGAGACAGGATGGGGGAGGGAACTACAGGTCAGATGGCACAACTCACAGACAAGCTCCCCTGTCACCTCAAGCCATTAGCCAAGGCCCAATCAAGGATCCCAGCTCGAACCATTACTGATTATCAGCAATATCTGGCACTTACATAGGAAGCAGTCCTGGGCTCTCAGTACCAGTCTGTGGTACATAAGAGTTTGATTCTCAGTGGTTTAAAACCCTGGCCTGTGTGGCTGTGAAATACTGACAGGGGAGGCTGGAGGATTATCATGTGTACATATTCACGTATATTAATTCTCTCTCTCTTTCACACATACACATAGACACACACAACACATACTGAGTAGCAACGGTAAATCATATTAGCTTTTGCAAACCATCTACAGAGCAAAGATGCATGAGATTCATCGGAATGCTTTCTCTTAATATTTTACACTGTACCTACTCCCAAGGCTAAGTAACAAGGGAACCGCAGGAAGGAAAGGCTAGGAGGAACTGAATCAGCCCTCCTGGACATGGTAGGGAGAACAGTGGCTTTTGCTTGTTGAAGGCACTGGTGAGCGACAATGTGCCTTTATGGCAGGGAGATGCAACTTCAGAATAGAGTATCACGGAGTTAAGAGTTACAGAACTCTAAGTTCATGCTGATGCTGGGGAGCAGAGCTAGAGCCGGTGCAAGGCGGATCTGTCTGAAGACACGAGAGATCCAAGAAAGCTCTTTTCTTAAAAAACAAAAACAAAAAACCAAATGTACAGGAAAAATGGACTTAATCGTGTAGAACTCTAGAAATTACAACACATGTTCAGATTCTTGAGATCACCACAAGACAAGCCAAGATAGTGCCACCACCTTCATTATTTATTTTTGTTGTCCTTTGGTTGTAGAATCCCCACACAGACTCTGGCTTGTTTCCAGTACCAAATGCTGAGTAGCAATGCTCTGCTGCAGCCCTAGAGTTTTGTCTCTTCAAGAATGCCACGATGTAAATGAAGGCTTCTCTCATGCAAGGTGATGCTTTTGACATATATCCTGAATGTACTTGCGCTAAGTGTGTGTTCTTGTTTCTCTCTCTCTCTCTCTCTCTCTCTCTCTTTCTCTTTCATTGTTGAATTATAGTCCCTTGTATGATATGTAGTGCAGCTGGTTCACCCATTCACTCACTAAAGGGCTCTGAGTTACCCTTCGCCAGAAGGGAGAGTGGAAATTATGAATATAATTTCCCTTCTACACATTTTTGGATGTGTTTTTTTTAATGTGAAGGTAAGCTTTGTTTTCCTAGACTTAATAGAAACTTTGTAAGAAACTGCCCAGGCTGGGCTCATTTGCTTTCCAATGTGGCTACATGGGAAGTGGCTCTAGTTTCTCCTAGATTCTAGAGGGCACTCATTATCACCTTTATGCCTATCTCATTGGGGTTTTAAATGCTATTTCCCTGATAGCTAACAGTGCTTTTCACATGCATGCTGGCCATTTGCATATCTTCTTTGGAGAAATGTCTGTTCAGATCTTTTGTTCATCTTTAAATTATTGTACTTTCATTATTTGAATGACACTGGGTTCTGAACTCAGGACCTCACACGTACTAAGCAGGTGCTCTACCATTTAAGCCATACCTTCAATCCTTTCTGCTTCAGTTATTTTTCAGATAAAAGCTCACATTTTCCCCCCAAGGATGACCTCAGTTTGCGATCCGCCTACTATGACCTCCCACAGAGCTCAGTAAAGAAGGGTGTGCTGCCTGGTTTACTGATTGAGAGGAGGGCTCCCTAACTTTCTTCCTGGGCTGACATTGAACACTTCCAAGCCAATAATAAAAAAAAAAATTCAGACTGGGTGATGGCATCTGACACTTGAAATGCAAACTGTATTTAACAGCATGCTTAAAAATATGTAGGGTGTATAATTAATATATGCTAATATAGAGATTCACAGCTAGCCAGATTTCCTCTCATGATGGAAATACACACGATATTGCCACTTCTTTACCCTTCGGCTATGCCTTTGTGAACTGAGTCAAATGGACTCTGGGCTGAATTGTGGTGTCAAATTCAAAGCATTCCTTACTACAAAGACCAGCTGTCACGCAAGGAAAATGAACCCCCTTCCACCTGGCACACACCAAGCATCAATAGTGAGCAGCTAGGCACACTAATGGTGAGGTCCTGGTGGATGTGCACTACTTGCCCACCCCCTGCCTAGCTTGCACCATGGCATTTATCCTCCTGCGATCTTCCTTCTCAGGAACTGCACCCCGCATGTCCATACTCGCTGTCAATGCTTACAGGTAATAAAAAGGCAGGTGCAGAAATAGCACAGGATGGGGTGGATGATGTAAGCCATGGACATAGACACAAATCCCAGCTTTGCTGCTTACCAAATGATTATCTAGCCTATATGTAGTTCAGATTTCTCATTTATGCAAAACGACCCAGACCACCTATCTAACTACATTGTATTCATTCAGCTAAAATTTACATTCTACCTATTTGAACAATAACGGTTGGCATGTATCAAAAGCATCCAATGGATTAAGCATTGTTCAAGCCACTTTAGAGATGAGGATGCCGGCTCTCTAAAACCCTATGCTTATAGCGGCAGAGGTAGGCTTAGAATTAACCTGAATCCCTTCTTCATGTTTAAAGAGTCCTCTCCAAGAAGGCTGGGGTTTTGACAGATTCCATGCAATGCTAATTCTCTGGTGCTAGGAATTGACATCTTGCATCAGTCAGTTGGTTCTGGCACAAAGTGTCGTGGTAACCTCAGAGATGATACATGACATTGTTTTAAACCAGAGGCTAATAAGCACCCCCCTTGATCCAAAGTATGATCAAAGTGTTTCCTATTTTTTTTCTTATTTTGGAGTATTTACATTATGAGATAACTTGAGGATGAGACTCAAGTCTAAGCATGAAATTCTTTCACTTTTTCTTTTCTAGTCCTCAGGCTTGAACTCAGAGCCTGGGCACTGTCCCTGACCTTTTTTTTTTTTTTCCTCAAGGCTAATGCTCAACCACTTGAGCCCAAGTGTCACTTCCAGCTTTTTCTGAGTAGTTTATTAGAAATAAGAGTCTCATGAACTTTCCTGCCCAGGCTGGCTTTGAATCATGACCCCCAAATCTCAGATCTCAGATCTCAGCCTCCTGAGTAGCTAGGATTACAGGCAGGAATCGCTGATGCCTGACAACTTTTGTAATTTGAAGCTGTTGAGATCATTATATTCAAGATCTCACCTTGAATCAAGTGTGTATGAATTTCCTCTACAGCGACACAAGACTAAGTCAACATTCATGAGGATATTTAGGAAATACAATCATTAAATAAAACAAAATAAATATCATCTATAATCTCACCTCTCAGCATTTGGCTCTAATATTTATAAATTTATGACCCAAACTGGTAATAACCTGCTAATAAATTTAATTAACATTCTGAAAGAACATTTCCTTTATTATCAAATATTCTGACAAACAATTTTAGCAATTACTACACAGTGCTGTGCAGATAAACATTTATTTAACCATGCCCTTTGGGGGGAGGGACAGATGGCTTTCATATTCCTTTTATGATAAGCCTCATTTTGGTGATTATTCTTCACATAAATCATTGAGTTTATCCTTTTGAGCTTTAAGGCAGATTTCTAGAAGTGCAATTAATAAAGCCAGAGTTTTTAAATTCTCCAGTATTGACACAGATCATCTCTTCACTTTCAGAAGTGTGACAGAAATACTGTTCCTTCCTACAATAGTCTATGATAGCATCTGCCTTGGCTGCTTTTAACACAAATGGTACATTATTTCTCTCAGTAAGTTGTGGCCAATCATATAAGCACAGTAAGTCTTCCTTTTCTTGTCTGCTGTTTCTCTGTGTACCTTTAATTATTAGTGATGTGATCTCATTTATTATATCTTCCTGGCATCTGTAATACTTCCCAGTATCTGTAATTATTTGCTTGTTTATTTACATTGTGGGCAGTATAACTGCTTATTACTTGTTTTTATTTTGGGCAATACTGAGGATGAACTTAGGGCCCCATGTACTATGCTCCTATCATTTTTAGTTTGTTAGAGTCCCAGATTTTTGCCCAGGCCAGCCTCAGACCATGTTCCTCCTATCCTTACTACCCGAATAGTTGGGCTTACAGTCATGTGTCTCTAAACTAAGTGGTCCCTTTTTCTAATTGTATGAAGTGTGTGTGTGTGTGTGTGTGTGTGTGTGTGTGTGTGTGTGTGTATGTGCGCGCGCGCGCGTGCGCAGGGGCACCTGAACTCAGGGCCTGGGTGCTATCTCTAAGCTCTTTCACTCAAGGTTTGTGCACTACCACTTTGAGCCACAGTGCCATTTCTAGTTTGTGGTTAATTGGAGATAAGAGTCTCGTGGACTTTTCCTCCCCTTGCTGGCTTTGAACCACAATCCTCAGATCTTAGCCTCCTGAATAACTAGGATGACAGGCAAGAGCCACCAGCACCTGGCCTTTAAAAAAAATATTGTAATTGCAATCCATCTGTTAGACAGGCTTCTCAGCTCGTGGAGGGTGACCTGTCTAATGATAGACTACAAAGTGACTGTCACAAGAACATGACCTATACCTTGTTCTAGGGTCTCCAAGGGGCCCAGCTCCCACATATACTCCTCTGGGCCACTGAAGAAAACTGACTGACTCAGAATTGAATTTCAGAAGGCTCCAAGTTGTCATACAAAAACAAAATCCCAGGACGCTCACAGGGGGGAAAAATGCACAGAAAACTCCCAGGATAGCAATAGGAGGAAATAATTTTAACAAAATCATTTATTTCAGCATTTCCCAACTCAGTGGCAGATGCTTCTGGTTCCAGACCTCTTGCTTCCTGCCAAATTTGTCAGATGAAGCAGAAGCCATGAGAGGCTGTTCCCATTTCAGGATCAAAAAGGGGCACTTACACCTGCTGTCATGTGTCTTATACTAAACAGGCACCAGGTGATTGGATATGACAGCCATTACATCCAACACAGAAACCATTCCCAGTCACCTGAGGGCCACCCCTCCCTTCAACCTGGTGTTCAAACCTAAGAGGATCTAGGCCTTTCACAAAGGCACAATTCTGCTCTACCATTTTCCCTACCCTCCTCCCCCTCCCACATTCAATCCGGATCCAATGTATGTAGAGTGCTAATGATAAAAGCCAAGCAAACACCATTAAGGAAAAACAAAACAAAACAGAAAGCTATTGAAAACTTATTAACCAGTGGCCTCATGGGTAGCTCTTTAGTAATTTATTAGCCTAATTCAGACCATGTAACTTCCTGAAAGTCGATTTCCTTAGATAGTATTGATTGAGGTTGGACCTGGGGTGTGGGGGGAGAGGGAGGATGTATGCTGAATGCACACTTTGTTAGTCTTTTGTTTTATTGTTTTTTAGAGAAAACACTTCCTCTCCTTATGGGAGAAAATGGCGGACCTGTACTACCCTCCCAGATGAGATCATTCATACTCTATCTTCAACTATGTCCTGAATGTTCATGACCATTCCTTCCTTAACCTAACTACTATCTTAGGTCAATGCTCTGGCTACAGCCCTAAATCTCAGTGGCACAAGATCTCTTTCTATTTTATACATGGACTCTTTAGGCCAGGAATTCAACAGAGACAACTTGTCTCTACTTCATGATATCTTGGAATTCAACTTGGAAGACTGGAATGGCTAGAGTGACCCAAAAATGCCTTCACTCAAATGTCACTCCATCTCCCAACTAGGGGAGGTTTTTATGAGCCTAACCCTCCCCCCCATCATCATGCGGTCTCTCCATCATGGTACGTGGTGGCTGCTAGACTCTTGACAGACTTGCTCATACATCAGAGGAGAATTACAAATGAATAGGTGTTTTGTTGTTTTTGTTGTTGTTTGTTTTTGTACCATGAAGCCCTTACTAAAAAGCAACATTCCTTCATCTTTCCCAGGCTTTCTCAACACTGACAAATAAAAACCAACTGCTATGAAGCC
Organism: Dipodomys ordii; assembly: GCF_000151885.1. Classification (NCBI taxonomy): domain Eukaryota; kingdom Metazoa; phylum Chordata; class Mammalia; order Rodentia; family Heteromyidae; genus Dipodomys; species Dipodomys ordii. Next base: position 1,156,541 of record NW_012267351.1, read on the forward strand.
TCAGGCTTACAAATAGGAAAAAAGAAGCCAAACACTAGTAGCTCATGCTTGTAATCCTAGCAACACAGGAAGGTGAAGATCTGAGGACTGCAGTTTGAATGTGATGTCAACAAAAAAGTCCAAAAGATAGAGTCTTATCTTCAGTTAACCAGTAAAAAGCTAGACATAGAGCTGTGGCTCAAGAGGTAGAGTGCCAGCCTTGAGTGAAAAAGCCAGGTGAGAGCCAGAAGCCCTGAATTCAAGCTCCAGTACCAAGACACACACACACACACACACACACACACACACACACACACACACACACAAAATAGCAAAGAGAGAAACAGTCAAGCCTCCTCTCAATGCACTCAATGAATCAAGAGAAATATATAATAATTCAACCATACCCACCTACCAGATTGTCAATAAAGCATGTAAGAATATATTCTCTAAGATATTTGCCTCAAATGACTCTCTTAACTCAGGTGCTGATGATGGTCCCATGGTCTTGAAAGACTAGAAGGGAGGAACTCATATATCTGCCTGGAGGGACTGAGATCCAGGCTGTACCTTGGACCCACAGTGTTCACTATCAGCAGGTTTGGGGAACAGACAGCTTAGAAGACAAGACTTCAGCAGTACTATGAGGTGGCCAATTAAACTGAGCATTGGAATGAATTGAATTTGAAGCTAAAGTAATTTATATTCATTATGATAATACGCACCTAAGTATAGTGAAGAGCTTTCATTCATTATCTTACTTAAATGGCCCACTCAGTCTCCTAATTGCTATGAAGAGTCTTTCTACTCTAAAATGCTTCTACAATTGAGCATCTCTGATCTAAAAATCCCAAATCCAAAATGTTCCCAAATCTGAAACATTTTGAGTGCCTGCTTCCCTTTTATGCTGACCACATGGCTTCTTTCTTTTCTCTTTCTTTCTTTCTTTTTCTTTCTTTCTCTTCTCTTCTTTCTTTTTCTTTCTTTCTTTCTCTATATCAATGGTATGTTATATTTTTCCTGCTAACTAGTTATACATAAAAATATTATTTACCTGTTACAAATAAATTCAGAGTCAGGCCAGGTGCTGGTGACTCATGCCTGTAATCCTACTAAGGGGGCTAAGGTCTGAGTTGTGGCTTGAGTGGTAGAGGGACAGCCTTGAAAGAAAAAACTAAGGGAACTCAAGCCCCAAGTTCAAGCCCCAGTACTGGCATGCATGCACGTACACACACACACACACACACACACACACACACACACACACACACACACAATGGTTCTACCATAGATTGTCCCCGTTGGGTAAATAAGAGAGAGTGACATCGTTGCTTTCTGAAGATCTGATATACAGACACTTTGATTCATGCACAAAATTAATTAAAATGTTATATGAAATTACCTTGAGGCTATATGTATAAGGTATATATGAAATCGCAATTAATTGCAACCTATATGGGTCTCATTCCACAGACATCTCATCATGTATTTGTTAATATTTCAATTTCAAGGGGAAAACAAAATCCTAAATCCTAGACACCTCTGTTTTCAACCATTCTGAATGAGAACACTTCAGTATTCTGTACTTAAGTTCTTTATACATGAAAATGACTGAAAAGCATCTAATAAGACAACCTGGGGGAAAGGGTAACACACTAAAATTATGGAACAGTCTTTTCTTGCACAATAGTTTAGTTCTTAGGAAATAGTGCTCTTAATAATGTAAAAATGAATTAAACATGTAATAAAAGTATACCAAGGCACAGAACCTTTAAAGCTAGAAGGATGATTTTGGATTTTGCTATAAACGTGACTAGAAACCATCAGACAGATAAATTGAGATTTCTGCTGTAATCCTAGCTACTCAGGAGGCTGACCTTGGGCGATCACAGTTTGAAGCCAGGCCAGCAAGGAAAGTCTGTGAAGACTCTTATCTCTAATAACTTATCAAAAGCTAGAAATAGGGGTGTGGCTCAAGTGGTAGAGCACAAGCTTTCAATGAAAAAGTCAATTGAGAGTGTGAGGTCCTGAATTCAAGCACCAGTACTGACACACATGCACATGCACGCACACACACACACACACACACACACACACACACACACATACCACTTAAAATTTGCTGTTTTCTCTATAGATTTGGTTCTTTGCAAATTTTCTACACTAAATATACATTTTTTTAAGCTGAAAACAAAAACAGGCTGAAAAATAATTTAGGAGACCTTACTTTGCCATCTATTTCACAACTCCCTAAAGCAATTCCAAGCTAGAAAAAAGAAAAAAAGGAAAACCAAACAAACATTAGGAGCAAACTTCAGGACTTCTAAAGGAAGGTACTACAGAAAGGCTTGAATAACCCGGCTCATGCCCTTCAACACAGAGAGTCAAGTTATTTTTATGGAGCAGACAAATGAGCCAACAAAAATATCTCTTGCTTGCTTGTAAGTTGCTCAGGAACTTGCTAAATAACCTCCTGTCCATGGTGAGCTTGCCTAATGAGGAGATGGGAACAGACAGCTGACCTCTATCTACTCCGTTTCCTTTTCTGGATCTGTTCACACTATGCAGTGACCCTTGTCGTCCTAGAAGAAGAAGCCCTAGAATCTGCCATGCATATTCAAACTGAAGGCTGTGGGATGTGATTTATGGCTAGAGGCCCATGGCGGCTCCCCCAGGACCAGGCAGAACTGTATATAGAACAGGTCGGGTCTGCCTGACCTGCATGGGGGGCGCTGAGTACAGGAAAGGCCACATACCCCAGTCCCTTTGCCCCTCCTGCAACAGCTACACCCTAGTCCTAAAAAAAAGTTAACTGTATTAACATAAAAGCTACAGGCAGGCAGGCAGGAAGGCAGGAAGGCAGGCAGGAAGGCAGGAAGGCAGGTAGGAAGGCAGAAGGGAGGGAAGGAGGGAGGAAGAGAGGGGGAAAGGGTAAAATCAAGAGAGGGAGGAAGAGAGGGAAGGATGAGGAAAGAGAAAGCAAAGGAAGGCGAAAGGATGGAAGAAGATAGGAAGGAAAGGAGGGAAGGAGAAAGGGAGGCAGGAAGGAAAGCAGGAGAGAGAACATGGGAGAAAGGAAAGGATTAAAAGGAGGAAGAAAGGGAGAGAGAAAGGGAAGGCAGACAGGCAGGAAGGAAGGAAGGAAAGAAGGGAGGGAGGGAAAGAGGATGAAAGGAGGGAGGGAGGGAAGGAAGAAAAATGGGAAGGGAAGGAGCTTAAATCTAAAGATGCACAAAACTGTAGTATCAATAATTTTTTTAAACAAAACTACAAGGGCTTACATTCCTATTTCAAACACACAGCTGGAGGAACATCTCAACAAAGGCTGGTCTTAGATTCTCTCCCTGTGGCTGGATTGCTACTCTGTATTCAGACCCAGGAAAGACCCCCCCAGGTCTCAGGGAAGGCTCGTGGCCAGAGCAGTGAGCCCAGAGCGCATAGGGCAGCAGGGCTGAGAACTCTTCATTGGGAATCCCGTGGAAGTTGACTAGTCATACACGTCCTAAATTTCATGTTTGCCGACTACAGAAAGGAAGTTTAGTAAAACAGAAGCAGGCTCGTGTGACTGTTGTCTGCACATTGTTCCAGCCATCTGTTCCACACAGAAAAGTTCTGCTGAAGGAGGAAAGCCAAAGGAAAACTCCTGGTGTGCCATTTTGGAGAGCCCGCTGGCCAGCCCACTGTCTGGCAGAAATGGCTTCCTCCTTGTCTAATTGGGTCAGTCCCTTCAACTCCACAGAGAACTTAGACCAGAGGTGAGCTCATTTGGATATATTGGCAGAGGTGATAAAGACGGTTGGATTAAGAAAAAATCTGATTTATAGTCAATCAAACAGTTTGTGACTGAGAACAAGGCAAAAAAAAATCATGAATTTTTAACATAAACATGTTTGACTATACTTTCATTTACTCTGAGGAGGAGAATGGAGTGAAGGCAGGTGCTACGGAAAACAAACAGAATCAAGGAAGAGTAAGCAAGAAGCAAGGAAGAGTAAGGGAAGTTCAGTGCTGGTAGCTCACACTTGTAATCCTAAATACTCAGGAGGCTCAGAGTAGAGGGCTGGTGGTTCAAGGCCAGCCCAAGAACAGTTTATGAGACCCTATCTTGAAAACAACCAGCAAAAAGCAGAGCTGAAGGTATGGCTCAAGTAGTAGAGCATCAGTCTTGTAAGTAGGAGGTTCTGACTTCCAATCTTAATAATGCCATCATTGTCATCATGGTAATGAATAATTATTGATAAGTAATTATTAATAAGTAATAATAATAATTGTTAATCTTATTAATAGACTAGAGAGTAAGAATAGGAGTAAGAAAAGCCAATCCTAGCTCTGGATGGGATACTACCATGCTATGTGACATGGAGTCAATCCTTTTTCTCTGTCACAAAAATCATTTTACCTTGCCATAAGCAATAATAATTTAGGCAACACAACGTTGATATAAACAGAACAATGGAATACAATAGAAAATTCCTAAATATACCTCTACATGAGTAATTGATTGGCAACAAAATTACCAAGTAATTAGTGAAGAGGAGATAAACTTTGGAACAGTTATTGGATAGTAAAATAGGAAGCCATAACCTAACACAATTGATTGATTGACTGATTGATTCATTTTCAGTACTGGGGTTTAAACTCTGGGCTTCATACTTGCCAGTCAAGTACTCTACTACTTGAGCCACATCTCTAGCCCTACATGAAATTTTTGTTGAAATGAATCATAAACCTAAATATAAAAAATAAAGCTATAATACTTCTAGAAGAAAATATAAGCAGTCTTAAGTTAGGTTACTTTAAAAATAAAAATTAGGTAACAAAATACACAAAGATCAGGCACAAAACACGAGCCAATGAGGCCTCATCAAAATTAAAAAGCTCACCCCTAAAAATGGAAACGTTATGACACAGAGTAGGAAAAATATAATTCCAACACAAGTGTCTGCTAAAGTATATCTTTTGAGAATGCTGTAAATGCTCTCACAATCCCACAAGAAGAAAAAAAATGCCAGGTAAAATGGGGGCAGCATGTTTAAACAAACTACTTCACACAAGTAAACATACCAATGGCAAATAGATGCATGAAAACAAAACACCATCACTCATCCTTCAGAAAATGCAAATAAAAGCCATAATACAGCTAGGAACAGAGGTGCATTCCTTTAATCCCTCCCTTGGGAGGCAAATACAAAAGAATCACTTCTCTGATAGGCCAGAAAAAAGTTAGTGACACCCTATCTCAAAAAATAAAATAAAAATGAAAGGCCACTCAAGTGGTAGAGCAAAAGACCTGCAGTCAACCTCCAGTATCGACCAAGGCAAGCCAATCACATACTACAATGCTCCCTCAAGAATGACTAAAATTTAAGTGTTGACACAGACACAGAGCACCTGGAACGTTCACAGTTGCTAATCATGCAGCCCCTGGAACCCAGTTTTATTACTTTTTCACTGAAATTAAACATATGCTCACCATACGATTTATCTAGTCACACTCAGAGTTTTCCCAAGACAAAAGAGGAAAACTGCATCCACAGAAATACACTGGTTTACACTGGTAGCAACTATATTCATAAGGGCTGACACTGGATGGAGATCTATATCCATATAATACTGATCACTGATACTGATGATGATGATGATGATACATATCTGATGGGCACAACATGAATGAAAGGCAAAAGCACTATGTTAAGTGCAAAAGAACAGAAGTCCACCTCCACTGATAGAAAATTCCAGAAGCACCAGCACAGTGATAGAAATAAAGGCATCCTGTGTGCTTGTTCATCAGTACTAAGGCAGGTTCAAGCACTGGTCCTTAGCTTTTTTGCTCAAGGCTGGTGCTCTACTACTTGAACCAGAGTTCTACTTCAGCCTCCTTAGCAGGTAGGTCTACAGGTGTGTCTACTGGCATCTGGATTCTTTTTAATGCTCCAGTGAAACAACCCAGGAAGGGAGTCACATCGGCCACCCCTGCAGTCTGAGTGACAGCAGCACCAAGTGTAGAAAGAAAAGAACTCAGCTGGGGCATCTCCTGTGAGGATGGACGGGTGATGGTGATGGTGGTGGAGATTTACCCTGCCGGCTGCAGATAACCAGCACAGAAGTTAGAAATTCAGTGCATCAAGTAAGAAAGAAGTGTACAAGGCTCCTGTCAACCCTTGCACAGTCTCTCACGAGACTCAGTAGGTGGTGTTTGTCATATTGGGTACCAAAGTAGTATCTTTTTGTGTGTATACCATGCCAGTATTGGGTGCTGACTCTTTAACTTTTGCTGGCCCTCATGCCAGTTGAGCGACAGCTCAACTTCAGGCTACTTTTAGATGGACATAAAGAGTCTCATGGACTCTCTTGCCTAGGCTGGCCTTGAACCTTAATCCTAAAACCTCAGCTTCCAAAGTAACTCAGAAAAAAAAGAACAAAGAAACAAAGTAACTCGGATTACAGGTGTAAGCCACCAGTGCCTAGCACAAAGTATAATCTCTAAATGAAATGTTACATGCAACTGACTACCAAATGGTGAGCCTGGCTTTCAAGTCCAGGTCATACATTCTTCAACCACTGCATTTATAAAAGGCAGAGTCTCTACAAGAAGCTCACAGGTGAGAGCCCAGAAACCTCCTGAAGCAACACGGACTCCCATCGCCCATCACTCCCTCCACGCCGACATTGAAAGATGAGCAGCAATCCCTCCCACTCCCTCTCCTCTTCTCCAAGACAGCCAAGTCTGCCTCAGTTAAACAGGAAGGCCATGACATCCTGCTCTAATTTTCTTTCTTCACGTTTTTTTTCATTTTCATTTCTTGTTTGATTTACTTTTGTCCTTATGGAAAACACCAGACCTAGCTACAGATTCTCCTCGTCTAGGGTATATCTCAGATGGATACAAGAGCAGATCGTAATAAGTCTTTTTCCCAGCTTCATGATTAATGTACTCCGGGCTCAGGAAAGAGGCAGTAATTGGGAAGGTTTAGAAGTACGTCCAGTGAATTCATTGCTGTCAGAGACAATTCACCACCTCACAGATGGAGCCCCAAACAGCCCTTCTGAGAACAACAAATAGCCATAAATCTAAAACAAGGAAATATCCGAGTTTTGCTACCCATGTCACATAAAATATTTCTTCTCAGAGCTAGAGATATTTTTCAAAACTAACTTGGAGCCAGGGTTGCAAATAAAACCAGACTTCTTCAAGAATGAGTAATAGAGACAACATTTTATGAGACTCCAAATTTGACCTTTCTTAGAAATTCTAATATCCACTAAGAACTTGTCTTTGAGATCGTAAGTATATAATTTGTTTGATTTTCCTCTAAATTTCCATTCAACTAAGATTGTACTTGGAGGTCATGCAGTGGAACACGATGAATAAAAGAGGAACACATTATTCTTTACCCCCTGTGGCCTCGATGAAGTTTGAAAACAGTTTGAATCAAAAGAAATGAAGTTTTTACCCTTAAAAAGAAAAACCCATTCCCCTCCACAAATTATACCAACATCAAATACAGTGAAAACAGGGGTTATACCAAAAACAAATTGTTTAAATAGGGATACAGGTGGACCCATTGCAACAAACAATGAGATGTTCAAGGTGTTATGACAAAAAACGAACTTTACAACTTTGGTGCAGGGAGGAGGAGAGGGGGGAAGGGAGAGCAGGGTCTGGGGGGGGGAGGGATTGGAAGGGGAAACAAAGAGGCAACAATGCTTGACAAGAAATGTACTCATTACCTTGCCCATGTAATTGTAATCCCTCTGTATGGTATTTTACCAATTAAAAAAAGAAAGAAAGAAAAAGAAATATCCAGATTTCCAGCTTCTCTCCGAACAAATAGAATGGTGGCAATCTAGAGCTCACATCACTTCTCATCTACCTCAGCTGAATATGGAGGAATGGCCCCTGAGATCAAGTAAACACGTGACATTTAGCTCCAGTCCCCAGTGCTCCCTCTTATTTCCCAGACACTAAAGGCCAAGCATCAGTTTCTATGTCCGAGACTGCTATTGTTTTATATAATAACATGGTCAGAAGAAGCAAAAAGTTTTCTACTTATATATGTACCCACCAAAGAGGTGTAAGAAGCAAGAAGAAAGGAAAAAGGAGGGGAAGGGAGGGGGACAGACAGAGACACAGAAAGACTGAGACAGAGAAAAACCTTGCTCACATATTTACATGACGTAATTGAACTCATAAATATCTGGGTTGGTAGCCACCACTTATAGAGTTCATTGTTTACAGAAAGCCTGCCCTGTTGAACTGAGATTCTATCATTCCAAGTGTTCCCTACCAGCAGGTTCTGTTTACATGCTGAAGCCACAGGGATTTTAAAGACAACATTTAAATGCTATTTGCACAAATGATTTCAGAATGATTAGCCTTGAAAGGGAACCACGCCAAGTCCCCTGGGAACGTGTGGATGCATTCCTGGAGAGGGGAACATGCTCACAGTTCCCTAGCCACACTGACAGTCTCCTTTGAGCTGTCCTCATTGGCCATCTCAGCGCTGGGGAAAGGGCAGAGGCCCAGGCCCAACCTCTAATATGCAAAACAGAGTGCCTAGAGGGGCAGGTTTGCCTGCAATGAAATAATTATGTAGTTGTTGCGATGGAAGATAATTCACCTTGCCACCCCAACAGAAAAAGTAATTTTTCTCTCCTTATTGAAATGATCTGACTTCTACAAGGCAAGAGAATAAAAAAAAATAGGGAACGAACATGGCTTTAAGCATAGCCACAGAGCTGAAATGATCTGATCGTGGAAAAGACATTGTTCAGAATGTTAGATGACTCTAAAACCACAATAGAATTTCCATATTTAATATGCGTCTTGGAGCAAAATTAAATCTGAGGTACAGGATAAGGTCACATAGTCAGTGTGCCGACCTTTTTTTTTTTTACATATATTTTAATCTCATTCTCCCAGCCTTCTCCTCATCTCTATGAATAAAAAGGTTGTTAGTAGGGGTTTAGTGGCAAGTGCCTATAATCCTAGCCACTCAGGAGGCTGAGATAGAAGGACTGTAGTTCAAAGCCGACTCAATCAGAAAAGTCCAATTAACAGCAGGAGGAGGAGGAAAAGAAGAAAGCCAAAAAGCTGGAAGAGGAGCTATGGCTCTAGTGGTATAGAGCTAATATATTATATATATATATATAGAGAGAGAGAGAGAGAGAGAGAGAGAGAGAGAGGGAGGAAGGGAGAGAGAGACATGAGATAGGGCCCAGGCCCTGAGTTCAATCCTTATGACTGATACAAAAAAAAAAAAAATGGGAGACAGGGATGAAAAACTTTTCTTCTGCTTTCAGTTAATTCCTGGGCCCAAGTGAAGAGTTCATGCTTTTCAGTAAACACCGTTTATGTATTTGTCACACTTGCTCTGATCATTTCTGTAATACCTCCTACAAAGTGTGGAGGAATTCCTTCCTTTTTTCTCTCCCTTCTTTGCTGAGGCCCAGGGCTCTGACACGCTCAGGTGGCGACAAGGTCTTAGAACTGACTAAGGTCACTCCAACCCCCCCCCCCCCCTCCAGCCTCCTCCTTTGTTTCTTTTGCTCATCTCACCCCACCCCCCCCCCCCCTACGCCTAGCTGCCAATCATCTTGGATCCTCTGAAGAGCTGGAGGAAGTTTCCTGAGAAGCTTCTTCACCTGAGGCGTGAGACTCCTCTTAACCTAGCTCCCTAGGAATCCCATCAAATAACCAGGGAAGACGAAGTGCGGGAGAAGAGCCAAGACTACAAGTCCTCGCTCTCCCAGGCAGGCTTTCCTCTGTTCCTCCGAGGGGAACACTGTTGGGGAGCTTGTCTAGCGGATAAGATGAGCTCTCTGCACAGTGAGCTCCACCAGGCCCTGCCTGTAAAACTCCCTCCCAAAGCGGCCACAGTCAGCTATGGGAGCACTCAGTCTTTTAAAAAATTATTTGCTGCTCCTCTCAACTGGCCTGCAGTGCCCTCTTCTACGGCCCTCTCCTTAGTGAAGCAAGGATTTAAGCTACAACCATCTGACCTTTCCTCTGTGCTTGGTATTTTGTCTGATTCCCATGTTTATGCACTTGAAATGAATTCACATGCCTTTTCCCGTGTTAATCTTTCTTTTGTCTGATGATATTTGCAAACTTTAACAGGGCAGGAGATTTCTTACCTCTCCTTCCTTCCTCTTTCCTTTCTTTCCTTCTCTCTCTCCCTCTCTCCTCCCCCCCCCCTCCATCTTTGCAAAACAACATGCAGGCCACAATGAGACATCAATATATACCTTCAAAGGTGTCCAAAAATTAAAACAGGACTATATCAAGCATTGGTAAAGATGTACTTTGTAAAACAACTTGAAAACATGTTCATTTCATTAAGTTTTAAAAGTTAAAGATCTATCAACTATGTGATACAGTTAAATAACTCCTGTGTATTTATTCAAGAGAGAAGCAAGTCAGGGGTCACACAAAGACCTTATACACTGTCCACAACAGCTTCATTTGTAACCACTCAAAATTGAAAGCCACTAAATGTGTATTGACAGGAAAACGATTAGGCAAATGACCATCTCTCCACACAATGGAATATTGCCAAAAACTACTGAAGAAACAAACTACTGATCATCCAACATGAATGGATCTCAAACCTCTCAAACCAAGCATGCTGAGTGGGCAAGAAAAGATGGGAGAAAAAAATATTAAATAGGATATGAGTTCCTCTCTAGGATTCTAGAAGATGGAAGAGTGTGCCATCAGGGTTAGACTTGGATTTGCAGTTGCCTGTGACGGTGGTGAGAAGTTGGGACAAGGAGAGTCCGAAGGAGAAACATTGAAGGTGCACAAAAGCTTTCTGTGTTGACAGGTTCACAGATTTTTCTAAGTTAACATTCATCAGAGTATGTGCTTTATAGTCAGTATATCAATAAAACTGTTAACAGTGAAGCCATATAAACTAGTAAGAAATTGAAAGAGATTAAAGTAGTTGAAATCTAAGGCCTGACCAGAGCATGGCCCCATTGACTCCTCAGGGGCTTTCATGGTCATGGCTTGAAGTGCTTAGCTTTTCTAAAATGAATTTCTTATCTAGCACATGGGATAAGTATCTTTTAGCGTGTGTGTGTGTGTGTGTGTGTGTATTTTTATGTGCCAGGTCTGAGTCTTGAACTCAGGGCTTGGGTGCTATCCCTGAGCTTTTTTTTTCCTTTTTCTTTTGTCGATTATGGGGCTTGAACCCTGGGCCTGGGAGCTGTCCCTAAGCTCTTCAGCTCAAGGCTTATGTTCTAGCCACAGTGCCACTTTTTTTTTTTCTTTTTTGCTCAAGGCTAGTGCTCTACCACTTGAGTCACAGCTCTACTTGCTGAATTTTGGTGGCTAACTGGAGATGAGAATCTCACATTCCTACCAACAGTGTATTAGGGTTCTCTTTTGGCCACATCCTCACCGGCATCTGTTACTGTTTTCTTGATTATGGCCATTCTAATTGAGGTGAGGTGCAATCTCAGTGTCATTTTTGTTTGCATTGCCTTTATGGAAAGAGATATTGAGCATTTCTTCATGTGCCTATTGCCCATTTCTAGAAATGGAAAGCAGTGTGGAGATTCCTCAGAAAATTAAAACACAGAACTATCCTATGATTCAGCAATTCCACTCCTGGGCATTTGCCCCAAAAATTACATACCAGGATATATTAAGGACACCTGCACAACTATGCTCATTGCAGCACTATTTACCATAGCCCAGATGCCCCTCAGTGAACAAAAGGATCAAGAAAATATGGTATATATACATAATGGAATTTTACTCATCCATTAGAAAAAATGATATTGTACCATTTGTTAAGTAAAGAAAACAAAAGATGCATGTTTTCCTTTACATGTAAAAGCCAGATTTAGCTTACACACTCCTAAGTGAATGTGTTGAGTGTTATGTAATTGAAACACAGCATATTCAAGGAAGTACTCTGAAATCATATAATTACTTAGAAAGCCAAAATCAAAGTTCAGCAGAATAAAACACCTGGAAGTAAGTACTCAAAGTGAGTGGGGTAAGGTCAAAGGAAAGGAGTCGAAGAATGAAGAGGAGGAAAATGCAGACAAGAATACAATGTATATCCCACCAAATTAAGAAGAATGAGGGAAGGAGTGGAGAGGGGAGGGATGGATGAGAATGTTGAAAGAGGTGACATTGGTAGACATATATTATATTCATACACTGCTTTGTTAAATGGAAACTCCTTTGTACAACTATATAAAAATGAGAAAAATAAATTGATGTTTACAAAAAAAAGTCTTTCAGACTCTTCTGCTTGGGCTGGCTTTCAGACTTTTCTGCTTGGGCTGCTTTGAACCTCAATCCTCAGGTTTCAACCTCCTGAGTAGCTAGGATTACAGGCATGAGCCACCAGCATCCAGTGTGTATTATGAGGTCATAATGAACAGGTAATGCAAAGGGGGCTTTGCAAAATTTTAAACCATAATGTGCTAGGTGGTGGCTGTCCTCATTGGGCTGAGGATTCATTCTTCTACAGAGACTGGAAATCTCCCTGAGGACTGGTCAGATGACAGAAGACAGGAAGTTAGGAAGACCCAACACAGCTACAGGGATACATGGATCCTCCACAAAGAGAGAGGCCCTGGAGGATGGAAGGAAGGCCAGAGAGAGGAGCTCAGAGCACTGGAAGGTCAGCAAGGAGAGAATGCAGAGCTAAAAGGGGCAGGCATGAAGAGAACCACCATAATGGAGAGAAAGGAAGCCAAAAATGAAAGGAAAGCAAGCAGAGGGTGCTGCTTGGCCTCAGACAGAGAAACAAAAGACCTCTGAAGAACACAGGCTTGTGGTCTGACTGTTTCCTTCCTTACTGGTCAGTGACCCACCTCCTCCTGTAATGAAGCACACACACACTATTACTATGGTTTCTACCAGCTCAAGTCCAGCCCTACCCTATTTACCTCTCTACCTCCTAGGAGCTTCTGGCAGCACAGCTGGCAGGCACAGCTTCGAGATTCAATGTCCCATCTTCTGTAGTATTTTTCTGTTTCCATGAACCAGCAGACCATAGATCAGCAGCTAAGACATCTGCCTTAGCCTCCAAAGTCAAGCAGACTCCTTGTGATGGAGGAGGCTTTGTTTCTCCACAGCATGAACTGTGCTATGTTTGCACTGCTTCCCGAGATGATGGGGCGGGTCTATCTCCCCTGTACCCCAGCTTCCCCATGAAGGTGGAGTTCATATTTCTTTTTTTTTTCTGGGAAGCCAGTTCAGATGGACAAACAGGTAATGAGTGAAGGGATAAATTAAAATTGCGTAGAAACAAATTATTTTTAAAGCCTAGGGAATTAAAGATCCATCAGTATCTATATTCATGAAACTAATATATAAGGCATAATCTATAGTGTATTTAATTACCTGTTTATTTTGCTACTGATTTACTTAGAATGGAGTCTCACTATTTTGCCCAGTCTCATCTCAAGCCATTTTCTACCTCTATCTCCTGAGTAGCTGGGACTACAAATGCAACCATATCTAGCTCCATAAACATTTTTATTATCCCCCGTCAAGAGGCATACTGTGTCCTAAAGTCAAAGCCTGATCTCTGAGCCAGCTTGATCCTTCAGATAAAAAAAAAGGCTGATTCCTAAGGCTCTGTCCAGCTCTTTCTCTGATCCTATAATCTTATGAAAATTAGCTGGCATGTCCCCCAACAAGGCAGCCCTCCTCAGTGACCTGCATTAACCCCGTGGATGACAGGGTCGCCTGCCAACTCACTACAACACGGTCCTCCAGTTCCAAACTGAGAACTGAGAAGAATTACAATCCAATTGACTCCACAGGGCTAAAAAAAAAAAAAAAAAAGGAGCGACTGTTTAGCTTACATCAGCAGTGCTGACTCTATATTAATATTTTGACATCCATCTTCATCCAGTGTGCAGTGGTTCAGAGCTGTGTTCTCCCTGGGAGAGCCTAGGGCAGCTGGCTCCAGGGGGGCGGGAGGGTCGGAGGAGGCCCGACCTCAACCAGGTCTGATGGATTGCTGTGCTGGATGGGAACTTGCTTCTCAAAGAGAGCTCAAGTACACAGGCTGTGTCTGTCCTTGCTACCTGACTTTCTAATGGGGGTGGTAGGAAGGTGAAACTTAAACCATTAAAGAGGTATTTGGGCACCATTCAGTCACTCATAAAAAAAAAAAACATGCACACATATTTGAACTGGGCACTGGTGGCTCATGCCTCTTATCCTAGTTACTTAGAAGGCTGAGATCTGAGGATCAAAGCCAGCTGGAGCAGAAAAGTCCATGAGACTCTTATCTCCAATAAGCTATTCAGAAAAAGCCAGAAGTGACACTGTGGCGCAAATGGTAGAACACTTTGAGCAAAAAGAAGGTCAGGGACAGTGCTCAGCCCCTGAGTTCAAGCCCCAAGACTGGTACCAAAAAAAGTTAATAATTTATAGGGGGGTCTCCCAGCCCCGAAACATGCCTATCTGTTGACTTGTATCCTGTCAATGGCTGCAGGCAGACTTGGTGTTAGTTTGTTCTCTGTGTGGTGAGGTGGAGGAACGAGGAAATAGAATCAACCAAATGCTTCACATGCACCTCTGCTTATCTGAAAGCATTCTCATAGTTACACATCCAGGTAAATATCATTTACCTCATTTTAATGATATTAGAAGTGAAAGCTGGAGAAGTTAAGTTACTCCAGGTCACACAGACAGGAGAGGCTGGCTTAGATTCGAATCCAGACTTGTCTGGCTTCAGATCTACATCATCTCTTTAGGTTTAATAACCAATAGCTAGAATGAAGAACTCTACACAAATTTTCACAAAGAAACAAAAATCCACTTGTACCTAGACATACGTTTAAATGCACCCCATGGTTGATAAAGGTTCCATCCACAGCCTCTTAGACACACCCCGGTGCCATTATACCAGGTATTGGTTGTCAAGATCCAAATTTAAGCATAAAACTTAAGAGAAAGTATTCAAAGAATTGCAAAGCAGGTTGGCATTGGAATGGCCTCCAAGCATTTGACCCTATAGTCCACTGTCAATGCATTTCATAGAACCATTGGTGCATAGCAGAAACAATAAAATTCCTGAGTGCTGCTACTCTACTTTTTCAGAAGCACTGAGTGGTTGTCACTGGAGGGTAGTGTAGTGGTCAGCACTGTGTTAAACTCAGGGTGAAAGGTCATCAAGCTGAGTGACCTTGGGCAAAGTCCTCAACCTCCATGTTGGCAAAGAAAGAGAACAATTCAGCCTTTGTAGGTTTGCTATGAGAATCAAGTAGAGTTATCTATTGCAAGAAAGTACATAGCACAATGCTAGTTACCCAGTAAGTGCTCAGTGAATGCCAGCTGCTGTGCCTCTTGAGTGCTTCCATTATGCCAAGGAAAATTATTATTAGCCTTATTACTCTTCTTCTAGCCACTTCCTTTGGGTCATAGTAGTAGCCTTAATTTGAAATCTGCATACTCCCTCTCCCACAGAAGGAAGATGTTTCACCGCATCAACTCCACATAGCATTTTAAGGGTGATTGTTACTAAGTCAATGATAACGGAGAGATAATGTTGGGGATAGGAGTACTCCCAGAAGTCATGGGCGGTGTGCAGGGAGAGAAAGGGAGTGTGCTCAGAAGCTCAGTAGGAGAGTATCATAAAATGTAAACTTTCTGAAAGCCTGAGAGATGAGGTGAAATGATGGTTTAGGAACTATCTTGAAGAGGATGGAGAGGAGAGAGAGCTATTCAGATCAGCAACGCAAAATCTAGTCAATAATCAGCAATCTGGGACTGGTCTCTCTGAATTTAAATGCTGTGTTTTCCCATGTAACAATGGTGTGCCTTTGGGTGAGCCACATCACCTTTCTGGGCCTCAATTTTTCCATCTGTAAAACAGAAATAAAAAATCAAGCTCACATTGGGTGTCTATGAGAAACCAGTGAGAACATGTGCCACACGTGTACATGCACATAGTAAGAGCTTTGTGGGTTTCACAATAATCACAAACGCCATCAAGGGCAGTAATCAGCACAGACCATTCTAGCATGGTCGGCTGTCCCTCACAACTCCCTACTGTGATTTCATGGCACTACCAGGTGAAGGTGTAATAGTGACTCCCCACAACCCAATGTCCTGTCAACAGATCACCAACCTCAGCTCTGCATGCAAATGATGAGGCTCTTAAGAAATAAGAATCGGTCTTCCCAGACCATCACTCCTAATTACTCTCTCAGATCCCTCGGGGTTATGGCCAGAGACTTTGGCAGGCAGGGAATCACATTTGCCAAAGTGCAACTTTGGGCCCTGTGCATCCAGACACGCTTTCCTTTGCTGCAGGACCATCCTCTCCATCATTCTGCCTCCTCCCCAACACAGTGAGCAGGTCAGCTGACACCTGGGCCAACATGATGAACTCAACAGCATCACCCTTAAAATGCACTATAGACCAGGGGGAAATACTCGTGGTCTTTCAATGACCTATAAGGGAAAGCCTAAATTCCAGGAGAATGCCAAGAGCCAATACTGCCAGACATGCAGCAAATCTGGTGCCGGAATAAAGGAATCAATCAGGTTCAACCTGGTTGACTTTATTAAGGTCAATGTAGGCAAGTGATGAATCTAAATTTCTAAATTTTAGGCTGGAGTAGAAGATATGTTTCAATGAAATAAGTGATTTAATATGAACTACATATATATGTATGTATGTGTTTATATATATTATATATATATATATATATTAAAAGGTTGAACATCACTGTAGAAAATTCCAGGATCCTACAGAAAACAGATATTTCAGAATGGAAAAGTAAGGGAAACTTGTTAGCAGAAGATTATCCACCTGTTTGTTAAATGGGCTGGTAATCCTTGCCTCCAATTTGTCAACACTGTCACATCACAACCAAGTCACGTGGTGACCTCTGCAGGCATCCTCTGAGTAATACAAATTGGAGCAGGTGACTCATGAACACTCTAAGGAAAATACTTTGGAACCATAATATATCTTTGGACATCTATCACCAAGAGCTTTTTTATATATATAAAAGGAAGCAAGAATCATTGAAGACGTGGCTGATTCTTAGATTTAACTGAGAAAGTGCAAGATGATCATGGAAAATAAAGATATACTCAGGAAGAGCAGAAACGTGAAAGAGACCCAAAATTCAACCTCACCTGACAGAGCTCCAAAGAGACAAAACAGGGACAAGTGAAATAAATACCATGAGGCCTTGCTCTGCCTTCTAAAATCTCACAACTTTCTTACACTCCCCCCCATTTCTTTTCTATATAACATACTACATAGTCTACTTGTCTATCACACTGACTTTTCTGTCTCCAAGTACTGTAATCACTTCTTGGAGGAAGGGATTGTTCAATGCTCTATTCAAGGACCTGGCACATAGTAGGTGCTCTACCAAAATTTGTTGAATACTTTAATGGATTTGTTGAGCTTCCTTCCCCCATATCACAGGCACCATAGCAAGTACTTTGGATATTCCTCCAAACATTGTACAATACGTATTGCCACTTTTCCATCATGGAGATCAGAGAGATTTGGCAGTGTGACCCCAATCACACAGGAAACAAGTGGCAATCTCAGAATATGAACTTGCCAAACTCGGCCGCTAGCCCTAGTCCTTCAGCTGTGCCAAGTGAATAAAAGGCAGACTTTGTTAAGAGGGAATCTTTTACATTTATTTTTTGATGACACTTTATTAAGAGAGCTCCATGTGGTGGGTGGGACGCATTTAATTCAGGAAAATGATGCTCAGCTCATCATTCTTGGGATGCACTGAATGTCACTTTGCAGATGTATGGGGCAGAACGCAAGTGATCACTCTCCACAGCTCTGCGGACCCTTGTCTTGCATCAAAGCTGTCTCCATTCATTTGCCTCCTTTCAGTCCAGGCACACATTTGTTAAAATTGTTTCAAGAAGTCTCCAAGGTGCAATTTTGTTTTATAGTCACTGTCAGCCTGAACTATTTAATGTTAATTTCCTACAACCTACTCTTCTGTCAGCTTTCCTCATCGCTAATATTTATTTCCCAGCTAAATGTACATTTATTTGTTGACATTTTTATTAAATTGGACTGTCATCAATCTGTCTGCGCTTATGTCTGTGTCTGCTTTCCCTCAGTGCTCAAGAATCCACAGGAAGCTGATGTGTTTATTAACTGGGTGACCAATTGCCCAGAACAACGATGAAGGACAAGGTGCTGTGATGTGAAAAGCTGAGTGCTGTGGTGGGGGACGGAGCTCATAAAGCTCCTTTCTGGTATCTTGGTGCATCCTGAAGTCCAGGGTTGGCTATGATACCTACATTGCTCTGATAAGCACCTCCAGACAGACAAAGGAGATATTGTTAACCACTAAGAACATAAAAAGGGGGTGCCAGGATGCCAAGAGAAAACCTTGAAGAGTGAGGTGGGAGATATCAGTCTCCCATTGCCTGGGCAGCAAGCAGCAATAGAATGCTTGATAACCCAGGATTAGGAGTCAGAGGAGAACTGAAATTCCAGTTGGCCAGCGGCATGCTGTCTAACTTGTGTGAGTCACTTAACCTCTCTGAGCCTGATATGTCTCATCCATACAAGGGGGTGATTATGGTACCAATGCCAGCTGGTGCTTACGAAAATCCAACAACAGGCTCGTGGATAGTGAGCATTGTACCGAACACACGGTCCCCTAAAAAGCCATGTTACACATCTACCACTGTGATCTCCTTCTTCCATTCTACAATCATTTCTTCTACTTGGCACTATCTGGTTTTGACTGCTATCCTGTATGTATTCGCTCATTCTGAGTTATCTGCCTGAGATCCATAATTCAAGATGTCAGCCACACAGGAGCTTTAGATGCAGGCCTACTCATTCCTGGTTCAGAAAACCCTGGAAAGCTCCGGCCACAGAGCCATAGAGAAAGTCCCAGGTCCACAGCCAAAAGAACTCAAGACAGCATAGCACTTTTGCCAGGGTTTCAACAGCTTTGGCTAGGCTGCTTTTTATATCCCAGAGACTTGGTGTACTCATCTGTAAAATGGGGATGTTTTTTAGCCCTCTTATCTCCTGTGGCTAGATAGATGTTCATGAATTATCTTTTGTCTTTTTCCAGAATAAACTAAACTTTTAGAGAAATAAAGGAAAAGAATGGCAGAATCCAAAGCTGCTGAAGACAAGAAGACAGTACATTTTGTATTTATTAGGAAGATCTTGGCAGGCTATGGCTGATTTTGGCTATGGCTGTGGTTGTTGGAGGAAGCAGGGAGAAAGAACTGACAGGGCTTGAACCTGTAGACTTGGAACACATTATTAAAGATCTCTTCAAATCTGACCCAGGATGAAAACTAGAATTTCTAAGCAGTCACTTTAATTTTCTACTAACTAAACAATATAATAGATTCAACTAACTAAACAATATAATGCACAATCAAAAGTTGATCAGAAAAAAGTTAATCCAATTAACATAGCTAAAGAAGCATACTACTGCTCCATTAAATAGACCATATTAATCTACCTTGCACCAACAATAAGAATAATTAATTGCAATAAAATATTGCTTCTTTGACTATACCTAAGATTTAAGCCATTGATCAGTAAATTACCTGCTTAAATTACTCCTGACATGTGTGTCCTGGAATCTAAATTGATTTCAGTACAACAAGTATGAAGAGAAAAGAAACTGCAAAATACACAGCTTTGCTCCTGTGCTTGCAGCACATCAGAAAGAACACTACATTCAAGAGTCAAAAGTTCTGCTGCCTGGGACCTCACACAAGCTCGGAGCCTTGGTTCCCCCTCTGTAAAAGGGATGCTATCCTTTTACAGAATTAGTGCAAGGATCAAATATATATGTAACAGAAAATTGGTTTGGAAAAATCCATAAAAACAAAATGTAGAAAGTAAGGATCTTGGGTGAGATTATCAACTCTCCTTCCTTTTCTACAGGCAATCTTTCCTATACAGTGTGAACACTCCTGGACTTAAGTTCAGAATGCCAGACATGAGGTCTGTATCCACTAACTAATGAATGTGGGTTTCGGATCTCTCCTGTGGGCAGGCAGTCTTGCTATGGAAAATGAGGACAACTTTTAGCTACCTCACAAGGTTTGGGTAAAAGCAGCAAAGCACTCAAACACATAAGAAAGTATCCTGAGGAACTTAGAAAACTTAGATACTTAGAAAAATAAATCCAGGAGAAGAATACTTCATCTTTTTCGTCCCCATTTTTCCCTTTCATTTCTTTCTTTCCTTTGTCTCTTTCATCTCTTCCCTTTTTTTGTCCGTCACTTTAGCTCTGTATGCAATCTATTATAATTTGTGCATTAAGGCAAAATATTCATGTGGAATTAATGTGCCTTGCACTGACAGTGGAGATGACTCTGATAATCCATGCCAACTTTTCTGAGAATTTTTCTAAGATTTTTCCAAAGTTCTCAAAGCTTGTATTGTAAAGATGATAAGGAAAGCTTAACGTCCCTTATCATTGGAGTTGTTCTTTATTTTTTACTCAGATTGAAAGCCAGATTCCTTACCATGACCTTCCAGCTCTACAGGGAAGGCCCCTGTGTCCACACTAGGGTCTTTATTTTCTTTTTTGTCCGTCGTGGGGCTTGAACTCAGGGCCTGAGCACTGTCCTTGAGCTTTTTCACTCAGGACTAGTGCTCTACCACTTTGAGCCACAGTGTCACTTCTGGTTTTCTGGTGGTTAATTGGAGATACGAGTCTCACGGGGCGGATCCTCATATCTCAGCCTCCTTAGTAGCTAGGATTACAGGTGTGAGCCACCAGTACTTTCTATCCTGCTATCCTGATTCCAGGCAATCTATCCTTCCTTATATCCCATCCAACCATCTAACTATCCCTGCCCCCACACACACACCCTTCACTTGTAATTCCCTTCTATAGACTGCTTCTTTTCCGTCTTTCAGCCTCACTTCAGATCTCACCTCTTACACACAGAGTGTGAAAGAATCCCAGGACTTCAGTCACTCTGTGCTGTGTCACTCCATTTCAGGGTCTTCCTGCAACCTTATGCAATCCACATAGATGGTTCCCATACAAAACAATGTTGTGCCTGAAGGGATATTTGAAAATGTTTTGGGACAGGTTCTGATTGACACGATGAGTATAAGCCATCCGGGCATTTCATTGATGATGCAAAAAGATTCACGACATTCAGTATAGCCTGGAGGAGTTGGCAAAAGGGAAAGCATCTCCAGAAATAGCCACAGCTTCCCTACTGAGAAATATAGACTTAGTTTCTTATAATGTTGCCTCCATGTTGATGATAATCTCCTGTATTTGTTCCCACTGCTGCTATAAAAGATTAGTACCAACTCCATGGCTTAGAACAACAGTATTATTCTTTTACAGTTCTGACGGGGAGAGGTCTAAAATCAAGATGTTGGCAGAACTGCCTTCCTCTGAGGGAGTAAGTGCATTTCCCAAAGAGTCCACTTCAGCTTCTGGAAGCCACATGCATGTACAACTCACAGTTCCTTCTTCAAATCATTCTAACCGTCAACCACTTCAAGCTCCTACTGCTGATTTTACCCTCCTAGCATAAGAACGCTTATATTATGCCAGGCCTGTTGGATAATCTTCTTGTCTCAGGATCCTTATATTAATCATGGCCACAAAGTCCCTTTTTCAATGTGAAGAAACATTCATAAATACCAGGGATTTGGGATGGAGACATCCAATGAAGGGGCCCATCATTCATCCTGCCATAGCTGGAAAATAACTGGACTTTGCTGCCCAAGTTCAAGGTTACAGGCCAGAGCTCAGCACAAACCCTGGCATACAGCAAGTACCCAGAAAATATTTGATGGTTGCTTAATACAAATCAAGTTTACCACACTGTTTACTGTAGTCTCTCATAACCCTGGTGGTAGGTGGGCAGGCTCTCATGCGAATGCTGGCATATAAAAATAAAACTGCGGTTTTAAAACAGTGCGGTTGCTCCTTGTGGAATAGGGATTTATTTGTGTTGAAAACTCCTTTGCACTGTTCTTTTTTTTTTTTCTCAAAGATCAGTAATGTGACTCCATCAGCATCTGCCTAACCCTGAACTTTCAGAGTAATTCTTCCCACAAGATACTCTCAGCCATAAATCTTTCCATTGACTGTTTTCATAAGGAATTTCACCTAAATGAGGAGGGGAAGTTTATCCTAAATGCTCACATTTACAGCTAAATAAGGCCTTATTCTTTTAAAAAAGATATCACTATTATTATTTTTTTAGGAAACTTTTTTTTATAAGACTTCCCCTTGGGGATTGTATGTGGAGGAAAATGACATATCTTAGTCCATTTGCAATGGTCTAATAAAATACCTGAGACTGTGTATAATTTATGAGTAACAGAAATTTACTTCTTAGAACTCTGGAGATTAAGAAGTCCAAGGTGCTAGCAAGTTCAGTGTCTGGCGAGGAACCCATTCTTCACAGATGACACTGTCTACTTGTTCGCATAAATCAGGGAAGATAGATAGGCAGGGCATGCCCAATGTTTAGTGACAGCTGCTCTGTTTCCAAGATGGTACTTTGTTACTTTGTCCTCCAGAGAGGACAGGAACAAATAGTGTATCCCAATATGAACTAGGTAGCTCTCCCAAGTCTTTAAAAAACAGAAAAAGGAGGGGGGCATTAATCTTATTCTTGAAGTAGAGGAGCCATTATGACCTGATTGCCTCCCCGAGACCCTGTCTCTGAACAGTATCACCTCCAGGGTTAAGTTCTAGTATATGAATTCTGAAGACACAGTTCTGTTCAAACCACAACTGGACAGTGGAATAGACATTCTTTGGTAAAGACCACGTGGAACGAGACTGAATGAAATGCCATCAGCTTCCTAACACATTGGATTTCTTAAACACTCCGTTGGTATTTGCAGAGCCTTGCTATTTTTTCTTGAACACTTTCTGTGCTCAAAGGAAGCTGGGGCTCCATGGTACGGATGAAGTCAGCAGCTCTGAGAGTAAGGACCAGACTGCAGAGGCAGCATCACTGTTAGAAATGCAATCCATTGGCTTTCCAGCCAGGGCTCTTCCTTTCCACTTCACTGTAGATCCACTGGGCCATGTTCCTTCCAGGAAATGGCTCTCTGAGCCTTGAAGGCATCAGAGAAGGGCTCTTTGCTGATAGGGAGTTTACACATCTCCACTATAGGGTAAATCTCTGCCTCAGATTCCTCAACTCAGCAAAAAAAAAAAGGGGGGGAGGAAGGGATACTATAGTTTTGCTGATCACTTCTGATCTAAATCATTCAGAGATGCCTTAATAACAAAAAAAAACAGCTGGCACTTGAGGTGTTGTGGGGTGGGGAGTAGACAAACGGAGAGAGTAAGGGTGGAAGAGATGCAGCCATAATATTCAACATATGTATGTGGAAACAGAATGAAGAAAATTGAGCGGATGGTTGGGGCTGGGCAATATGGAGGAGAATGAAGAAAAGCATAACATTGATTAAGATGACTTGTGCTCACAAACTGGCATATTGAACTGAACCCCTTTAAAATGACTATTTAAAGACAGTAAACATATAATAAGAAAACAAAAACATTATAATTGTATCAATGCTAGTCACTTTTGAACAGAAGAAATACTGTTTTGAATGTTACAGGTACCAAGAGATACCTGATTTAGCAAATAAAAATATTATCATGGGCATCTGAACACAGTCTTTCATGATGTCTTTTAGAGAACACAACGATAACTATCTATCATCTTAATGCACCCCCCGTGATGCAGAGTCACTATCTTCCTACATTTGCGTGTCTTGTCACCCCCTCTGAAAGGGCCTTTTCTTGTTCACTGATTGAATAAGACTTTTTTGTCAGTCCTGGGGCTTGGACTCAGAGCCTGGGTGCTGTCCCTGAGTTTTTTTTTTTACTCAAGGATAGCACTCTTCCACTTTGAGCCACAGTGCCACTTCTGGTTTTCTGGTAGTTTAGTGAATAAAAGTCTTGAGGACTCTCCTGCCTGGGCTGGCTTCAAATTGTGATCCTCAGATCTCAGCCTCCTAAGTAGCTATGATTACAGGTGTGCAACACCAGCATCCAGCTAAGACTGCTTTCTTTAAATCTGACATGCTTTTGCTGAAACTCTATTAAGGGGTAAAAGGCTCTCAACTAATCTAATAAAATGAATATTAAATGGCTTATCACGGCAAAAATGATAGTAAAAATAAAAGTGGAGGTGGCAATGATATGGAAAGAGAGATGGTGCAGCAAACGTGGATCACTGTCTTTGTCAACTACCACTTGTACAGAAGGGAAAAGCTCACTTCAGTTGCAGGTTACATCTGCCTGGAACTTCAAGCACAGCATCTGACAGGCCAGGGAAGAAGTACTCCTTATTAAAATGGAAACTCAATCTAGTTTGATGCTGGGAAGTAAAGGCTCATTTATAAAATAGTAAATGACAAGAACAGCAGTGTGTCAAGTATCTTACTCAGGCAGAGTGCAGACCACTCGCTTCCCTGGGTGAACACTCGGCGGTCAGCTCTCTCCCGCAGTCACCATGGAGGCAGCTGGAAAGTGTGAATGTTTTTACAGACACTTCAGCGTAAGGGGGATGGGACGTAGCCTCTTCTTATGGTGTGCTGGAGATCAGTCAGGGTTCATTCAGACCTGGGCATTCAGTCGATGGGGACTGAGCCTGTGCATCACCACCTCCCACACACACTTGCAAACACAGGTGTTTTGCAAGGCAGCTGGAATCTAAAGAAGAATATGTCAGGAACTGAGCATGCTGTCTGGACTCACAAAAACCCCCTTGGGAATCCACTTGCTATCAAGTGAGGAGTGTGCTGAACTGTCCCTGGTTATTATTTCCTGGCCTTGAGGGGGCGTGGATGAAGAGTTGAACTCTGGCCCAATCACCATGCTCACCCCAACTCCAGTTGGAGAATTCAGAGGGAAAAAAAATGACCCTGACTCTGCTACTGAGAGCTGTCTAATTGCTGACTCTCTCTGCCACTTGTTAGCTCTGTGAATTGGATGCCTTATATAACTTTAAGTCTTAGTTTTCTAAGTACAGATAATTATAGTACTTTCCTCATGCAATTACGTAACTTGACACCAAAATATGCATAAAGCCAGAAGCACAAACTAAATCCTCAATAAATGTTAGCTGTAACTACTTACTATTATTAATTGCTGGTATTATTATGGAAATAGTGACAGAGAACTCTGTTTTAGGAGATTACCAAATTGAAGGGTATGAAATGGGAAATGCCAGTATTGCTTTCCCTAGAAGAATGAAATAGTTTTTACCTGCAACAGGAAGAGAACAAAGACAAAGGAAAGAAAAGCTAAGTGATCAGATGATTGAGACAGAGCCCTTGGTAAGCTCACGTGAATGACTTGATCCAACCAGACCTGAATCTAAGCTTCTTGAAATGCTTGTGTCATGGGCTAATTTAGTCTAAAGTCAGTTTGAACTGGTCTCCTAGAACCTTGGAATTAACAAAGAGGACTTGATTACATAATTTCTGAGAGGTCTCCCATTTCTGAAATCATTCAGCCACATTATTTTGTTATTTATTCACCGTACATTTCTCCAAAGTGTCTAGGGGGATATTTGGAGGAAGAGAAGAATACTGAAATGACTTCATTGCAATATAATTATCTACAAAGGCCTACAGTAGGAAAAGGAGAGGGGGGTTAGGAAAGTGATTTGGATTAATAAGAAAGCAAAAAAAAAAAAAGACCAATTCAAGGAAACGCATTTAAGCTGAAGCCGAAGTTTTGGAATTAAGATAATGAGGAATGGATAGATTTCATCCTCACTGGTGACTGACAAAATACAAACCAAGATCATGAGATACAAAGCAAAAATAACTAACACTACTGAGCTTGCTTTTTCCCCTAAAGGAGTATAGAGCCATAGGCTCTCATACATAGGTGGGTAGAGTAACTTTAGATAATAACTATTATATTATTAATATTTACATATTCAGCACAAGTTTCCTCCAAGGCCATGCACCAAAGACAACAAATACTTGCATAAGCATGCTCACAGTGGCACTGCTCATGAAATCTTAGTGCCCATTCACAGCAAAGTAGATGAGTAAATATAATCTAGTCAACTTGTTCAACAGAATATTATTATACAGTGTTCCAGATGAAAACAATAAAAAATGACTATAATAAAAGAGGTAAAGGTGAACCATGTTAAACCAAGATAAATCACACCAAAAGATCATGATCAGGATGAACATCTCCTTAAATAAAAAACTACAATTAGCCGGGCACCGGTGGCTCATGCCTGTAATCCTAGCTACTCAGAAGGCTGAGATCTGAGGATCATAGTTCAAAGCCAGCCTAGGCAGGAAAGTTTGTGAGACTCTTATCTCCAATTAACCACCAGAAAACCGGAAGTGGCACTGTGGCTCAAGTGGTAGAACACTTGCCTTGAGCTGAAAAGCTGGAGGACAGCACCCAGGCCCAGAGTTCAAGCTCCATGACCAACATAACAAACAAACAAAAAGACTATAATTAAGTTGTCTATGTTTTAGGAATGGTGGGAGGATGGGGAAATCAAGTCAAGATGCTGACAAGAGTTTTCTTTGGATGGAGAGAATCAGGAGGTAAAAATGGAGAATCTCAAGAGCAAATATAAGCTATTGCCCACGTTTTAATTTCCACATTAGTACCAATGCATGATGTTTTACAAGACAAACATTATATGACACAAGCCCTCTTTTTTTTAGCCACTTTTCATCGCTTCAGTCAGAAACCATGGAATATTCCAGAATTCACCAAGTTTTAAGCAGCATGCCAATCTAAAAGGTGTGATGAAAGCTTGTGCCATTCCATTCTGGCCGCCCACCTGGGGTATGAATCACCCCCTCTTCCAGCATACCCATGGCTGGGCTAGCAACCTGCATGGGATCCATTAGTATCACCAAATTCACTATCCAAACAGCCATGGCATTGCTTGTGTTCAAGGAATCCTTTCCTAACCTACCTTAACCCTTCTTTGCTTCCTCTCATGGAAGCCCTCAACTAATATCACCACAAAGAATTTCAAGGATGAATACATACAATACATAGAGTATGGTATTTTGAGAAGGAACCACAGTCACCAAACTTGTATTACAGCATATTATTGCTGTAATATTTTGTTAGTGGCAATGGTCGTTAATCTCTAACTGTGTTTAATTTATACATGAAGCTCTGTCATTGGTATGTATATTTAGGGGAAGAAAACACAGTGTATATATGTGTGTGGGGGGGAGGTTGAATGGGCAGGCACTGGGTTATTTTACAGCCCTATCCCCATGAACAAAGGGCAGATGATGAAATCTAATTCTGGGCATTTGGGCTTTAACGCACACAGTGTTATAAAGAGCATGTACGGGGCTGGGGAGAGCACAAGGACATTCTTGAAAGCTTTTGTACTCTTCCCCTTCTCCCCCTCCACCATTGCCAATGGCCAAAGCTGCACACAATGTGTTTGTTCCTGGGTGAGCATGGATATAGATGAGCATACTTTTTTTCTTCATTCAATTTCAAGGGACATTGAGGAAATACTCTTAGGTTGGAGTTAAGCCACAAGGAAAGCATCACTTAGGGCCTTCAAGCCAAAGGACTTGGGCTCCTTCCTAAGTACCAGTAGTAGCAAGTATCTCTTTTGGCTGCTGGATGAAGCACGGATGGGGGGTTGGAGAGCAGCAGGAATGGAAGCGGAGAAGGAAGTAGGAACCTCCAGCACTCTACCTGACAGGGGAGATCTTGGCACCCAGGACCAGGGGGCAGCAACTGGGGGATGGAGAGGAGAGGATTTATCTAAGACAATGTTCAGGCACATCTTTCAAAGATTCCCATTCTCCTCCAGACATACAGAACCCAAGGTGTTTGTTTATTCATCATTCCCTTATTTACTAGGTCCACTGATAAAATTCATGCACTCAGTCATGCAACTACTTCATCTCACCAGAAGCCCTCATCAGGGAGGCAGTATGCAACACCCAGGCTAGTGCTTGTCAGCCAACTTGTTACAGCCATAATTGGGAAAGAGTTGACTCATGCACTCATAAGAAATTGTAAAAAGTGTCCTCCCACAACTCTAACCCTCTACTTGATAAGATGGAAACCCAGGCCACAGGAGTTGTCAAAAAATTATCCCAAAATGATCAGAAACTTTGCCTTCTCCATCCAAGGCAGGAAGGAAAGCCTCATCGACTCTGCTTTTATCCAGCATGCCCAGAATGCTTCACAGTTTTGTTTTTCTATTCAAGGGTTTTTGTATATGTATGTGTGTGAGAGAGACAATTAAATCAGACCTTGATGAATTTGGAGGGAAAAAACACCCAGCACAGTGATTATGAGTACTAATTGGAAAGCAAAATAGTGGCTTTGATGAATCTGTGCTTGGTTTGTCTCTTAATTAATTGACTGGCTGCTATTCCACCTGATGGATGATTGGTTGAAATATTTTGGGAAAATCTAATACAGTCTGGATCCTTTATTGCAGGGAGCCTTCTGAGAACAAAGAGCAGGAAGTGGGGATGTTGAAGAGCACATTTATTTATTATTTCCTTTGCTGGATACAGAGGGAATTCCTTCAGCAGGTTCTGAGCATATGTCTTCATCCGAGTACTAAGTAACCTATGTAACAGTGGGGAAATTGGCCTCAGAGGCAATTGATGGCTTGTTCACTTTGCTAAATGAAAAGGGGCCCCAGGAAGTGATCCAGGCCTGACCACTTAACCATCTCTGACTGTGGCACTGCCATGCTGAATGCCATGAGCGGGGCCTTGCTTCTAGGGAAAGGACTCTTACAACACATTACCAGGGAAACGCTTAATGAAAACAACACAAGTGTAGTCCCTTCTTCACCGTCTTCAAATTGAGCTAAAAAATGTAAGCCAAACTCGTTTCTCCTTCAAGGTCTTTGGACTTTGATCAAAACTGCAAATGACAGTGGCAGAGATCAAGATTTTTTTTCCAACCAAGACTATACTCTTCCTCCTTGATAACAGAAAAACAATTGTAAAACAAGTGCTTAACTGATTAAGCAGTAATTTTCTGGGAGCCATTATGAACAAACTAAAAATGTGATTGGAATTAATACACTATTGTAGTTCCCCTGTTAGGAATCCTACCTCATTGTCTCAGCCTCCTCATCAAAACTCCCACCTCACAATTTTATTTGGACACAGGTACCCCATACCAAAATATGAGGCCTTGTCTTGACTCTTTAAGAAGAAAAGAGAAAGTGACCACTCGTGGCCAAATACACAAATGTTCCTAAAATACAGATTCTTTTTTTTTGGGGGGGGGGTCCTGTTGTGGGGCCTGTACTCTGGGCCTGGGCGCTGTCCCTCAGATCTTCAGCTCAAGGCTAGCACTACCACTTGAGCCACTTCCGGCTTTTTTCTTTTTTGCTTATGTGGTACTGAGGAATCGAACCCAGGGCCTCAGGCATGCAAGGCAAGCGCTCTACCACTGAGCCACCTTCCCAGCCCACAGATAGGATTCTTACGGTAATATTTTCCTTATTATTAGACCATTTTACTGTAAATTTTTAAATCCCCATAAAAAATCAACATTACTCAAGGTGTTAAAACTCAGGGGTCATCTTTCCTACCAACTCTTTTGCATGTTTGACAATGGATTGGTGATTATTCAAACCCACATTGCTATACATGGCAGTACACAGAAAAACAGACAGTTACCGGATCACATTCCCAACTACTTAAAATCTACAAAGGGATTCTTAGGCAAAGCTACAACGCTTTTGAGTTCTGAAACAGAAGAGATCAATTATTATAGTGCCTCAGTCAGTCATGTTATTGAGGACCCTGCTGGCGACCCTCTCTCACCAAATCTGAAACTGTCTGACTCTGTCATCAGAGATCCAGTAGCTTATTGACTAAGAGTGGGCTCGCACCAGACAACACACACCGGGGCCTGTAGGCTGCCTCCTATAACACCACAAGTTGGCTTTACACTCGCTCTTGGGAGTACCTGATCCCGGTTTTCTTTTGGAAGGACCTTCTTGTCCCCACCTGACCTCGTGTACATTTCCTGCTCCAGGTCACCTGATCTATGGCTCCAGGTTCCTAGCTTTCATCAGCATACTGTGTGAGGTCATGGTGATGCCAGGAAGTGAGAGAGAAAACGTGGTCCACACTTTAAAATCTACCTTCTTTTCAAGTAGCTTCTGGATAGAAATCTGAATTTTTGGAGTGGTCAAACACCCATCTCTGTCTGAAGAACAAATTCCACCATTTGAGGCACCTCAGGTGCATCATCTTCCTAAACAAAACTATCTTCCTTTCCTTTGAAGTCTGGTGACTAATTTCATTGTATGATTATTCTGTAACATTACTTTCTACTGGGGCGACATTTCTGCATTCTAATCATACATAACACCCAGAGCAGCCAACCCTCTTTAATCTGTGGAGCGAAGTCTATTTCCTCACACTTTACTGGTCTAATAGAACCCAAACTTAACTTAAACTACCTAGATTGAAATGCAGGCTTCCCGATGGAACAAAAGACTTAACTTTTGGGGACCTTCGTTTCCTTAACTGAAAGGAACATGATTCAGGACTTCGGGTGATGTTAAATGAGATGATGCATATGAATCTGCCCTGTGTCTTGCCTATGACTTGAATATTCAGTAAGTGGGAGTATTAAAACTCCAGTTAGGGCTGGGAAGGTGGCTCAGTGGTAGAGTGCTTGCCTTGCATGCCTGAGGCCCTGGGTTCGATTCCTCAGCACCACATAAGCAAAAAGAAAAAAGCCGGAAGTGGTGCTGTGGCTCAAGTGGTAGAGTGCTAGCCTTGAGCTGAAGAGCTGAGGGACAGCGCCCAGGCACAGAGTTCAGGCCCCACGACTGGACCAAAAAAAAAAAAACAAAAACTCCAGTTAAATTAAGCCAAAATTTACCTTATGTGTGGCTTCCTCACAGGTAGTTCCTTTAAGTCAGAGGTAAGATTTGTTGTTTTTTTTCCTATTGCAATGTCAGTGTTTAGCATTCGGCTTGATCGAGGGTAGGTGCTAAACAGTGTTTCTGGGAAAGGCCCACATTTCAGATGTCTGACTTGCAACTCTGTCCTTCTGTTGACCGGAAGGTTCCATTTTTGTTCCATTGTTGAACAGCAGAAAGACAATGTTAACTATCTGGGTAGTCTACAGACTTGTTTGCAAGAACTAGAGAATACTCATCTTCATTCAAAGGCACAAGGTTACTCTTTTTCTATTTTCAGCACCTCCTTCAACTCTTCTTATTCAAATAAAACAGAAAAGTGAAAAGGGAGAGAGAGAGAGAGAGAAAAAAAACACCAACAGTATTATATTGAAATGCTAATCTCACTTCATTAAATGAATTGTGGAGGATGAGATAGAAATCTGCATCTTCAAAGAGCAATTTCTTTAAATACCTGGAGGACAACTTTTAATCTTCCTTCTTTGGGGGAAAAAAAACATTAAATTATTTTAACGCAACCCAATTAAGCCTGGTGTTCAGAGCATCCACACTTACAGGGATATATCCAGTGGTAAAGATAAAGCCCAGATACACCCCAAAGCTCCTCTTAAAAACAGCTCTGCCCTGCATTCTCCAGCTGGCTTATCTTGCCTGCCTCCTCAAAGCTGAGTGGTGCTTATTTCGGGAGCTAGCATATAAACACACCAAGACCATCCAGGCCCCTGCAAGCTTCTCTCAGAGGCTCTGGCCCCAAAGCATCTGAGTTTATTGGGAGCAAACTTCTCTCTAACAAAGTACCCATGTTTAATTCTCTAGGGAGAACAGCCTCCCATCCAAGTCACATCTTTTATAATAAACTTGGAGTTGAATTCAAGAAACTCTTCAGGGGTTGGGGGTTTAGCCCAGCGGAAGGGTACCCGCCCGGCGCGCACAAGGCCCAGGATTCCATCCTCAGCCTTGGAAAAAAAATAAAAAAGAAACTCTTCAAGGCTATGTCTGCTCTTGCGGTGCCATGGTTTGTATCTGAACTTGTGGGATTCAGATTCAAGGCTTCTATCATTTATCTACCTATATTTCTATTTTTGTTTGAACTCAGGGCCTAGTGCTCATTTGGCTTACTTGCTCAGCTTATGCTCTACCACTTATGCTCTATGAACTTGAACTTTTCTGTGCTCTACCATCTGCACAGCTGGATTTGAGCCATGACCCTCCAGATTGCAGCTTCCTGAGTAACCAGGCTTATAGGCATAAGCCATTGGTGCTCAGCTCAAAGATATTTTTAATTACAATTTTTGAAAAGACACTTAAGCCAGTATGAAAGAGTTGAGAGCACAGAAGTAAACAGGGACCCCCCGAAAAGAGGGGAAGCCACAGAAGAAATTTAACAAATTTCTGATGATGCCACCAGGAACGGAAGATGTTAGACAGACAGAAGAGCTTCAGTACCTCTGATGACACAGAATGTTCACTTGGAATGGCAAAGGCCCCTAAAAAAATGTTTGGAGATCAGAAGAGGGAAAAGGAGAAGTAGATGAATATACCAAGACCATATACTCTGTCCACTCTTCCCAAGAAGGTTCTAGTTCCTTAACACTAGGGTAGAGAATAAGAAGCCAAGCCATCCTCTCTAGAAGTGCATAACTAAATGAAGACTTTTTGATCTAGTTTGGCAAACATTTTTCATTAGGAGGACCTCTGGCACTTGTGAATGATTTAATAACATTGGACAAGAGACGCAGCATGCCTTTGGTCATGGACAGCACATGTCAATATCTTCTTCTTGTCATGGCCAGGCCCTGGGAGATCCAGTGTACAGGACTGTATCCAGCCTCAGGACAGCATGTGGCTAGCAGTTTTATTTGTAGAGCTCTAAGGTGATAATCTTATTATTACCACCTCTACTGGCAGAGAGGTGTCCACTAGCTCTTACTCAAAATCCAGAAGAGTATATGTTAGGACTCAGCCTTATATGCCTAGGGGTACATGAGACTCATGTCTGACCAATCACTATACACCATTATCACTGGCCTCAGTGATTGGCTCAGGGATGGGGTATGCAATTGAAGCTGGGCCAATCAGAATCCTGCCTGGAATCTTTCTCCTGGAGATGCTTGTAAAGGCTATTTATTTCCATTTGAGCTGCTATATTGATAGACGAGTCTGGCTCTGCAGAAAGCCCTCTTCCCTATGTCTCAGAGAAGTTCTACCTAAAGGGGAGGAAGGGGAAGAGGGGGGAGAGGGAGAGAGAGAGGGAGAAACAGAGAGACAGAGGGAGACAGAGAGAGAGAGAGAGAGAGAGAACAACGGAGGGAGGGAGGGAGGGAGAGACGGAGGGAGAGACGGAGGGAGAGATGGAGGGAGAGGGGGAAAGGGAAAGAAAGAGACCTAAAAACATGAGCTGTGTTCCTCCACCCAGCTATACTGAAAGTCAGTTGTTGGCTCCTTGGTTATGGGAATCAATATCTTTCTTTTTATGTTTAAGCTAGTTTGTATTGAATTTCTGTCACTAACAACCTACAGAGTCCTAAGAAATCCAGTTGTTGAAAGAACTACATTGAAACATATATTAGTGTGCTTATTGGCATATCTGGTGGCTGTTTGGTTCCTGATGTCCCTCACAATCAATGCAAGCGGTAAATTTAAATCCATTAAGACATGTTATTTGTCACTTTCATTGTTTAAGACTTGGCCATCATCTGCCACTTGTCACTCTTCAGGTGAAAGGCATATCACAAATTCTACTAATAATATCTTGTCTTTCCTGAGTGTGTTTTCCTTTTCTTCATTCTACTCAAGTCTTAAACACTGCAAAAACTAAGCATTGCTATCTGGAATAAAACGGAAGCTTCTCAAATATTTTAGTCTTCATCCGGTTCCCTTTTCTGTGACTATGTGCACAGAGTATACAGAGTATACGAAGGCATTTGGTGATTTGGTTTCCTGTGTATGTTATCATGTTATCACAACCACTATTTTAAGTGTATTTATCTCATATTCCATGCTGCATTACACCTTCGTGAGGGTAAGAATGAACCTTACATCTTCCTGGTAAACATCACTGCACAAAAAAGGATGCTGTATTACTCTTCTGTGCCACACAAGGGGCCATTGACCAAGAAACTTTATAGAAGTTTGATTTTGTGAGCATAGATACTAAGGAAATACTTATTTGTGGACTGATTTCACAGATTGAAAACAATGAGTTTTTGCGTTCTGTCCCACAGATGGCAAGGGACATGACCAAAGTTCACATTTGAACTGACAGAAGGAAGATTTGACCCCAAGTCTCCTAACTTGCATCTAAGGAGCTTTTTGTTGGTTTAGTAGGTGAAATTAGTTACTTTAAGTGGAGACCAAGGGCAAAGTTAGTGGTGTTTACTATTGCCTAGGTCTTGTGCATTCCTTCACTACTCTGAGGTAAATATTGTGGTTTTTCATGCTTTGCAGTTAAGTACATTAGGTTATAAATACATTATAGATGACCAACAGCACAATGTTATTGAATGTGAAAATTGGGATACGAGCCTGGATTCTCTCTGACTGAATGCTCTTGTCTGAAAACTTCAGGATCATTATGCAATCTTGATAAAGAGTTGACAGAAATGCAGAACCTCAATGGCACTGCCACAACACCTTGCTGCTCAAAGGAACTGTACTTCTGCTGTTCCCACACTCCAGATGATATGGTCTCTTTTATAGCCAGATCCCACATGATTGTCTATTTTTAGTCAAGTGCTAATTTTATATGCATTCTCCATACCCAGATTTAGATGCGGTACCCAGTTGAGCATACTTAGTCCTTATCTAAATATGCCATATCCCAGGTGAGTAATGGACTATCTGCAATGTAATTATGCATTCGGAATAAATACACATGTCTTCTAGGGGACACATAAATCAATAGCTTATTGTGCAATACATATTGTCCTTGGTTTTTTTTTTGACCATAGACATATTTGAGAAAAGAAAAACTTGCCAATTGATTGCACATTAATAATGAATCTAAGACCTGGTTATGGAAGCAGAATAAATCTGAGTTGACATTTGTTGACCAAGAAGACTGCCATAGCTTTCTCATCTTTCCAATACACCCACGGCCTGAGTAATGCCTAAAACGAGTCATTAATGACTGAGTAAGGCAAGGGCAGTTGCTTTGGTTCTCTAAACAGTCATTTTCTATCCCATAAACTTTTTTTTAGGGGGGGTCTGGTCGTGGGGCCTGAACTCTGGGGCTGGGCGCTGTCCCTCAGCTCTTCAGCTCAAGGCTAGCACTCTACCACTTGAGCCACAGCGCCACTTCCGGCTTTTTACTTTTTGCTTATGTGGTGCTGA
>NW_012267351.1:1194545-1230610 GCF_000151885.1 Dipodomys ordii
AAAAAAAAAAAAAAAAGTGAAGATCAGCCTTT
The DNA here is from genome assembly GCF_000151885.1 of Dipodomys ordii. NCBI lineage: Eukaryota > Metazoa > Chordata > Mammalia > Rodentia > Heteromyidae > Dipodomys > Dipodomys ordii. The sequence goes on from NW_012267351.1 coordinate 1,194,578, forward strand.
ACTACATACTCCGGCCTCCATGGTGTTCTGTCCAAGTTCATGAGGCCAAGCAACCTAGGACTGGACCCTCTGGAGTCCTGACCCAGAATAAATCACGCCTCTATTTAAGTTGTATAAGTCAAACATTTGGGTCAGAGCGACCTAAAGCTAACAAAGAAAACTGGTACCTGAAATGTGGGGTGTTGCAGTCACTACACTTGACCATGTGGCTCTTGGACCTTTGGATCTCATTTGTGAGAGGAATTTGGAAAGTTTGGAGATCGAAACTAGGGAAGTCCTAGAATAGTGTAAGTTGAAATGAGTGGATCTGGTGGGACTCCAAAGATCAGAGCATGGATAGGAATGCAGACAGTGAAGACTGTGTTCATGAAGTTTCAGATAAAGTACCAAAATTCTACTGAGATTTGGAATGTAAGCCATTCAGGTTACATTCTGGCAAAGAACTGGCCTACATTTTGCCGATAGTGCTGAAACTTTATAGGAGATTGACTTTAATGATGATAGGCTAATTAATCTGGTCAAGGCAGCTGTTCTCTGCTTTCATACTGGGACTTAGAAACCACCTTTGCTGAAAAGCATGGTTGCTTTACCTGGGCTCCTGAATTAACTTTAAAAGCAGGGAAAGAGCTTCGCATCTCTGCCTCCATTTTTGAATCTGTGTCTTTTGCTCTGGCAGTTCCTTCTGCAGTTACACAGAATCTAGGAAGGAACCAAAGATAAATGGCAAAGGCTTCTCAGGACAGTATACCTTCCAGATTGTTCCTTTCAGGTGATGACAGAGATGACTACTTCTCCATGACTCCTCCTAACATAAGAACTAAAATAATATTCATTAGAACACAACTGTGACCTTGCTACAACCAGGAAAGTTTTAATAAATACACATACCTATCTCACCCTGAACCCAATTCTTTGTCCATTTAAACCAGAAGCTCCTATCTGTACAGCAAAGATAGTTTGAAGAAGGGCTGAGGTGCTTACTAAGGCATGTCTTACAGCTACCCATGCTATGTAATGAATCTCCTACGTCTGTCCTTCTCCTTTGCTTATATTTGGGGTGTTGAGTCCAGTGGCTGAAACTGACATGTGGGACCCCCAAGAATAAGGACCTGGGGCATCAAACTCTAATTTTACTTTTAGACAGATTTAGAATGAAAATCAGGAGCCAACAGCAAAAACAGAAAAGAGTTGAAAGTTAGAGGCAAAGAGGGCTGGCTGTTAAAGAGATTATTAGAACCATTTCTAAAAAGCCAAATACTTTGCTGGGAAAATAAGATGTCTTGAGGAAATCTCAGGAATTAGCCAGACCTCACACATGGTAGGCTCCAGAGTGTAAAACTGTACACTCCTTTGAAATATGTTCATTTGAAGAAAGAGAAAGAGAGGGAGAGGAAGAAGGAGAGGAGGAAGGGGAGAAGAGAAGAGGGGAAAGGGGAATGGAGAGGGGGAAGGAGAGAGAGAGGGAGAGGAAGAGGAAGAGAGGAGAGACAGAGAGCACGCACCTACTAGGGTCACTTGCTTGCACTAGGTCATTTCCTTCCCAGGGTTTAGCCATCCAGGTTACTGGAGCCCCCAGACACCGGTAGAGTTGGTAGAAGTACCTTTTGCCACCATGATATCCTACCCAAGTGCAAGGAGCCAAAATCAACTACAGACTGGACACTCTGAAACTATGACCCAAAATAAATCCTCTGTCCCTTAAAAAAATCAATTGATAAATTATGATATATGAATAATTGTTATTATATAATATATAGTATATATATAATATAATGCATGTTATATATAATATGTTACTATATATAAATAAAGAACTACATCCAGTGGACCTAGAACAAATCATGTCAAATGAGGTAAGGTCAAGCTCAGAGACACAAATGGCTGCATGATTTTCTTCCATGTGCAGAGGCTAGATCTAAAATACATGGGGACATAATAAATTATACAGGACTCTAGGCAAAGGAGGATACCCTTAGGGGAAGAACACAAAGGTGCAATGCCTTTGAGCATCTGATCATACAAAATAATACTTATCAAAATAAACTCCAGGAAATAGAAACAACAGTTTTTTTTCTTTCTTTTTTGTTGTTTTTCTTTCCTTTTCTTTTTGTCCTGTTTGTTTATATGTCTTTGGGAGTCACAGAAATGGAGGGACAAAGGGAGAACAAATGCAGCAGTGGTACTCACTAGACACCATGTTGAAAATGCTCCGTACAATTTGTGGTTGGGGACGGGAGGGGACAAACTGGGAGAGAGCAAGGATAGAGTTGACACTGTCCAAAAAGAAATGTACTCTTTACCTGACCTATGCAACTGTAACCCCTCTGTACATCACCTTTATGATAAAGTATTTTTTTTAAAGCAACAAAAAAGAGAAATACATCCAGATGTGTTTGCAGAGACATTTTTTTTACTAGAAATAAGATTTTCTTACTCATAATTAAGAAAATCTTGATCATCTCTTCACACCTGAGAAGAAAACTTCCATCTCAGACAGATGGAACCTTGTACTTAGAGAAAATTAAAATCCCCATAGGATTTCCAGACCATTATCTACCAAAAGCCTTGGCAGGCAAGTTTCTTCCTAGCCTTTGATCTTCCTGTCAAAAGATGCCTGTCAGATGAGCGAATTATCAGGCAAATGTCCTCCCAATTCCTTGCTCTAAATCTGCTTCTCTGTCTCAGGCATTCAGAATTCTTTGCTTTAAAAGAGGGGATGGTTCCATGGAAATGTGTGGGTTGGGGCATTTGAAACCTAGCCAGCCTTACCTTGATCAGAAAACATCACTGCTGGTTCGCTTCCTCTATTTTCCCAAGGTTTTACTGTTAGTGTATAAAAGATAGCTCTGCTACCACATGACACAACCATACTGCCCATTTCATAGCTATCATCCCCTTCATCCTCATTCAACACTGGGACCGTGCATTTGGTTGCCACTTAACAGTGTAGAAATTGACCCTTAGAGAAAGTAAGGGCCCACCTGTTTTGTAAGCCATATATCTTAGATTTGAATGCTAGAGCTTTTGAACTCCTCTTAAATACTACTGCTCTTAAATACTACTGTCCCCTAGAGAGTTAACTCTTTGGTTTACTTAAGTCTCACTTATAATATTGTTTATGATCCTTCCTCAAAGATAAATAATCTAAATCACATAATAAAAACACTTGGTCCCCCTAATGTGAACAGAAACAGTATATTAAAAAAGCAAAATGTTCTTTCCATGAGACCTACTTTGAGCAATATTTCACAAACTCTGCAAGCCAATAACATATGCTTTATCTAGGATGAGACTGATAGATTTGGGACACTGTGAAGGTATTTCTTATTCTGTAAGCATTTGGCAACCGCTACATCTATTTTATTGGAATATAGTACAGAGAGAAGTCGTGGATTATCTTCCTTGTTTCTCCCTTCCAATTTATTCTGATCTACTGTTAGAATCTGTGTTTAATAACCCTCCCATTATCCAACCTATTTAGTGTCTGCTAAGAAATGTATACTAAGCAGAACCATTATTAATTCAAAACTCATGCTACTCTGTGTTTATGGGGTCTTTGAAACTGTTTGGCTTTTTATAACAATTTTGTTAACATAGAATTTGCATACGATAAATACCGTCACTTAAGAGCACATCTTGATGCATTTTTGACACATACACCTTTGTAAACAACACTTCAGTTAATAGAATATTTCTGTCATTCTAAACATGTTTCCTCATGATCCTATGTAATCAATTTTCTTGTACCCACTTAGCTCTGCACTCTATAGATATAGATATAGATATATAGTCAAATCATGGGTCTTGAACTCCAGACCTGGATTCTGCACCTGAGCTCTTCTGCTCAAGGCTAGCATTCTACCACTTTGAGCCACAGTTCCACTTCTGGTTTTCAGGTAGTTAATTGGAGATCTAAGTCTGACAGACTTTCCTGCCCAGGCTGGTTTCAAACAGCGATCCTCAGATCTCAGCTTCCTAAGTAGGTAGGATTAAGCCATGAGCCACTAGCATCTGGCCTCTGATCTCTATTATGGATTAGTGGAATCATACAGCATGTAGTCTTGTGTTTCAGAATATTTTCCCTTTATATATATATATATATATATATGTGTGTGTGTGTGTGTGTGTGTGTGTGTGTGTATGTATATGTATACATATATGTATGTATATGTATACATATATGTATATATATATACATACTTCTTTTGAGGTTATTCAATGTACCAATAGTGTACTTCTTTTTTTCACTCTTAAGAATGTGTATGCCACAATTTGTCCAGTAATTTCTGATGGACACCTCTACTGTTTCCAGGTTGGGGCCACTATAGATAGACTGTACATCAGTGTACATGTTTAGAGTGGGCATATAGTTTTCCTTTTCTATATAAGAGAAGACAAGATGGATCCATGGGCTATGTTGTTGTTATTATCATTATTTTATAATTATAATTATTATTGGTGGTGCTAGTGTTTGGACTCAGGGCTTCCTGCCTGCTAAGCATTCATTCGAATATTTGAACATACTCAGCCATATGAAATACTGATTTTTATAAGAAATTGCCGAAGAGTTCTTCAAAGTGGTTACACCATCTTATACTTGTACCAAAATACGTATGCTGTACCATGTAGTAAATGGGTTTTTGTTTAGTGATAATCTAACCTATTCTCAGGAGAAAAATGAATTTTGAACCAGTAGATAAATTGGTGCCCAGGGAACCAGCCCCTGGGCTGCCATAGAAGTGACATCACCTCTACTGTTAGAAGTCTGCTTTTACTGACTAATTCTGAGAAAGAATGCTCATAGATTTTAAAAGAATATGACTTATATTCCAGCATGTGAAAATGAAATTGATGTGTGCTCTTTGTGGTTTAGAGATAGGACATTAATGAGTATCTACTATCTGGGCACTGGACATGGAACTAGGCTCAAGATTCACAATGACTTTACAAGGTCAGGTTATAGGGTGCCTGTCTAGAAAGCATGAAGCCCTAAGTTCAAAACCCTAGTACTTTCCCACCACTAAAAATTATTTTCCAGAAGCTTCTCTCTTTACAGCATGAAAGAAAGAGTCATTAACTAAACATATTGAACCAACCAGCCTCAAATACTAGTGAGTACAGGATCATAAGGTAGCCGTAGCAGAGAGAGAGAAACCCAAATGGACAGCAACCAATTTCAGATAGAGAATATCAAATAATGAAAATGGGAAAATTAATGATATGTCTTAAATCTAAGAAATGAGAGCACTGTCTAACTGTGCACACAATTCCTTGTCTCATTGCCTGCTAAAGGATCGGCTTTTTTTCTCCCTCAAAATGTAATTTTCATTTTAACATATGTAGTTAGGCCTTGGTATAAATCATTTGGTTCCATATTAAACAGTGGAGAAGTAGTTTCTGATTTTTGAAGCCTTGATTTGGAAGGCAAATGTAGGATTCTCCAAAGGATATCATTTACTGAAGTCATTGCTCAAATGATAGCTACAGATTTCCCAAAATGTAAAAGCTCAACATGCAAATCAGAGGTCTATAGGAGCCCAGGATAGTATGACAAGAAATAGATGGAATACAAGCATGGCAATTATACTTAATACTTTTTAACATTTCCTGTTACTGTGCTAAATGCTTTATGGGTATTATTGTAACAACAGTTGCAGAAATTCCATGGAAGAAGTAATTTTCCATCTCACTTTACAGCTAAAGGAACTGAATTAGAGAGATTTGTCTAAGTTCCTCCATCTACAAAGAAACAGAACTTTCCAGACACAAGACTGACAGAGCAAATATTATACCTCTCATGAAATCAAAACATAATGACTATGGTCACAGGGAAATAGTCTCCTCCCCACCCACTTTATCTCATTCTCTCATTTTTCTCTGTCTCTCTTTATCTCTTCCCACTCTATCTTTCCCTCCATCCTTCCTTCCTTCCTTCCTTCCTTCCTTCCTTCCTTCCTTCCTTCCTTCCTTCCTTTCTCTGTTTCTGTGTCTCTAGTCTCTATTTCTCCTTGTTTCTCTTTTTCCCTCCCTCCTTCCAACCTCTTCAGTGTGTGTGTGTGTGTGTGTGTGTGTGTGTCTGTCTGTCTGTCTGTCTGTCTGTCTATCTCTCTCTGTCTGTCAGTCTCTGTCTGTCTGTCTCTGTCAGTGTCTGTTTCTCTCTGCCTCTAATTTCTCTCTTTATTTCTTCCTGATTCTGTGTTTCCTCCTTCTTCTTCCCTCCCCCTTCTCTGTGTATATATTTCTCTGTCTCTGTGCTTCTGTCTCTGTCTCTTCCTTTCTTTCTATCTCATCTATGAGATAATCACTGATCCTGAACGAAGCAATGCAGTATTAAAGAAGCTCAAGTTAGCAGAACCACTTGCAGCCAGGCAGGCTTTTTATATTCCTATAGCTCTTTCCTGACATTAAAGCATTCCACATACATCATCCAATTTACCCTTCATAATGTTTTGGATGGAAGAAGGGAGATTTAATTACTTTTGATGGTTGACAGAGAAGACAATGAGGTTCCAAGTAGTTAAAATGCTAGTTTTCACGAGGAAGCTGGGAGCTGAGCACTAGAAGCCTCATCTCTGGTTCCCTCTTCTGCTTTTCAGATTCAACTCTTCTTCCTCCCATCAATAGGTCAACCAGGTAACAAAGATGGCATGAGGGAAAACTTAGGAATATCATAACACCCAGCTCATTTTTCCCTAATATGGGCATCTTTCATTTTATACATTTTTACCACATACTACTTGATCAGACTCTGAATTCTAGTCCTAAAGCAGAGAATGCTAATTGTACTGTAAGCAGCCATAGCTCTGTTATACTCTTCTTTTTGCTTTGTTGTTTTGGGAGGATTTTTTGTTTGTTTCATTTTCATGTGATCCTTTACCTGCTGAATCTAGTAGTAAGAAAGACACGTCATTACTTGCACACATCCTCGGTAGCATGTGAGGGTAGCATGGCAGTATGAGATATAGATATAGTTAAATAATTATTCATTGTTTATATAAAAATTCGTATTTTACTTATCATCCTGCAATTGTTATTATTGATACTGTGGTTGTTGCAGTTTTGACATCTGAACTGGGGATGTGCTTGCTAAGCAGGAACCGAAGTCCTCTAGTCCCTGTTTCCATTGGTTATTTTCAAAGTAGGATCTTGCATTTTGCCTGAGCTGGCATGAACAGGGAGCCCCCTACTTGTGCTTTGTCGGTGGGATGGAGCTGTGCATAGCCCCATGTCAACCGCTGGTTGACAAACAGTCTATCAAACTTTTACATCTGGGCTGGTCTAGAACTTCAATCCCCCATTGTCATCTTTCACGAAGGTGGGATTACAGACTTCAACCACAGGTCTCATCTTGTAGGTTTTTAAATTGACTTCATCTAGCAACTGCAGTGAGACAGACCAAACTGCTTAGTTACATTATCTACCAGCTATATCCTAGAAGTTAGTTATAAACACATTCAGTTATTTAGCCCATGATTTTTTCACGCATCTGTAAAACAAGATTCATGCTTGGCCTTATTTCATAATTGTTTTGAGAAATAAGTTTAAAAAATACCAAATCTGTACTTGAAATAGAATCAACACACCATCGCTGGTTATTATTATTACTTGCTCCCATTATTACCTGCCATATTTAGAACCACAAAAATCACTGCCAAACCTCCTCAGAATAATAATAAAACTGTCAATCATCTTTCCAGGAAACAAATGATGTGATGAATCAATGACACTTGAATAATAAACAATGATTAGCTAAATTCAGCTCAATAAGCATCTAATAATTCCCTAATATGTGCAAGCCAGAAAGCTAAAGACTAGAAGTACAAATGTCAGCAACTATCAGGACTGAAAGAAAAGTTGAGGTGGTCTCCTTTAATGTCCCTCACTCACCTTACAGATGAGAAACAATGCAGGTAGGTTGAGGGGGGGCAATAAATAACTTACTCAGTATCCTAGGGTAATATATCAACAGAGCCAAGACTAGTGTCCCTGACTCTGAATCTCCTTATTAAAGGACTGAGCCCCACCCCCACCCCAGGACCCTCCACTCTGATAGTGAAACACCAGACCAAGTTAAACACTGGATGTGCCATGGTGCTATGAGTCCAGTGAATTAGAATCAATTTCTCCTGAGAATGTGACCCTCAAATAATTCAGTAAAAGTTAACCAAAAGGAAATAAAGAAGAGACTGCTGCCATCGATTTTTAGAAGACCTCCAAGTCCTGAGAAGCCAATTGACTGGCATAACATAATAACATGGGTGTCAGACTAGGTCTGAAGAAGACATCAGGCATCTTGGATTAGCCACTGGAGCTGGCTCTACCTCCAGCCATGAAATGGAATTGAAACACAGCGTGAGGCAGAGGAGAATCAAGCAGGTGTTTTCAATGAAGACATCTCTACAGAAAACTACATGGGAAACTGGAATGAGTCTGGAGACCCAACCAGAGGAAAGGAACCAACAAAATATGTCCAAAACTCAATCTCCTTCATAGAGCTCAGCCCACTTATCTGAATCACTAGGAAGAAAATCCCAATTCAGGCAAAAGAATAGAAGAAAAGGCTAACCAACCCAACTTTGTCTACTCACAGATTTCAGAGATGTGGACTGAGGATGTGTCTGAAGATGCTGCTAACTTGAGTCTACGTCTCCTGAAATCCAGTTCACCAGCCATAGAACGATGCTCTCTCTTGTTTCTTCCCCTGTAAGACAGTGAAGAGAAAGATGAGTAAACCAGTCAATACTGTGGATCCTTTCCAGTAATAACATTTTATGATTCTACTCTCATCTGTTTTGTCCACTCCATTTTGGTCTAATCCCTTCTATCCAATATAGTTCATTCATAAAGTTGTATTTGTTGTATTGCTGGATTGTTCAGCAGTATGACTTGGAGTATTGAAGGCATTCACCAAGTTGTGAGTATTCATTTCCAGAATGTCTTCTCCATTCCACACAGAAACTCTGTACCCGGGAAACATAAATTCTATTCTCCCTCTATACCTTCCTGCTAACCTCTGCTGCACTCATATCTTCATGAATTTTCCTTTCATAGGTTCTTCATGTAAGTGGCTTGTACAATTTCTGTGTTTGTGTGTCTGTTTCATTTCACCTGGCACGTTTTCAAGCTTCGCCATAGTGTAGCATGTGTCAAGTTTCATTCGTTTTCAAGTGCATCACATTCCATTGCATGTGCAGAACATGTTTTATTCATCTATCCATCAGCAGATGTTACTCCTGGTTGTTTCTGCATTGTGGCTATTCTGAATAATAGTACTAGCTGTACAGAAATACAAGTAGTTGTTTGCACCCCTGCTTTCCAATTGTTTGGGGATCTATTCCCAGAAGTAGAAGTATTGGATCATACAGTAGTTCTATGTTTAACATTTTGGTAAGCAACCAGCTTCTACATAGGATGCAGTGGCACACATCTGTAATCCCAGCTGTTAGGGTAGGGGCGATCTGGGTGGAGTCAGACTCAGCATCTCAACAGATAAGGCAGGTATGGTAAAATGTATCTATCATGCTAGCTATGCAGGAAGTAGTAGGTAGATAAGGAGGCCAGGCCCAGGCAAAAACACAAGACAAGAGCTGGAAAGTCATTAAAGCAATGATAGGAGCTGTTGGTGAGGAAGGCATTATCCCTCAAAAAACAATGTTGGGGGCATGTCTCAAGTGATAGACCTGAATTTTCCCAAACCTTTATTTTTCTTATACCTCAACTTTTGACTTCTGATAGACAAAACTAGAAATGTTTCCCAACTATATTTTTAATGTAAAAATACTGTACAGAGGGGTTATAGCTACATGAGTAAGGTAATGGGTACATTTCCTATCTAGCATTGGTACACCTCCTCCTTTGTTTTTCCCCCACCATTCCTTCCCTCTTCACCTCCCCAACTCGTTGCTTCCTCCCTCCCCAAAATTGTAAAGTTCCTTTTCAACTTAGTCTCTTGTACATCTCATTGTTAAAATGGATCGAACTGTATCCTTAGTTAAGCATTTTGTTATATCCCTTCCCCTCCCCAAATTATAAAAATGTATATACAAGATGCAGGACACCTAAATTAGATACAGTGAAAACAGGGGTTATACCGTGGGGGAAGAGTATACAAAAATATATAAGATGAAGTTAAGCAAAATGAACCCCAAGACAGGGACACAAGTAGTTTTTTTCTTTCTTGGTATTGTTTTTAATGCACATATAATGCACTATGTGATTCTCTTGTTTCTTTTGTATGTTCTTCCCAAACTAGAAATTTTTTTTCTTTTATTTTTTTTCTTTTTTTTTCAGGTATTCCTATGGCAAAAATCTTTCTGCCATTTGTATTTTTTTTATTGTGAACTGTACAGAGGGGTTACAATTATATGGGCAAGATAATGAGTACATTTCTTATCAAGCATTGCAGCCTCCTCCTTTGTTTACCCTTCACATCCCTTCCCTGCCTCCCCCACGCCCCCTTTTAGTCTTTTTCTATCCTCTTCTGTGTCTAGAGAAGTTATACAATTTTATAGCTGCCACATAAATAGAAGTCAGGCTCTAAGATAATAGAAAGTAAAGGGGAAAAAATTACATCGAATATGCCACCACTCTTTCCTTACACCACCTGTCTGAGGCTCCATCTGAATTCACCCTCTCCAAGTTCTGTTAGTCTGTGTGACCCACACATGAATGGGTAGTCATTCTTCTAGTGTTTGGGTTATAAACTGAACTACAAAAATGGAGTCCTCAGAAGAATCTTTCTAATTAAGAACAGAGTCTTGGCACTACTGGTATGTGGAACTAGATAATCGCTGTGAGGGACTAGCCACTGTATACCAGTAACACCATCCATTTCTCTATGCTGCAACCAAAACTGTCTGGAAATATTACCTATGTCCTTTGGGGGATCGTGGCAGCCCCTGGTTAACAACCACTGCTCTAGCAGAAGAAAAAGGTATGTAAATAGCTTATTATCAGTGGATGGACAGAAACACATGGGTTGGCATGGATTTCTGAATAATGCATCTAACCTCACCTGGGGTTGCGATAGAGTGAGGAAAGACAGCCATGTCTGGGTAAATAATGCCCACGTAATATTCTGAACCACAGCCTATGGTGCTGTCTCACCATTCTGCCCTGCCACTCACCATTTGATTATTCATTCAATAAATATTTCTGAGAACTGGTACTAGGAGTTAGACATTGAACATACAAAAAAAAATAACAAGATATGGCTCCTGCTTACACGGGTCCTGTGTGTAATTACAGTTACAGCTATGAGCTGCAGCATCAAACAGCTTGATATCCGGGTTTTAGTCTTACCACTCACCAGCTCTGTGGCCTCAGACAAGTTACTTAACCTTTCTGATCATCTTGAATCCTGTACAATAGGGATAGAAATGGCAAATACTTGTTGGAGTTAATGGGATTAAGAGAGAGCATTCCTGTAAATCTCTTAGCATCTGGCCTGGCAGATGGGAAGCTTGGGGTAGATGGTAGATTTTATCAGTGGTTGTAAAAGTTATATATTATTATTAGAAGGTCCTGTTCAGAATCATAGGCTTTCATCAGTGCTAATCAAATTAACTGAATTATGCTGGGTCATATCCTGAGATGTAAAAGCATACTGAGATTCAATATTGTGTCATCACTGGATTTCCATTAAAACACCATTACAATTAAAAGTACTGTAAAATTTCAATTAGGACATTTCATTTCCATAATCACAAATTAAAATTTTCCATGTCAGTCAGCAAATGATAATTTTGTTTCCACAATAAACGAAAAAGAAAGGAAAAATATCCCAAAACTTCCAAGTATCAGATTTTTATTCTCATGTCTCAGTTGATATTTGCAGTCAAAAAATTGTTTTCTTTCCATTTTGATACATAAACATTAGTTTGGAGACTCTGTCTTCTCCCAGGCCTAGCGCATGTGTGAGCATATCAATTACCCAGCAAAGAGAAGCTGGGGATGGTTTAATAACAGTCTTCAAATATATGAAAAGTTATTACACAGAACATGATGACCAGCTGTTCTCTACTTCCACAGAGGGCCAAGCAAAATAAATAAGCTGAAAATCACAGGAGCCAACAATCTGAGGTAAATTCACTGAAGAAAGTCTTTGTAGGGTAGCAAGTCACTGCAGAACCCCTTTTTTTTTAAAGGCACAGGAAATATGGATAGCAAAAAAGAATATCTGACAATGATTCAGATCCATGTGCTCAATGGAAACTCAGGATGGCATGCCAGTCACTCACCCACTCAGGCTATTTTCTAACCTCTGAAAATCTTCCCCAAGTCCATCATTATGCAACAGGGTCACAGTGTCACCAGAATTTCCTCACGACTCAACAGTCTGTGGGTACAGGCAAGGTCACTCTAGAGTAGTAATTTTCAACCAGGGACAATTCTGCCTCCCAAGGGAGATCTGGCAATGTCTGGAGACTTTTTTTTATTATCATCACCATTGGAGGGGAAAAGATGCTGCCATTATCTAGGGAATAGAGGTAGAGGTACCACAAACTCTGCTTCACTGCGGAGAACTGAACTCCACAAACAAAACTATCTCCCTGAATATGTCAATAGTACCAAGGTTGAGACACAGCATGGCAAATTGAGAACCTATTTTATTCTACATTGTGTACCTATTCCTATAACATCACCTCTCAGGGCCCAGAATTAGCCTAGTAATTCAAGCATTCTTGAGTATGGGAACTATTACTATTTGTGGGGTATTTTAAGCTCTCCATCTCTGGGTTAAGTGAGTTTCTTCTTTACCCCCTTTGAGGTTAGGAATGGTTATACCTAACTGACTTCAGCTAACATGTGTGAAAGTCATATGATTAACTCAAAGGTTTCATGGGGTTCCTTCCCACCACCACCATTGGGTGCACAGATCAGGGGTCACAATGAAGTTCTTGTTCATTTGGTCCCCTGTAGCCTGTCATGTTGGATGTATGATGTTGCAAGTGTTATTTCCTAAAAGTATGGGTTTTTAGAGCTAGAGAAATATGGTTTTAGTAAAGTATCATGACAGGATGGTGAGGTGTCAAGTCAAACCTGATCCACCACTTCCTAGTGGCATGAGCTCAAGTAAGCTATGAAATTTCTCTGCATTCTTCTTTTGTCACAGGCAAAATGGGGGTAACCGACAGCATCTGCCTTTGGGGTATAATGGAAATGTGCATGAGATATCAAGAATTTTATAACTATTGATGAAACCAATTCTAATATTAGCTTTGTGAAATAATTACTATCATTATCCCTATTGTGTAGATGAGGAAACAGGCAAGAAGAAAGTAAGTTGTGTAAGCTCTAAAAATGGTAAATAGCAGAGGTAATATTGAATTCCAGATGCCTGGTTACAGAATCCATATGACTAAATATAATATGATATGATGATGATGATGGTAACTGGTTACAGAATCCATATGACTAAATATAATATGATATGATGATGATGATGGTAACGGTGATAATGATGACAGAGATGATAATGGTAACAGAGGTACTGAAACATTAACAATTTATTGGCACTATGAAGACGGTGATGAAGGAGGAAGAGATGATGACAATGATAACAGACCTGTCATTCTTTAAAATGCACCTTACTGGAGTAAGGTGCTGGTGGCTATAATTTCAGCAACTCAGGAGGCTGAGATCTGAGGACAGAGGTCTGAAGCCAGCCCAGGCAGGAAAATCTATGAGATTATTATTTTGAATTAATCACTAAAAGTGCAGAAATGGAGCTGTGGCTCAAGTGGCAGAGTTCTAGCCTTGAGCAGGGGGTGGGGGGGGGAGTAAGAGGCAGTGCCCTGACCCTGAGCACATTGGGTCACATGAGTCATACAAAAGTAAACAACCAGACTATCCCTTCAGAGAGATCACAATCTATCAGAGAAGCTGAAACAGGAACTTCCAAAGTGCCCAGGCTAGGTAGAATGGGATAAGTGCCATCAAACAACTAAAGATAAGTACTGTGGCAATTTAAATTAAATCTCCCATTTAACCCTCAGTTAACCTGAAAAACTCAATTAACCAGAAGCACTACCCATATGTTGCCATGAATCAAGTTTTTATAGTATCGGTTGAACTCATTTAACCTTAATAAGCAGATGATTGCATATAGATTGCAAGAGGATTTTAGGAGCACAATAACTCAGAAATCAGCTCATGGCTAAATGCTTTCCTATAAGACTGGAAGGAGGTAGAGAGAAGGGAAAGGGGAGGGGGGGGAGAACAAGGTGATGGAACAGCACAACATGGTAAGAAGGCAAGAAAGTCTGAGTTTGTGGAAGTTGTAAGTAGGTCAGAAGAGAAAGAAAATGTGTTTGGCCTCACTCATGTTCTCTGGTGACGTCTGTCAGAACAGATGGCCCTGATTTTCCAGAAGACAGTACAAAGAATAGAAACTGGGGAGGCAAGGTGTGCCTATCTATGTGAAACCAATTGTGTGGATGGATGGATGATTGCTTAGTGTCATCCTGCCCCCACCCACCACCACCACCACTGCAGCCCGATCTGAAGGTCTGGCTAAGAAAGTCAAAAGGCCATAACACTGGGACATGTGAAGTGGAGATATTGGAACAGCAGTTTCCTTGTTCAACACAAACCTTCTTTCCTTCCAATTTGCCCTACTATGCACAACCCCAGTACCCTATTCTGTAAATTCTCTAGAAAGAATTAAATTGCTGCATTTTCTATATGCTCTTTTTTTTGGGGGGGGGTCCGGTCATGGGGCCTGAATTCTGGGCCTGGGCGCTGTCCCTCAGCTCTTCAGCTCAATGTTAGCGCTCTACCACTTGAGCCACAGAGCCACTTCTGGCTTTTTTCTTTTTGCTTATGTGGTGCTGAGGAATCAAACCCAGGGCTTCCTGCATGCAAGGCAAGCGCTCTACCACTGAGCCACCTTCCCAGCCCTTTCTATATGCTCTAATTTCTATGTCTTCTCTACACCAAGATTCACATCACAATGTGTGCCATAGGCTTTTCTAGATAGGACAACCCAACAGTGTCTTAAATAATTACAGAAAGTTCTGTAAAGATCAGTATGTGCCACCACAAGCAGAGGGCTAGAGCATCTATCTCTTTCTAGAAAAGGAGGTCATTCCTCCTGGTTTATTAGTTATATGTCCAGGCCTGTGATTCAATGGGGAGTGATGAGTATATTTATCATGGAGAAAATTAATTTTATAGTGGTTTCTGTTTGATTTTTGTCTATCATGGGGCTTGAACTCAGGGCCTGAACATTGTCCCTTAGCTATTTTGCTCAAGGCTAGTGCTCTACCACTTTGAGCTATAGCATCACTTCTGGTTTCCTGGTGGTTAATTGGAAATGAGAGTCTCACAGACTTTCCTACCCCACTGGCTTCAAACTACAATACTCAGATCTCAGCCACCTGAGTAGCTAGGATTATAGGAATTGGCCATAGCACCTGGTTTTTTAATAGTGTTCTTTCTGTGGTTTTGTAAATAATAATATGATTGTTCTTTAAGAAAGAAAAAAAGGTGCGACCTCCCAATCAGAAAAAGAGAGTTTGGGTTAGGGCCATCAGAAGAGGGAGTAAAATGGAAGAAATCAGATTTTACTTATATGTAAGCATAAACCAATCTACAGATAGCAAAAATGAACCAAAAGGTAATCAACTGAGCCAGTTTCTTTCCATGTGCCACCATGCCAGCAGTACAATTGGAAAAGACTCCTTGAAGATGTTTTTCTTAAATCTTACTCAGCTAGAGTTTATCTTCTCTGTCCTTATTCTTTCAGAATATTTTGTAATTATGTTTTAACATGATAGGATCCTACCATGCTACTTGTGTACCTTGAACTAATTGAAAAATTGTTGTGAACTATCTTGTTTTGTTTTCTTTATTTTTGTTTGTTTGTGTTTGGGGATGTATTGGGGCTTCGATCTATGGCTTCACATTTGTGGGACAAGTGCTCTGCTGCTGCATGCCTCCAGCCCATCCATCAGGTTTTCTAATGAGAACTTTGAGAAATGAGTCAGAACCACCATCTTTTAGTAAAGCAATGAAGGCTCTGATTCTGAGACTAGAGGGAAACATGTGACCTGTCTTTTCATTAGATTTCAGAGTTATCATCTACTGTGGTCATTTCATTGAGCTCTGTATCCCCTAAAAACAATTTTATCCAGAACACTTAGAAGAAGCAAAAATCCAAAAATTTACACTAGTAAATCTGGGGTCAAACCTTCACAGTCTGTCTCATTTTCCAATCACTCTCCTAAGTCAACTTCAACCAAGTAGCAAATATCTGATATAAGGGAACAGCTGAGCAAATGAATTCCTGTGCTGGCCTTTCCCTCCTGAGATTTGTAACAAGCTTATTTGAATGTTGCAGATAGAATCTGAAGCCAATCAATGATTCCTTCTGGTGTGTGTGCCTGTGTGGGCATACGCAGGCGTGCAGCTCGCAGCTCAAGTCACTCTAATTAAGAGTTGTTTCTGCTTCACACAATACTATCTTCACCTTTTCATCAAAAGGCTCTTTATTACCAAGTGTCCATTTCAGTCTGTTAGGCACTTAGTGATGTAATTGATATGTAAGTTTAGATATGACAGATCTCATATTCCCTTTCCAGTCAATGTAAATGAAATTCAGCTTCAGAAATGCTGTACACAGCATGACGTTAAATTCTAAGTTATCAGCGGAAATGCCTCCCCTGAACCTGAACCTTTAAGTGTTACATGTTACCACCCTCACTCCCACAATGGAGAGACAATTGAGAGATATGAGCTAGAATTCTCAGGTTGGCCCTGGAGGTCAGGCCTGCTGGCTCTCAGAGAATAGTAAGCCAGAGAAATTTCATTGATAGGCTAAGGACTTCATTTATAGGCTAAGATATTCACTCCCCCATTCACATGTATTTACTAGGGTACTATTATGTAAAGAGTGGAACATGCAGAGAGTCCTGGAAGAGGTTTCTGTTCTTATCCTGTGGTGCTCACAATTAGATAGGAGTTACCAACTTAATCATTCTTTCTCTAGGGTTTTACCTCAGTGATCACTAGGCCCAGCTAATATGACTTTTCCAAGTGACTGACACCAACAAAATAGTTTACACAGAGAAGAAAGAAATAACTATATACATTATATATATACTATATATACTACAGAATAGCTATTCATACTGTACATGCTATATATATATATATATTATACACACTATGGATACTATATAGTGTATGCATACACTATATACTATGTATTATATATACTATAGATACTATATATATATCCTATATTGTGTGTATATAACTACTCTCGACATATACTCTATATAGTATCTATCGTATACGTACACTATAGAGTATATACATTCTAGATATACTATATTAGAATATATATGTATATATTGTATATAACTACATATAGTTATATAATATATACTCTATATATGTACTATATACATAGCATATATAGTATATATAGTATTAAATGCTATATATAATATAGTCTATATATGTGTTACATATACTATATACATACTATATATATATTATATACTATATGTAGTATTTAATACTATATATACATAGTATGTCCATTTCTAAGAACATTCTCCAAGACAGACATACTCTGGTCTCTCCAGCTTAGACAGGAATGACTGGATACAGAGAAAGGACAAAGATAGAATAAAAATAGTAGTATAATAACAGCCTCAACTCTGGGGCCCAAGAGTCTCCTGAAGAACCTGAGAACTACTGTGTGAATGGGACCTACTGAATTTCATTTTTTTTCTTTTGGTTCTGGTCGTGGGGCCTGAACTCTGGGCCTGGGCGCTGTCCCTCAGCTCTTCAGCTCAAGGCTAGCGCTCCACCACTTGAGCCACAGCGCCACTTCCGGCTTTTTTCTTTTTGCTTATGTGGTGCTGAGGAATCGAACCCAGGGCCTCAGGCATGCAAGGCAAGCGGAGCCACCTTCCCAGCCCTGAATTTCATTTTCTTTACCACAAAAGATAGATATAGGACCACTGATAAATACCACTAGAATTCTCTCGAAAACATGGAACTATACATATACTATATATATATATATATATATATATAGTATACTATATATAGTATGATATACTATATATAGTATGATATAACATAATACTGTTACCAATTATAGTATTAGTCAAAACTTGTTAATACCATACTCCCTTTGTATACATGGCTGCATGGTTCCAAGGAGAGCCCAGGTGTGGGAACATACAGGCAATCTTTTTTTTTTTTTTTTTGGGTCGGTCATGGGGCTCGAACTCCAGGCCTGTCCCCCAGCTCTTCAGCTCAAAGCTAATGCTCTACCACTTGAGCCACAGCACCACTTCTGGTTTTCTGGTGGTTTACTGGAGATGAAGTCTCACGACTTCCCTGCCCAGGCTGGCTTTGAACCATGATCCTCAGATCTCAGCCTCCTGAGTAGCTAGGATTACAGGCATGAACCACCAGCGCCCAGCTCAGGCCAATCTTTTACTGTGGACATTGGGTTCATTGTTTTCTGTAATGCCACCAACTTCTACCAAAGACATGCCATCTTTCAACAAATCTCAAATTTTCACTTCAGCACATTCACTTGGTGCTTTGTGGAGGCAGATTTTCATCAAATTAAGGGCAGTAAAACATTCAGGATAATGCAGGAGACTGTGAGCTCTAAAGAAATATAGTACATATCACAGATGAATTTTACCATCATAATCAGGAACAAAAGAACACACCAAATTATTCCACTTAAGTCAAGCTTGGAAAACACATAAAAACAGCCTGTAATATTGGAAGATGCATATACTCTGAGTAAAAATATAAAATATTGGTGTTGCCACAAAAGTCAGAGCAATCATTAACATGGGAAGAGGTCTCTGAGGGGTGTTCTCCTGAGAAGGGGTGTTTTATTTGTTAATCTATGAAGTTATTCATACAGTGTTGCTTTATGATAATTAACTCCGCTGTACATTTGTTTTATGACTTCCCTCTGTGTAATTTATTTCATAGCAAGATGGCTAATAATAAAGTAATCTCTTTTCAAAGAAATTATAAAACATAGTTGCTGATGATTTATAACCTACAGGTGCTACTGATAAGACCTTGACATTCATTAATCCTCTTAACCATCCAAAAGCATTAGTAGGTACAAATTAGTATCCTTATTTTGGCAATAAGAAGATAGGGAAGTGGGCTTCCATTTTGGCTGCACATTTATACTCTTTAGAGTATCTCTGTAATTTGCTTATTTATTTATTTAGTCAGTTGTGGGGCTTAAACTCAGAGCCTGGGTACTGTACCTGAGCTATTTT
Source organism: Dipodomys ordii (assembly GCF_000151885.1). Classification (NCBI taxonomy): domain Eukaryota; kingdom Metazoa; phylum Chordata; class Mammalia; order Rodentia; family Heteromyidae; genus Dipodomys; species Dipodomys ordii. Next base: position 1,213,858 of record NW_012267351.1, read on the forward strand.
GCTCAATGCTAGTGCTCCACCACCTGAGCCCCAGTGCTACTTCTGGCTTTTCCTGAATAGTTAATTGTAGATCAGAGTCTCACAGACTTTCTTGCCAAGGCTGGCTTTGAGCCACAATCCTCAGATCTCAGCTTCCTAAATAGCTAGGATTACAAGCATGAGCCACCAGTACCCTTCTTTCTTTGTAATTTCTAGTAATGTGGCAATATCAGTTAACCAGAACCTCTAACATAGGACCCCAACATACTATCCTTCCCAAATATCACTTGTACTTCCAAAGTGGGGCCCAGTTTGAGTAGCAAGAGATGGAATCATAGGAAGCAATGGCATTTGCCTACACTTACATGTGGTGGAGTTTAACTCCAGTCAAAACTCAGTCAGCTATTCAGGAGGCTGAGATCTGAGGATCATGATTCAAGACTAGCCATGGCAGGAAAGACCCTGAGACTCTGATCTCCAATTAACCACCAGAAAACCAGAAGTGGTGCTGTGGCTCAAGTGGTAGAGTACTAGCCTTGATCTGAAGAGCTCAGGGACAGCACCCAGGCCTAAAGTTCAAGCCTCAAGACCGACCAAAAAAAAAAACTTTAGTCACTTGGGTCCTAGGGTTCATATTCTTAACTCTTAACACCTCACCTCACTAAATAAATGAGATATCTTGCCCTCAAGGACCAAGAGACACTGAAGAAGGACATGTACCTCTGGGAATCCTGTGGGAGGATGTGGAAACTAGGGTTTGGGGGCTCATCTTTCAATGACACTGAATCATATACCAGGAGACAATTATTCTTTTATCAGTTTCATTTCCATTCTTCTGGATATTTTGAAATCTTCATTTGATACTCATATGTTCTTTAACAATTCTCAGATACCTGTACCCATCCCCTTTCAAATAAAAAAAAAAAACAGACAGGCATGAAACACAGTATTCAACTAAAACTGAATAGCATTATTCTATTCATTGAGTTCATCTTCATAGCTGCCTTCTATTTATGTCAAGTGGGATTTTTTTTATTTGAGGTAATAAGTTTCTTTTTAAGGTAAATTTATGTTAAGAAAAAAGTATTTTTTTTAATTTTTTTATTGTGAGAATACCGTACAGAGGAGTTACAATTACATGGGCAAGAAGAAAAAAGTATTTTAAAAAGAAATGTTACAAAAGTAACAATAAATATTGAATGCATCTATTGTCAAAAATTTCAATGATCATGTGCCAAAGTCTGGAAGTCTGATTCTATACCCTTCAAATGTCCATATCTGCTTGGATCAGAGTGTGATTCTGCATTGGTTGGTCCACACTGCAACAGTGTGTTAATTTCTAAGAACATTCCCCAAGACAGACATACTCTTGTCTCTCCAGATTGGGCAGAGAATGACTGAACACAGAGAAAGGATGAACAAAGATAGAATAAAAATGGAAGTATAATAGCAGCCTCTACTCTGGGGCCCAAGAGCCTCCTGAAGAACCTGAGAGCTATTGTGTGAATGAAACCTACTGAATTTCATTTTCTTTACCACAAAAGATATATGTAGGACCACTGATAAATACCACTAGAATTCTCTAGAACACATGGAACTTTCCTCTACACTAAAGCATCCACAGGGAAAGAGAACAAGTCTATGACTTAGAAATCCTCCCTGGATTCTAGTCCCCTCTTCTCTCTCCAGTAGAGTAGGGAGAAAAGCTAGATTCTCTGTGTTTATGTTCCTTATGTGTGAAATTAAAGAGTTGGAATGGAGGAGGGAAGAGAAACATGCTCACCTTGGCATAAACACTGCTTTGTGTCTACTGCCTGAAACTCCTCAGAGAGAACAATTTTTAGCCCTCATTCAAACTTCGTGGGAGGAAGAGCTGGAGGACTAATAATTAGTAGCATCTGCCACAGATGAGAAACACCCAATGCCACATGTCAGACTGCTGTGGACCAATCGTTTAGAATCCTCCCATCTCAATAACACAATGTCAAATGCACACAAACTCACTGCATTTGCAAACAGGTAACACATCCAAAGTTGGGCTAAGCCCAATTCCTAACCAGAAAGGATTGCTACTCCATGTTTATTTTTATTGTATTCATTAGTATTAATTCTTGTTTGTGGATATTAATACCTTTTTATTTTTACAGAATTATCCTGAAGGTCACAAGCCCTAGCCCACTTGTATTATTTAGTACTCTCAGAAGCCAGCTGGTATATCTCTAGGACTACCATTAACAGGAATGACATAATTATTCAAAATGTACTTGTCATTTAGGTTTATAAATAAATGTGCTGGTGAATCCAGGGATGTAGCTCAGTAATAGAAGGTTTGCCTTAGTAGGTGCAAGGCTCTGGATTCAACCCTTAGCACCATAAGATAACAAGTGCTATATTGGTTGGTCTGGCTGTTTAATAGGGAAATTCTCTCTCCACTCATGTAAGATTGACGTGCATTTCCAAACTGTCAAAGCCTTCATTCCCTGTAATGATATTTTTAACAAGATGCCCTCTTACAAGGGGACTTCCTCTCTCAGACAAACCACGATGAGTATCTAGTAAATCTGTCTTTACGACGATTATGTGAGTTCCATTTCATTTTACTCTCTCCTCATACACAGCATGCAGGATAATAGATGATCCGGTACTCAAGCACCATGGAAGGATCTAAAAGAGAACGCATTTGTCAGGGGCCACAGCAGACTCTGCTGACTGCGAGTACGGCACGATTGTGACCACACTTCATTTTTCATCAGCATTCCGCTTAATTTACCACAACGCGTCATCGTCCCGGGGCTGTCAGCTTGGAAAGATGATGCCCTTGTTGTGTGGGCTTCATGGGCACTGACTATGAGGGGCTCTGGCTCCACAGACAGGACCATCATTCATAATTTCCCACTCTACTTAGTTGAGGCAGGCAGCTGCCTAGGGAGCCTGAGGGAAAGTAAGACACGCAGCTAAGCAGATGGGCAGGAAGATATCTTAGCTGCATCTGCTGCTGGCAGCCTTGCTTCTAGCTACTTGTCTTTGGAGGGGAGAGACTCTGTGCTACTTAGGATTTCGACACATAGAGCCTTGCTGTCCAATATGGTAAGCAGCCCCTAGCCAGGTGTGGCTGTTATTGAGCACTTGAAAGGTGGCTAGTCCTCATGGACCTGTGTTGGTTATGTGAAACCCATACAATAATTAAAAGATTTAGTGTCAAGTATGGTATATGCAAAGAAGAACCCCCCAGTGGTGTAAGTCTTTTGAACAACTAACCTACAGTCTAACAAAATGAATACAAGGAAGCTAGAACTTAAGGTGTGTGAGGGGGCGCGGGGTGGGGGTGATCAAGAGGAATGGATAGAGAGAGGAAGGGTGGGAGAAGGCTATCATAATATTCAATGTACATCTGTGAAACCAGAACTAGGAAAATCAAATGGATAGATTGGATTGGGAGAAATGCAAGAAAAGGATGAAAGCGTGGCATGAACCAGGACGCATTGTACTCCCAAAGTGACACATTACATTGGAATGGAACCCCTTTTTGCAACTGCTGAAGTAATTTTTAAGTTAAAAAATGTTTTAGAAATTGAAAAAATAAGAAACAAAAACTGCAAAAAATTACAATAATTGGTATGTTAATTTTTGAAGTGATCATATACTGGGTTTAATTATACACATATACATATATCTATTATGTATGTACTATTCATATATATATATATAAATAATTCATATAAAATTTTGGTTAGATTTTTGGAGACAGAAGCTCCAAGTGTCCCAGAATGATTTCAAACTCACAATTCTCTTGCTTCTGCCTACTGGGTGCTGAGATTATAGGCCTGTGCTAACCCACCTTGCATCTTCAATTTTTACCCCTTTGATTTGGGTAATCCTAATAGCCTTTCTTCATATGCAGTACAAGATAAAAATAACTTTTTCCTTCCTCACATTTCTCTGCAATGCCTTAACTTTTAGTATTCTCTCAGCTTTTCCAAAATATAAAGAGTGAAATATTCACGGATTCTTTGCACTGTATTTTAAGTCTAGATTTGAATTCCCACTTCATACCTTTTTAGCTATCCAACCTTGACCAGGTTAGGTTGCTGGGCCTCCCTGAGCCCCAGATTTTGTATCAATAAAAGATAACTGTTACACAGATTCAATAAGACAGTAGATTGAAATATTTAGCCTTATCTTTCCTCTACCTTGGATATCTGACAACTAAATCTCCACATATTCATCAAGACTAATTATGCATGGTGCTTCTTTTTCTCCTGACATGTTAAAAAAACACTTATTCGATGCCAGGCAGTACTGTTATTATTATTATTATTATTATTACTACTACTCCATATGTAACTAGTAAAATTAACTTGTAGATTTTTTTAAACAGGGGTAGTAACTCATCATGACTCAGAGATTCCAATGAAATATTTCCTGCATCTGTTCATACTTTTCCATTTTTCATCCCTACAGTTTCTACCAGGCTTTTATCACTTCGTAATAAATCTGCCTTCAATTTCCAACTATGTCATCTCCTTCCAGTCCTCCTCTCCATTCATCTCCTTTGTCAGACTAACTGCCCTAAAACTGTACCATTGGAAAATCTTCTGTGGTTTCCCCACTGCCTCTCTGCAGCAAGGGAAAAAGAAGGTAATCACCTCTAGACCCTCTATCATCTCACATTAAATTGCTTTTCTAGTCTTTGCTCCCATTGTTGCCTGTAATACCTTCCTTCGGGCCCCACTGGTCTAATTACTGTTCTTTGAATCAAGTTTGTGTTCCCAATTCTAGGCCCTTGTTAGCAATAGATCTGTGCAGAAGTTGTTCCATGCTCCCCTTTGCTTATCCTTTTGAAACTCCAATTCCCTTGCTTTCCTAGGTTTTTCCAACTACCAGTACTCTGTACATCATCTCCATCCACAGTGGTATGGGTGATGCCCATGAATTATGCAGTGCCCCAGAGCATCTTGCATTTCTATCTTGAAGGAGTCGTGGTGAACAAGTTCATGAGATGTGAACCAAAGATTGGGTTTTAATCTAACTCCTGCCTTAACTGGCTGTATGACTTTGAACAAACTATTTAGTCACTCTGATTCTGCATCCTCTGACTTAAAACAAGAAGTGTGTACTTCACAAAGATTCTATAAAATTCAGTAAGACTGTATTTAAGTATACCAATTATCAAGAAAATGAAAAACTCATAGATACAGAAAAACAATCATCTACTTGACTACAGGTAACTATCCAGAATATTCATTAACTCATAAGACTCAGGAATAAAATGGCAACCAAGTCAATCCAAAAACTGGTGGAAGATTAAAACAGACATCTTCCAGAGAAGATACACAAGTAGCCAATAAGCACATGGGAAGATACTCCCCATTACTAGTCATTAGGGAAATGCAAAACAGATGTAAAATGAGGTATCACATTATATCCACTAGGAAGGAATTTTTTAATTAATTTACTGTATTGTTATTACAGAGGTGATATACAGAAGGATTACAATAACATGAGTCAGGTAATGAATACATTTCCTTCTGTAACTTACTCTCTCCCAGTCCCTCTCCCCCGTCTCTACCCACAAGTTGTATAGCTTAGTTTCATCAGTGTCCAGTGAACTCTACTATTCTTTTTCACCCTTTTTCCCTAGAGTTCTGTACCCTCTTTCCAACCCTTCTGAAGTTGTACACTTGAATACACATACACAGGGTAAAGAGAATAAAGTCTCATTTCCATATGTTGGGGTTCATTTCAATATGTGTATTATTTTATATAAATATGAAGAGGCACTTAGGCATTGCACCTTTGAGTTTCTCTCCTAAGAGTATCCTCTTTTAGTCTCATTGTATGTGTGTGTATCTAGTATCCTGTATAATTTATATTATCCCAGTGTATTTTAGACCTAATTTCTGTCTATCAAAGAGAACATGGGCCATTTGTCTCTCTGAGCTTAACTTACTTAGCATGATTTGTTCTAGTTCCATCCATTTCTCTGCAAATGACATTATTTTATTCTTTCTAATGGCTGTGTAAAATTCTATTGTGTATAGGTACCCAATTTTTTGGATCCACTCATCTTCTAGTTAAAAAAAATTAAGAAGGAAAAATGTCAAATGTTGGTGAGGATGTGAAGAAATTGTAACCTTCATATATTGCTCACAGGAATGTAGAATGATATAGTTACTATGGGGGAAAGTTGTATCACTCCTCACAAGCCTGAACACTGAGTTTCCATGGGATATATTAATTCTATGACTAGATATGTCCTAGGAGAAAATAAAGCATTCTCGCAATGAATGATTCTGTAATAGTTACAAAGGCTCCAAATGGAAACAACACAAATGCTCAACCACAGGCAACTGCTTAACCCAAAATGGTATATTCATATGGTGCCATTTATTGAGCCTTCAAAAGAAGTAAAGAAGAACTGAGAATCAGCAGCTCACACCTGAAATCCTATCAGGAGGTTGAGATCCTGAGAATCAGGGTGCAAGGCCTGCCTGTGCAGAAAAGAAACAGCATACAAAAATCTGGCCAGGAGGCATGGCTGAAGTGGTAAAGCAACATCTGGGTGAGTGTGAGGCCCTCATATCAAATGCTAATAAGGCAAAAAAAAACAAAAAAGAATGAAGTAGAATTAATATATGCTACAACATGAATGAACCTGAAGTCATGCCAAGTGAAGTCAGTCGGTCATTAAAAAGAACCCAAAACATTATACATTCCACTCAGGTGAGATGGAGGAGTAGTCAAGAGTCACAGAGAAAGAAAATAAAATGGTGGTCACCAGGGGTACTGAAGAATGACTATCACAAGTCAAAAGTTTCTTTTTGAGATGAGGAAAACATTCTCAGGTTTGATCATAGTGATCCTTGCACAGTTTTGTGAATATACTAAAAAACACTGAATTGCATTATTTTAAATTACTGGCCAATGTTATAGTGTGCAATCTCAAAAAAAAATAGAGGAAGTGGAAGGTGTATATAAGATAGCACCTTAGCTTATATATAAGAAAAAAATCTACGTTCCTCTTACCCCTTCACATTACAAACAGGAAATCGAGGATTCACAATCAGGTCATTGTGATATAACCATATTAATTTTCTCCATCCCAATAATTTTACATTTCACATGAGCTAAAGTGGAGATTTAATGAAAAACAGAGAAGTACAAACTGAGTTTTTTCAGCTGTTTAGACTAAAATGCTATTTGTTCAATCATAAGACCAACCAGTGGTCAATAAAGAAAATATTTATTTGTATTCTTAATCCAATTAAATGCATCCTTGAGACTATATTCATAAATCCAATCAAAAATACAAAAAAAGTCTATGTAAAAGTAACTTGGAGTAGGAAGAAAAAGAAGCAGGAAAGCCACGGGAACTATTAGCATTACTTTTGCCTAAACAGAACATAGTATTGCCCAAGAGATCGTGAGTGGAGTTAATAAAATTAAATTGAATCTGAAGAAAAATTGGTTTGACAAATGATAGTTCAGCTAGAGACTCTATTAAACCAAGGATGCAAGGAAAACAGCAAATTCTCCTGGAAAGTCAATCATGATGAAAGAAAACAGATACCCACGGCTTCACCACGCACTGGAAATTTTTCAACCAAGTAGACTTACCAAGTTCTTTCATTCTTCCAATCATCTTCTTTCTCTCATGTAAAAGGCAAATAATAATGAAAAAAAATCCTCATGGGGTACTATTATATATATATATTATATATATATTATATATATATATAATATATTATATATATATATATATAAAGGACTGAAATAGGAACAATAAGTGATAGCTTTCATTATTAGCACATAGGCCAAGAATGAGAGAAGCCAAACGACCAAACTCACTCTGCAGAGAGTGAAGTTTCTCCAAGTCAAACACAGCCCTTTGGTTATAGACAGGTCATCCTTGAGGACCTGTATCAATCAGGACCATTTTTTAAAAATTATTTTATATATTTCTATATATTTTAAATGTAGTTTTAAAAGCTTACAAGGAAGCATTTTTTGTTTATTCTTGGTGAAGGAAAATATAATATGCATAAAAATGGGATTTCTTTCACAATGCCAGACCAAGCTGACATAGCAAATTACCCTTCGGACCTAGGACATATTTGAATATTTTACTGTTATTAGCAACATAGTTATACGGGGAGTTTTCACTGTGTCTATACATGTATAAACAATGTATCCTGATCAACATTACTCTATCACTCTCCCCCATTCCATTCCTCCTTCTTAAAACAATTGCAACAGATCTCATTGTTCTATTTTTTTAAATGTCTCCCTTATAAGATTTCAGAACTATTATTTCTTAGAAAGGGATTTTTTGATGCTCAAAGAATATTTAGTTTATAGGTTATCTAAACTAATCAAAAGATTACTAAGAGCAACTCAGTCTATGAAGCTAAGACATATTCAATACCAAATATAGACAGGCATAAGTATCTGAAAAGAAAATTACTGGCTAACCTGACATATAAACACAGGTTCAAAATCTCCCTGGTAAAAAATCCATTCATTTAGTCCAGCAGCATTTTAAGTATAATAAATCAACTGTTTTTTTCCCCTGAATGTAAGTCTGTTTCAAATTAAGAGTATTTAAAAAATTACCACATTTACAAACTAATGGTTTAAAAGATATGGTCATCCCAAAGCATAACATTCTTAATGATATTCCTAATAATGTTACCCTAATAAAGGTCTTTTTTACCACACCAGGAATAACAAGCAAGCTTCTTGCTCTTACAGAACCTTTATCAAATACAATGATTACTGATGAAACTTCAGAAAAATTCCTATTAAATTCAGAAAAAAGACAAATAGTCCCAGTATATTTTCTGTGATTATTTCACCAAAGGCCTTACCCAAAGAAACAAGACTAAATGTAAAGGTTAGAATTTATCATTTGCTACCAGGCACTGGTGTCTTGTAGCTATAATTCTAGCTACTCAGAAGGCTGAGAACTGAGGATCATGGTTCAAAGCTAGCTTGGGGAGGAAAGCCCACGAGGCTCTTATCTCCAATTAAACACCAAAAAGCCAAAAATAGAGCTGTGGCTCAAGTGGTAGAGCATTAGCCTTGAGCAAAGAAGCTCACAGACAATGCTCAAACCCTGAGTTCTAGCTCCAGGACTGACACCAAAAGAAAAATTATAATTTGGTTATAAACTGCATATCTATTTTTAGAGGAAAATCCCCTCAAAAATACCAAAACGTAAGAATTCCATGAGACAATTTGCAAGGCTTGGTGGGTATAGAACTAATAATAAAAAGCAATAACTATGTATAGAGTAATATCAGAAAATTTAAAACTATTGCCATTGAAGACAGTAATTCAGTGAACTAAGAGAATCAAGAAATATATTTAAAAAGATGTTTAAAATATTAGGAGAAGGATTTCTAAAATGTTGCTGAAGGTCACACACAAACATGATCTTAATAAATGGAGATAACCAGGTTTGTAGAGAAGAATTAAATATGCAGATTTTTTTCCAACTTAATCTACAAAATTCAAGAGCATTGTAACAAAATCCAACTAGAATCCTAGAAACAACAAGGGAGACTCTAATAGGAGTGTATGAGTAGACAAGCAGATCAATGAAGAAAATTCAGAGTCTAGGAAGTTTTGCTTATTATATAAACAACTTAAAGAGAAAAATGGAATATACTAAATCTGTACATACAATTTAAAGTGCTTAAGAGAATTTAATTAACCAACTTGTAAAATCTCCCTTAAAATGTTAATATGTATCAAGTAAAAAAAAAACAGAAATAAGGAATAAAAAAAAGTATCCAGAAGCAGCCTAAAGCCTTGACAACTTAGAACGTAAGAAATGCAGCATCATAAAGCTTAAGGAAAAGTAGACTGTTTAATAAATGGTGTTTTCACTTTGACTAAATAAAATTTAAATTATCTTATATCCTACACAAAAAAATCTTGATGATTTAGAGCTCTGTTGATTTTTTTAAAACTATAAAAATATAGTTGTAAGTCTTTCCACAGAGGATTGGAAAACCCACTCAAGTTGTTGGAAGAATTAATTTTGTTGGTTTTTATCTGTTCATTTCTTCTTTGGGCTGTAGAGCTTAAGACATCTGGCTTCTTCAAAGCCAGCAAGAAGAGCAAGACTCATACATTATAACATAATCATGGGAATTTCAGCCCAATACCTTTGCCATGTATGAAATGTGCTTAGAAGGACCTGTGCCATCACCACTGGGAGGCTGGTTAGAAGCTGGTCACTGGTCCAGTCTACACTCAGTGGCTAGAAATCATTCAAAGACACGTGAAAGTCCATATGCTACCCTCAAGTTCTCTCTAAGCTCATGGAAATGTTTCAGAAGTTAGCACATGTCCAGCTTCACATTCTGACTACAAAATAATAGGGAGATTCCCTCCACACCATTGTCCCTTGTTTTATTCTGATATTAAGTTGGGAAGAAATGTCAAAACACAAATGAATATCTAGTAAGTGCATCATTACTGGAGGCTGGCTGGAAGGAAAGCTGGTTGCTAAAACTGAAGGAAAATGTTTAACAAGAAGTGGAATAAACAAGCCCACTCTGTCTATTAATGTTCCAGACTTTGCTTTTCTTCTACATCTGCCACATCACATTTTTCCAAATGTTCAAACTCTGAGCTGCAAATGTAGCATGGAACTCCTTGGAAGCAAGACCACCAGTCAAGAGCCTCGAGTTCTGCACTGACATGCTGTCTGCTCTCTACAGAAGACAATAGAAAATAGGAGAGACAACAAGGAAAATGTTTAGCTCTTCAGCATTTTATCAGTAGGGCCAACAGGAGAATCTACTCATTTTAAATTTGAAGAGCAAAATCTGGAGGCTGGATACCAGTAGCTCATACCTGTAATCACAGCCTCTCAGGAGGCTGAGATCTACAGGATGGCCCTTTGAAGCCGGCTTGGGTAGTAAAGTCCACAAGATTCCAATTTGTGCAATACCTATATTACCTATAAGAAACAATTATAAAATTACCTATAAGGGTCAAGAGTTTGATGTACTCTTAAAACAAGCAGTGTAAACATGAACACTAGAAACTGATACCATCCCTAGGTAAGAAGCTGTGTAAAACATAAGATGGCACTGGTGTTCAATCTGTCTCTGAGTAAGAATCAGTGAATTATTGAATTACTTCCTATGCCCACAGGAATACCTTTAAAAAAAAGACAACATGCTACACATAGATATCACTCTCATTTACTCTGGCAGATATTCCTAAACAGTCCCTACACGTGGTAGAAAAGGGTGGCAGACCATATGAAATTGTGCCGTTGGCAGGAAAATGACTGGACCTAAAGATCATCACATTAGCCCAAATAAGCCAGACTTATGTACATGGAATCAAGGTGGAGGGAAAAAAGGACAGAAAAGTTAGAGGGACATACTAAAATGTAGAAAAAGAAAAATGATATTAATCCATTACCAACTCCTCCTATATATAGCAAAAAGGAGAAAATCCCTAAATGTATTTGATTATATCTTGATACAGAAAAGGGAAAAAATATGGCTAAAGTGCTATTATAAGTAAAGCAAATAATATATATGTATTTTATATACATATATGTGTACATATATTTCATACATATGGATATATACATATATCATATATCCATGCATAAATATATATTTCATATGTATGAAATATATTTCATATACACAACATATTTCATGTATAACTCATATGATACACATATATCTACTTGAAATCTTCAGAAATATTTGAAAAGTATAATCAGATTGAGAGTTACACAATTTTGATTGAATAAAAAAAATCCCATTTTACTTTTGACAAGTATTACCACTGTTTCTCTAAAATCTCAGCCTTCAAGAAAGCTGGTGAAAGCATAGGGGAACCTTCTGTGCCATTCTCCCAACTCTTCTTTAACAAAAATTATTCCAAAATACAATTCAGTATAATCCACACTAACCAGATGAGTCAGAAAAACATATAAATATTTTTACTAGTGGTGAAAAATGTATCCAATAAATTTACAGATACAATCATGATTTAGAATAAAACAACTAAAGAATAGAAATGATTGCCTTTATCAAATAATGATTATCTTTAAAAACCATGCATCAGTTTATAAGTGAGATACTGAAAGGCAGGAACTGGTAACTCAGACCTGTAGTCCTAACTGCTCAAGAGGTTGAGATTTAGAGGATCATGGTTTGAAGCCAGCTTGAGGAGAAAAGGCCATGAAACTCCATATCCAAAATGACCATTTAAAACAAAAGAATTTGTTGAAAGACTGGCTCAAGTGGTAGAGTATCAACTGAGAAAACAATTGAAGCAAATGCAAGGTACTAAGTTCAAACACTGGTATCCAAAAAAGGGAAAACATTTTAATTTGTCACTAAGATGTGGTGTTCAAAAAGAATGTCCAGTGGAGATGTCCATTGCCATCCTTTCCACAATTACAGGTTCTCTTGTAATGCAATAATGAGATATAAACCAAGCAGACTGATAAAGGAAGAAACAACATTCATTTGTTCATGAACATAGAGAGAAAATACAACATTTTTATAAAGAATAGCAATGAGCCAGTGAATTTTGCCATATTCCTAGGTTACAAACCCATTACTTTTCTATGCATCGGGAGCAAAGTCAGGAAATTAAAAGATAAATAACCAGAAATGGAAGGCCTGAGGGGTGTCACAGCTTAGTGGTAGAGTGTGCTTCGCCCTGGGTTTGCACGCCATTAAAATAGCAAAAGCCAAAATACCTAGAAATCTATCTAACTGAAGAGATACCCAATTTCTTTACAGAGCAAGAATCGCTGTTTATAGAAATTGCAGTGCTATACAGATAGCACTTTCATCAAAGTCATGTGCAGATTCAAAGTAACGAATCAAAATCCCAAAGGATTTGTTCAAGGGATTGTGAGGCTGGTTCTGGAAGGTGGATAGAAATGCAAAAGATCAGCCGGGTGCCCGTGGCTCACACCTGTCATCCTAGCTACTCAAGAGGCTGAGATCTGAGGCTCACAGTTCAAAGCCAGTCCCGACAGGAAAAGTCCATGAAACTCTTATCTCCAGTTAACTACCAGAAAACTGGAAGTGGCGCTGTGGCTCAAGTGGTAGAGCTCTGGCCTTGAGCTGAAGAGCTGAGGGACAGCGCCCAGGCCCAGAGTTCAGGCCCCATGACTGACAAAAAAAGTAAAGCAAAAGATATTAGCCAACGACGACGGCGCCAAGTGTCTAGAAGACATTGGCGGAGTCAGGGTCATGAACACAAATGCCTCACGGGCGTGACACCCACACCAGACCCATCAGGAGAAGACATCCAAGAACCACAAGTCACGGTGGGGAACCGGAGACACACAGAAGCCACCAAGGAGGAGACATGGCAGTGAGGAGAGGGCCGCGCGCCCCAAGCAGGCCGCGGCCAGGGCCTCCGGGAAACCCAAGCCCGGGACCCAGGGACCCGGACCCCGGGGCGGGAAACTCGGACCCCTGCCCGGAACTCAGGCAGACCCCAGGGCGGGAAACATAACCAACAAGCTGCCTGCTCAGGGTTTTTGTTTGCTCTAGGGAAATGGGTGGTGCACACGTTGAGAGCCAGGACCGAGCCGGGGCAGGGTGCCGAGGGCTGCCTCAAGGCCCCCCAGGTTGCCTGACTCACAGAAAGACAGACGGGAAACCGCCAACATGGGAATGTGCCGCTCCGAAGCACGCCTCCCGGAAGCGCGCCTCTCCGGAAGCGCGCCTCTCCGGAAGTCTGGGAGCGCGCCTCTCCAGAAAGGCGCCTCTCAGGAAAGGCTCCGCACCACTCCCAGAGCACGCCTCTCCAGGAGCGCGCCTGTCTCCGGGAGCGCGCCTGTCTCCAGGAGTGCGCCTCTCCGGGAGCGCGCCTGGCTCCGGGAGCGTGCCTGGCTCCAGGAGAGCGCCTCTCCGGGAGCGCGCCTGTCTCCTGGAGCGCGCCTCTTCGGGAGCACGCCTGTCTCCAGGAGTGCGCCTCTCCTGGAGCGCGCCTGTCTCCGGGAGCGCGCCTGTCTCCGGGAGTGCGCCTCTCCGGGAGCGCGCCTCTTTGGGAGCACGCCTCTCCAGGAGCGCGCCTCTCCGGGAGCGCGCCTCTTCGGGAGCACGTGTCTCCGGGAGCGCGCCTGTCTCCGGGAGCATTCCTCTCCGGGAGCAGTGCACCTCTCCAGGAGCGCGCCTGGCTCCGGGAGCGCGCCTGGCTCCGGGAGCGCGCCTCTCCGGGAGCCTATGTTTTCTCCCTTACGTGGAGTCTACATCTAAAACACAAGCACACACGGTAACAAACACAGGGCTTTATGCGCACGGACACACGCTGCCCAAAGAACGATAGGGGTCCGGGAGGACGGAGGAGCAAATGCAGTCTGCCCGACGTCCACTGGGACAAGCGGGGGGGGGGGGGGGGGGACAGCGATCAGGAAGCACTGAGCTCGGAGCCTGACACAAGGACTCGCCACCGCTTCCTTCAGCTACTTTAAAAGCCAAACCCAGGTTAGAAAACAAGCACCCGCGGGCATGGCCGTTTTCGGTAAAGGCATGGTGGATCTGAGCATGGAAACACGGCGGGGACCATCTCAGCGTTCACCCCGCCAGCCTCCACCTTCTCTGCCCGTCTGGCATTGCGTGGCCGGAGGCACTCAGCCTCCCGCAGGCCTTTGCCGCAGGGCTCCTCTGCTGAGGAGACTCGACTTCCACGCTGGCCCGCACGGGTGGCGAGGTCACGGTGGCCTTGGCGATGCATGGTGCCAGAACACAATTGCATCACCGTGGGTTTGGAGTCAAACCCGACCCCCAGCTTATCCTTCATCCGCAAATAAATTCACTTTTTTTTTTTAGACAGGCAGTAAATATGAATGGGAGAGGTGAAACCATAAAACCTGGAGAAGATAATGTGGAGCAAAGACCTTCATAGCCTTAGGGTACGAAACTGTCAAAAAGCACACAGTCATCACAAAAACCTTAAGCAGGTGGGGGCCGGTGGCTCACTCCTGTAATCCTAATTACTCAGGAGGCTGAGATCTGAGGATTGTGGTGTGAAGCCATCCTGGGCAGACAAGTGCTCAGACCTTTATCTCCAATTAACCAGCAAAAATTTGGAAGGAGGTGTGGCTCAAGTGGTAGAGCACCCAGCTTGAGCCAAAAAGCCAAACAAGAGGATGAGGTTCTCAGTTCTCAGAGGTTCTTGGTGCTCTGGTATCAACACACACACACACACACACACACACACACACACACTTACACACACGGGCACACACAAAATCATGATAAATTTGGCTCTGACAAAAGTGAAGAATATCTGTTTATCAAAAGACATCATTAAGAGGACAAAATGTCAAGGTATGAACTAAGAGAAGAAACTGACAACACATATAACCAGCAAAGGGCTCTCATCTAGTTAATTAAAGTAAGCCTACTAAATAAAAAGAAAAGGACAGAAAATATGATTTTTAGACAAAGTTATGAAAAGACTTGAACAATCACTTCAACCAAAGATATCCAAAATAGCTGCCAGATGTATGAAAATCCACAAATGATCTATCAGCATAAGGTAAACTAAAACCACAAGAAGAGACCACACATTAAACTTACCTTCAGGAAGTAGCGCTGTGGCTCAAGCGGTAGAGCGCTTGCTTTGAGCTGAAGAGTGCAGGGACAGTGCCCAGGCCCAGAGTTCAAGCCCCACGACCGACCAAGAAAAGAAAACAAAAAACATTAAACTTACCTTCAGAACTAACTAAATTGATTCCAATCCAAAATGTTGACTGCTGGGAAGAATGGAGAACAGACGAACTGTCCCATAGGAACATACTTGCTGAGACCACTTTAGACAAGACTTCTTAAATTGTACATATGGGGGCTGGGAAGGTGGACCAGTGGTAGAGTGCTTGCCTCACATGCATGAAGCCCAGTTCAATTCCTTAGTACCACATAAGTAGAAAAATGCCTAAAGTGGTGCTGTGGCTCAAGTGGTAGAGCACTAGCCTTGACCTGAAGAGCTGAAGGACAGCGCCCAGGCTGAGTTCAGGTCCCACCACTGAGAAAAAAGTCATACTTATGTATGACTTATGATGTAGCAATCCTACTCATAGTAATATATCATTAGGAAGCACACGTTCATGTGCTCTGATGCAAAGCTGGAAGATTTGTCTTCATCAATATTATTTTTATAGGTCCAAATGAAAAACAACCCCAAAAGTTTATCAACAAGAGACCGGACAAATCCATCCTTATGTATTCACCGATGGAAAATGGCAGTAAAAATGAAAGCTAGCCAGGTGCTGATGGCTCGTGCCTGTTATCCTAGCTACTTAGAAGGCTGAGACCTGACAATTGTGGTTCAAAGACAGCCCTAGGCAGAAAAGTCAGTAAGACTCTTATCTTCAATAAACTACTCAGAAAAAGCCAGAAGTGGCACCGTGGTTCAAGTGGTAGAGAGCAAAAGAAGCTTAGGGACAGTGCCTGAGTCCTGAGTTCAAGCCCCAAGACCAGCAAAAAAAGAAAGCACTGTAGCTCAATACCCTAGGGATGTCTGTCACAAACAGGATGAACATGCACACGAGTATGAAAAGTAAGAAAGTAAGGGTGGCAGACCTAGTATCACACACCTGTTCTCCCTGCTACTCCAGAGGTAGAAATCAGGAGGACTGTGTTCTGAGTCCAAACCTTGGCAAAATGTTACTGAGATTCAAACTCAATCAATCAATCAAATATAGTGGTGTCCTTCTTGCTGTGTGTGTGTGTGTGTGTGTGTGTGTGTGTGTGTGTGTGTGTGT
>NW_012267351.1:1230660-1266224 GCF_000151885.1 Dipodomys ordii
TGTGTGTGTGTGTGTGTGTGTGTGTGTGTGTGTGTGTGTGTGTGTACTTGGGCTTGAACTCAAGCCCTAATGCTTTCACATGGCTTTTTGCACTCAAGGCTGTCACTCTACCATTTTAGCTACACCTTCACTTCTGTTTATTGATAGTTAATGGAAGATAAGAGGTACTATGAACTTCTCTGGCTAGCTGGCTATGGCCTTGATCCTCAGATCTCAGCCTCCTGAGTAGCAAGGATTACAGGTGTCAGCCACTAGTGCCCAGTGTTTGATTTTTCTTGATATAGATTATAGTTTCATAGACATTCACTTTATAACGATCCACTTAACTACAGGATTCCCTCCCCCCACCTCAGTAAATATGTTACTGTGGAGGACCCACCATGAGTCCTCTCTAAATCTTAACCCTCAGTTTCCAGGAAGAGAGCATTGCTTGAGAAACGAAACCACAGACATGAGACCTGCAAAGGTTTTAGTACTAAAGAGCTTTCCCATCACTCATACGGCAGTTTCTTAAATTCCTCCATACATCCTGGTGTCTTTAGGGTAAACTGCAGCACGGATTAGTCAAGTGAGGTTTCCAATGGCAGAAAGCTATTAAATTCCTTTCTCAGGACTTGAACTTGACTCTTCTCCCCTGCACTTCCTTCTTACTCCAGGAAGCCGACAGGAAGGAAGAATAAGAAACTCCGGTGGAAATGATGGAAAACCAGACATACTGACAAGCACTCAGCCTACTGCATCCTGAGGACCGCTAGTTATTCTTGTGTTATCTGTTGTTGTGATAAGGGCCCTCTGCTATGGTTTGAATACAAATCTTCCAAAGTCAAATATTAAGAACGTGATGCCCAGTCAGTGGCACTACTGGGAGATGGCACTGAACCTTCGAGGGGAGGTGGGGATCTCCCTCCTTCTCTCTCTCCGCTCCTGTCTGCCATGGTGAGAAGCTTCCTCTGCCACACATTGGCACCCCTCCAAGGGCCCCAGTGATCATCAACTAATACCTCCAAAACTATAATCCACAACTTTTTTCTCCTTTTTAAATTGATTCTCTCAGGTATTACATTACAGTAAGGCAAAGCTGCTTAACACCACTTCCAAAGCTATAAGGTTGCACTCATTCTCTGAGATTTCCAGGAAACTTCTGTGGCTTGTCTATGAATAAATTACTCATCCTGAATGTACTTCCAGCCCCCAGAATAATATGATTTGCCCTGACCCCATTAGATTACAACAATGTCAGGACAGGGATGCTAATTGTAATACTCTGTTATTTGCACACCAAATCAAGGGGCAATGTCCTGCCTTAAGAGTTTAATGGCTCTAAAGCATCAAGAAGCAGACTTCGTGTCCCTCTCTGGCTTTTGCAGCAGCTGGTGGCCTGTGCAGGAGAATGCAAATGTAAAATCAGAGTAGGTGAACCTCGGAAACTCTTCCATTTGCACCTGCTAATTAAACCAAAGGAAACGTGTCTTCCCTGCTGAGCACCTTCTAACCTAAAGACAGACACCGACACAGCCAGGAGTGCGGGATACATCTCATGCAGAGCAGCAGTGGCCAATGGAAATGTCAGTAAGCAGTATCAAGAGCCACACGTGTGACTCTAAGGCAAATTAGACACGCAAAATCAGTTTTAATGATGAGTTATATCCAACCCATCATATCTAACGTAGAATCATTTCAGTGTATTCAATCTAACTGAGGAGATAGATATAGCTAGATATAGATATATAGATATCAATATACAGATATATAAATAGTTGTGGGGCTTGAACTAGGGGCCTGGGTGCTGTCCCTGAGATCTTCGGCTCAAGGCTAGTGCTCTACAACCTTGAACCACAGTGCCATGTCAGTTTTCTAGATGTTAAATGGAGATAAGAGTCTTACAGACTTTCCTGCCCAGGCTGGCTTTGAACTGAGATCCTCAGTCTCAGCCTCCTGAGTAGCTAGGATGACAGGCCTGAGCCACCGGCACCCAGCTTGCCAAGGAGATGCTTTATGTGTCACTGTATTCATATGAAGTCTTCAGCATCAAATATGTACATGGAGTACTATTGGTTTGGATGTATCACGGTTCAATGACACTTAATGTTGATCGCTACACATTACCAAGTCTCAGGTATTATGTCAAATACTTTATGCTTAGTCTAACTTCAATCCCAGGTTTCATTTGTCCTTGGATTGGAATGCACACTTCTAGAATGCCAACATCCAATACCACCAGTAGTCACTTGTGGCTACTGAGCAGTTGAAATATGACAAGTCTAAACAGATGTATACCATACTGTAAGGGAAGATCATGCATGTGTCCGTGGCTCTGCTCTGTTCAAGTATTGTGGCTTTGGCAGATTACTAACCCTCTCTGTACTAAAGCATTCATTGTCTTATATTTAAAATGAGGACAGAAACAACATGTACTGCCTGAGACTTGATAAAATACAAGATAACACACATGCCTGGCTTTATTGAGCACCTCCACTAAGAAGCATCAGCTTTCTCTTGATTATAGTTGATCCACACAGTATCCAATGAATTTCCTATGCATTATTTGCATAGGAACTCCCCGAGCAACTCAATAATTATCTCCTACATTTTAGATGAGGAAATGGAGACTTCATAAGTTGCCCGGAGTTACTGGCCAGCCTGTATAGTTGGGGGACTCCTCATAAGCTATTTGCTAACCAAGAATTCCAGCAGCTAGACTTCTTAGGCATGAAACAGATGTGGATGTTCAGTGTAGCCTAGTCAAAGAGGAGCATTTACTAAGCAATTATGGTGAGAATACTGCGCGTTTATTTCAGGGCTCTGTGAGAACGAGATGTAAAATAACTGGAAGGGAGTGTGTGTGTGTATGTGTGTGTGTCAGGGCTCTGTGAGAACGAGATGTAAAATAACTGGAAGGGAGTGTGTGTGTGTGTGTGTGTGTGTGTGTGTGTGTGTGTGTGTCAGAGAGAGAAGGCAGAGATATTCACTCCAACTTCCCTCTTCCTTTTATGTCTGCCACTTCAGTAAGTGAGAGATCGAGCTTTCACTTTCTCCACCAACAAGTGGCTGGAAAGGAACCAATTCCTTTGAGCCTCAAAACTGACAACACAGCACAGGAGAACTCTTGAATGTTCTCCTTCCTCCAACATGAAATTTTCAACTGTCAACACCAAGCCTGGAGATGCGGTGAGGCTACCCCAAGACTGTACACAAGAAAGATCCTTCTGGAAACCCAACTTTACTTTGTGATTAAAACCAAGAACTAGAATGCTGCATGTATTCTTGTGTGCACAAAGAACAAATAAATCATTTGTTAATATGGTTCAGAATGAACACTAAATGTAGGATTATATCTATCTATTGAGGAGATGCTAATAATAAAAGTGAGATTTCATAGAGTCATGTCATCCGACTCACAGATAGGAAGTAGCAATGCTGGAAGTGGAAGGGCATTTGATTGAGTCAGATTCCCTTTCTTCTCACAGTTCAAAATTCCTCAGGTAAAGAGCCAAGACGTCACGTTAGAAGCTCTTTCTCTGTGACTTGGCATCAGAAGAGCTAGAAGACAGCTTCTCAGTAGGTGGGGGACTGAGGGAAGCACCTAAAGTTCAGTATTGAAGGACCATGCAGGTTTCTACAGTCACAACCATAGATGCAGCTACTACACCACCAACAACTACACTAACAGCATCAGCCCAAGTGAAAACAGCAAATGTACATGGAGTTCACCATAGGGCAGGCACGATGTCACTTTGCCCAGATTAATAGAGCTAGTCCTCAATAAGGCACTGGAAAGCAGCGATAGGACTGTAACATGTAGTGCTTTAAGTAACTTGTCCAGTATTAAACACCAGCTACAAGTACACTTGAAGTTTGGATAAAAGCTCATCAAATGATTGATGTGGAATCTTCCATATTCTTCATTTATATATGTATATATAGCACATAGATCGCATACATCTATACTGTATGTATATATTGCACAAATATATCTATACACACACACACACACACACACACACTTATAGAGGACATTCCAGTGGCTCATGCCTGCAATCCTTGCTACTCAGGAGGCTGAGATTTGAGGACTGAGGTTCAAAGCCAGCTCAGGCAGAAATGTCTGTGAGACATTCTTATTTCCAATTAATGACAAGAGCTGGAAATGGAACGGTGGCTCAAGTGGGAGAGCACTAGCCTTGAGCAAAAATGCTCAAAGATAGGGCCCAGGTCCCACATTGAAAAACTGGCACTTAAAAAAAAATAGAATAGCAGGAGGCAGTCACATGTTTTTATTTGGGGAGGACACATAAATACGGGGAGGAAGAATGATAAATGCAGTCATTGTATATTATGTAAAAACTGAACCACATAACTTGAGGGCATGAATGGGGATGGATGGGAGAGAACAATGGAAGGCATACACTGAGTAAGATACATTGTACTTGTAACCTGACATATGGAATTGCAACCTCTTTCTTCAACTATCAAATACTACAAAATTTTTTAAGCTGGTGGCTCCATAGCTCATTCCTGTAATCCTAGCTACTGAAGAGGCTGAGATTCCAGGATCACAGTTCAAAGATAGCCCAGGCAGGAAAATCCACTAAAAAAAAAAAAGTTGGAAGTAAGGCTGTGGCTCAAGTGGTAGAGCACTAGCCTTGAATCAAAGAAGCTCAGGGACAGCATTCAGTCCCTGAGTTCAAGCCTGAGGTCACACACACACACACACACACACACACACACACACACACACACACACT
Source organism: Dipodomys ordii (assembly GCF_000151885.1). Lineage (NCBI taxonomy): Eukaryota > Metazoa > Chordata > Mammalia > Rodentia > Heteromyidae > Dipodomys > Dipodomys ordii. The sequence goes on from NW_012267351.1 coordinate 1,235,403, forward strand.
AGAAACTTATGTCCTGTCAATAATTATGTTCATCCACATGAACAGTAAAATAAGTGAAAGCAATGATTAAAACTATGATAGCTGGCTTGAAAAGATATACCTGAAGTTAGAAAACAGTTTCCAAAGCTGAAATGAAAGAAGTCTTGTGGAGCTGTGTATGTGTGTAAAATTTCTACCATTTCATGTTCAGTTACCCATCTCAAATGTGGTGGGCATTTTCTTAAGCTAGAAATGATCATTAGCTCTTAGAATTACAGGATGCCAATAATTACCTGATCATCTATGTCAGCTGGGATCTTTCCTGCTGTTTTTTTTTTTGCATGTGTGTGTGTCTGTGTGCTTATTTTTTTATAGAGTGCAAAAAATAATTCTTAGTAGGCGGGTTGAGTTTTCTGATGAAAGGTGAAGGAAGATGGATTTGGGCTAATCGCTTCGTGCAAGAGTTGGTTAGGAAATAAGAAACACCACTGAACAGCAAGATAAGTGCAATTAGTGACAGCTATGTAGGAAGTAAAGAACAGGAAAATATTACAGAGAATCTAGGCTAATGGCAAGAAAAAAAATTTAAAAAAAACCTTCCCACTGTTAAGGCACTCTCCCTTGCCTCCTAGCTTTATTTCTTGAGACATTTTCAATCTGTTGCAAGCCACAGAAAACAAAGGGAAAAAATAAGTCTATCATCCATCTTCAACTCGAAGTGGAGAGTGCAATATGAAGCAGAAATCCATTATTTTTAAAGTTTATTACATCAATAGCACATATAAAATATTAACAACAATATGAATTACAATATTGTAATAACTAACACTTCCTGAGACTTTCTGTGAACCATTAGTTGATCTGCATGCACAAGCATTCCTTCATCCAGTCCTCAAAATGATAAAGGCGATTTCTATTAACAATGGAGGAAGACCATGCCTCAGTGAAGCTCAGTGTGCATTTATCAAAATGCACATAATCAGTGGTAAGGCAAGATTGCAGCCCATAGTCATCTAACCAAAAACCTGCTCTCTTCTTGACCTCTGCAGATACCAGCTTCTCCTGTTTTTCTTTCCTCCAGGCTTTAGCAATTCACTTGCAACAGCAGAAGAACCTGCTAATGGCTCTATTGTTATTTGATAGAGGAATAAATTTGTGCTTCTTGAACAGGAAGCTCTGGGCCACAGAGAAATACTCAGGGTACTGAAGCCACAGGGTTTAAAATGTCATCTCTTCCTGGAATATTCAAGCTAGTCAGTAACCAAGAAGTAATTTATAATAGTAAAAGATTAACTTTTTTACAGTAGATTACATATGAGGGAGTCAAATTCACATGAAGTTTTCTTTTTAATTCTAATTTTATGGTAAAGGTGTTGTACAGAAGGGTTACAGTTACTAAGGTATCGAGTACATTGCTTGTCAAACAAAGTTATCCCCTCCCTCGTTTTCTCCCACTTCCTCTCCAACTCCCCTCCCCACCCAGTTATTAAGTTCATTTCTGACAGTGTCTTGTGAGTATCACTGTTGCATTGGCTCACCCTTTGTCTTTTGTCTTGCCATTTTGTTATTTCCCTTCCTTTCCCCGAATTCACCTGAAGTTTTTTTTTAACATAAAATATGAGGCTTGATTCAGTTCAGCCTGATCTCCCAAAAGAACGGAGGCCACACCTACAATCCCAATTTTTCCACTTCAGGTCACCATCACACCTTATCACAGCCACCATCCCTCTGCTTCGAGGTAGCACTGTGACTTTCCCTCTAGGAAACCATTCCTTCATGATATTCTCTCCTGTGATCTTCACAGGCTCCTGCTAACGCCTGTGATTACAGGCCTGACCGATGGGACTCAATTACAGGTGACTGGGAATGAGAAGTTCTATTTTGCAGGCAGGGATGATGGCTTGGAGCTACTCGAGGCCATCTGGCCACTACATGGGCAGAGCTTTTTTGAATATGACACCAGCAGGGAGGAAATCAGAGCCAAGCAACGGAGCAAGACCATGTCCTGCTGAAACACTAGGCCCCAACAGCGCCTGCATCTCATGGTGAACCTCATTTGTTTTATTCAGGCCATACATCTGTGTGCATGTAAACATGTTCGCACTTCTGTCACTTGCAACCAAAAGTATCCTAATTTTATGTCCTCAATCCATTCTGTCTTTTTTTTGTAAAGTCATGTTGGTAGCAACAGATAGAGAGAAAATCCACAGCAGCTGAGGGTGTTTCTATAATCTAGTTCATCTCCACATCATGAAAGAAAAAATAAAAAGGATACTTGTGGAGAGATGAACAAGCAGAACCCTCAACTTACACAAATACACAAGTCAACCAATGACATTAAAACGATCTATTGAGAAAACAGGCTGGTTTCCCAGAATAAGTAATTCTTTCTTTTCCCCATGTTCATGCAATGGTTGGTAGGGTTAGGTAGGTATCACACGCATGCTGGATTGAAGAAGAAAATGAATGTGAACTCTCCTATTCTCTAAGAAAAACCATTTACTGTTTTAGCAAAGGGAAGAGAAAATTTAAGAAAAAAATATGTGTATATGCATGTACATATGTAACTGTTTACATATTTATTTGTATGCATTTACGTACACCTGTTATATCATTTGAAGGCTCCCAGTCTAACGTTCACTATTTTTTGATTGAGTTTTCTAGCTTTGAAGCTTCTTTGTCTTATTTTACAAAAGCAAAAGGGTATCAAAGGCCAGTGGGAATGAAGGCCAAGCCTGCCAAGGCCTTATCCAGCCCTACTCACACATAACCACCCAAGCAAACACTGATCTACTCATGTTAGATCATAAATCCTATCTAAAATCTACAGTTTCAGAAATTCAGTATCTATGCAGTTTTACTTAGCATGATTTCAACTACTCATATGTGTGTGTGAACTCTGGTGAACTTTTCACAAGAGAAAGCATACTTAGTCTGCTATATTGCTCTAACTGTTCTGTATTGCTTTTGACACTGTGGTCAATTAAATTTTATCTTAAGTATGTATATATAGAGGAAAAAATCAAAATTACATAGAGAGTGGTACTATCAAGATGTCAGGCATTCTCTGAGTGTCTTCGAACATGAACCCCAGGTACAAGGGGAGATAATGGTATACTAGGCATTATATTTCCTATTCCATGCTATTTCGGCTCCATTTGAAAACCTTTTTAGGAAGCAATAGTCTTGGCTGTATTAGAGAGTCCTCAACCATCTCAAATTTTGCTTGTGCCATTCCACAATGGTTTCGAATGCAGGCGTTTGTCTTATTTCTTGTGATTGACAAGACGTGGAAGGCAAAGTGGAGTTGAATAATAAAGCTTAAATAGGAAGTCTGACTGCAGAGATGGCAAGAGTTATGCATTCCAAGTTGAGTCTTGTGTTGATGGCGACAAGTGGTGTGCATGGCGGCTTGCTTTCATGAGTAAGAGAACATCTTGCTTGGAGAGAACATTTTGGAAGCCAGTGTTGGCAAATGGCAAGCGAAGCGGTGATGCAATTAAATCCAAAATGTCCACCCACCGAATCTAAGAAGGGATCTCTCAGTGTTCCCAGAGACGTCAATTGTTGTTAATTGATATTGTTGTTGTTTTGTTTTGTTTTTCTGTATGTGGAAAGTAAAAACCCTCCAAGCACTCATTACCCAGCAATTACACACGAATGTTGCAATTAAAGTGGGTTTTTTTTCCTTCTATTCAAGTTGATAAGTGTTGGGGGGAGACTGAAATGCAGAAGAAGAAGAAAAAAATACGTCAGTGGGCCAAAATGATGTCAATGGTTCTCGTATTCCAAAGTAGGGAAGCCACAGTTCTTTGAAGGGTGTTTCTACTATTTTCATCTGTTTTAGAGCTTTCCTCACTGAGGCAATTGAGCTTCCACTGTACCAAGGCTCATTTAGCTCAGTGCAGCCACCCAGAGCCAAACCCTGCGTAGCTCAGAAGTCACAAGCACCCAGAATAAGCCAACCATGAAGAAAGCATGCCTAGCCCTCTGTTGCTGAAAACCGGAGGAAGGAAGCTTCATGGCTTTGAAATGCCCCTCAAAGATAAGTGGCTGAATCTGGTAGGCTGAATCTGACAGTCACGTGATTGCCAGAGTTGACTGTGAACACGCCATGTGGAAAAGGAATATTGAATGAGACATGGCTAGAGTCTTCCCTGGAGAGCACACAGGTGGGTGATTAGTCTCACCGTCTTCCCACTCCACCCCACCCCTACCATCACCTTGATCTTCAAGGGGTCTGGTGGTGGTCCACGAATCCAGGAAAGAAGCTCTTTCCATCAATGTCTCTGCCAGGGATCCATCTTGTCCCTCCCCATGATAGCAGTTTTTTGCCACTCTCTCCCTGCTCCACAACCCTCCAGCCACACAGGCCTCTTTTCAGGTCCTCAAATGTCTCAGGCCTACCATGGTCAGAATGTCTTTTTAATTGGTCCACTCATCTTCAAAATATTGTTTCCAATGTCTCTTTCCAAGTGTGTCCTTAGCCTTCCTTGAGGTCTCAGAGGAATTACTCAGTCCATTCATCCAATTCCCAATGCATGATCATCTCCCCAACCTGGTCCTCTATGAGCAGTCCTACAACCCACTGAGATAAGCATGCTAGAAGCACCTGTCTGGACCTGCCAGGGATGATCTTGTCAACCCTATATGTAGAGCTATCCGCAAGCTAAAATGCAAAATCCCTGCTTCCAGGTATGATTAAATTTTTTATTCAGGTAAGTGTGAAGATGCAGCTGCATCTCTTAAGCTACAGTCTGAGTAGTGTTTCTATGACTGTAGCCAAATGAGTCCAGGTTAACGTATTTACCATTATAATCATTCTAATCATCATAACCATATCTGGTGTTATTACTGCTATGTATTTTTAAAAAGGTTAGAAGCCTCATCTCCCACCCACCCTGCAAGAGGCGTACGTGAGATCTCACTGGGAGGAAACAGCCTAGGCCTGATGACAGATCACAGCTTTCGCCAGAAAAATGGTATAGGAGCTGGAACATCAGGGGTGAGCATCTTGCTCAGGTTTCCCTGCCCTTCACCTTCAGCTGTCCTCATTTTTCACAGTCACCAAAACCATTTCACAAAACTTTGAGTACCCATTCATCCATCCAGCTGGATGTCACCAAGAGTGATTTAGAAAGATTACCAATCTCCTCTGCCTTTCCATTGTCCTTAGAATAGATGAAAATCGAGTCTGAGATCCCAGCAAAGCGTGGACTAGGAACACCTAGACATGGAGTCTTTGTTTCTAGGGATGGATTATGGATGGTTTCAGGATATAGGGAAGCTAGGTGGAATGAATGATCTAAATGAAGTCATCAACATCACTCAATCCTAATGGCCACAGTGACTGAATCGGGATGAGCAGGTAACCTGAGCCGGTGAGAATATTTGCTAGGTATGCTGGGACAAAAATTCTCCTTCCCTGTGGGTATAAATGAGTATGAATCTCAAGAAGTTTATGAAAACCATCCTAGGTAAGTCAGCCTTAGAAGGAATTTGAACCTGGGGAAGGAGAGCAGAAACAGAGAAGAAAGAACTCAGACTGTGACTTTGAGTTAGTAGATCAACCCTCTCTCCCCCCAGTCAGATATTATAAGCTTTTTGATTACTTGAGTCAATAAATTTCTGTTATAATTTAAGCCTGTTGTCAAAGAGTTTTGTGTAATTTATAATTAAAGCATTTAAGAGACTAATGGTCACAGACAATTTTTTTCCTAAAAAGGTCACATAACAAATCTCAAAAGATCTTACAAAACTCCATTCTTCTAGATAAAGCTCTGATTTGTCATGAAATCCACCCCCACTTACTGCCAGAATGCAGAAGGTCTGTTACCCTAAAGAAGTACTGAAAAACCTTAGGCGGATGGATTTCTAAGGTTTCTTGCAAACTTAGCATTCAATGTCCTTCCAATTGATTTTGTTTTAAATTCAACTTTAGCTTGTTGGGCGTAAGGGCGAGTGACAAAAAAAAATGTTTTTGAAATAAAATGGAGCTTTTCTCCTCTGCAAAGAAACATTTTCTCATTAGGGAAAAATATTGAAAAACATGAGAAAGTATAAGATAATAGAGAGACGGTTTCTCTTTAATACTTGGTGGCTATTTTTCTATGTATTATTCATTCTTATGGGAATTTTTATGGAAGTTTTAATGTGATTAAGCCCATACTACATATATACAATAATTTTGCCTGGCCTTCTTTTTTTCATTTGAAAATATAACATAAGCACTTCTCCGGATTATTAGAAAGCTTTTGTAAGCATCCTTTAAAAACGGCTAGGTAACTTTTTACTGCGTGCTGTAATTTCCTTACCACTAAATAAAGTGAAGTGGTTGATTTCATGATGTTTCTTTTCTTGGAAAAAGAATTCTTGCTCAGCTGCCAGTGAAGGGGTCACCAATGGTGGACCAATGGTCATCCTTTTGGCAGATCAAACAATAGGGAGACTTGGGAAAGGGTTGGGTGCAAACTCGGATGCTCTAGGGGGCTCTTCTCTCTCTTTCTTACTCCTGTTGCTCATCTTCACCCTTCCACAGATGCAGAATATCTTTCTCTGGTCCTCAGGTTGCGATGAAACAGAGATCATTGACTCATGCTCCAAGAGAAGATCGCCAAATTATCCACCAGGGCAGTAATGGCTCACAAGGGTCATACCCCACTTCCCCCACTCCTCAGTTTCTATACTTTTCTTTGCACTAAATACCACCCCTCAAAACAGACTTTAACAACCACCATAGGCTTTCCTGCTGGGTTATACGTGCCGATCAGAGAACAAGATCCAACTTGTTATTTCCATGGCTTTGCTCACTTACTTTCTGTCTGACTTACTCTAAGAGCTGATTTCTATCAGGCTGGCCTCTGCTAATGGACAAAGGCTCCATGAAACTTTCTCATTGTTGATAATACAAAAAATATTGCCTCCAGGATCTGCCTTGACAAAGAACAACAAGAATGTGCGCTTTTCCTACATACTAGATTTACTAGGCTTTGATGTCTCCAGCCTGCCTGTTGGCAGGGTTAAGAACTGGGGGTACAGCCAGTGTGTGGGGTGGGGGGGGAGGTGGAAAAGAAGAGCAGCAGACGATTTAAGGAATTCCTCTGGGTTCCCCTGCATGTCTTGTAAATATCCACTGAGAACTCTCTGAAGTTTACACTTGTTTGAAGGGCACAGTTAATAAAAGTGGATCTCTAAGGAGACATAAAAAGGCCCATATAGCCGGTTGCTCATATCTCATCTATGTTAACCCTACACAGTCTGAAGGACATTTGATTGAAAGCATTCCCTGCCTTGCACAATCGTTCTAACCAGGAAACTCAACCAGGAACTCTCCTAAATGCCTTAAGTGACATAATCAGAAATAAGATCCCAGATCCAAAAGAAGTTTCTAACAAGGGTGCCCAAAAGGTTTCAGTCAGGTACAATTTGTACTCAGAGCTTGGGCAAACCATGTGCTCATTCTGTGTCCTCCAAGAGGCTCCTGGTGAAAACAAAAATCGACACTAACTCTCTAAAAGTGAACAAGTCAGAGGTGGGATGGCGGAGACTTTTAGGTAAAAGAATAAGGCCAATGAAAATGAAAGACATGGTTTAAAAGACTGGGACTTGTGCAGAGACTATTACCTATTCTAGTAAAATCTCAGTGGAAGGAGTGAATGGTTCATTTAGAAGAAGGAAAGCATATAGGACAGATTATAGCCAGTCATTTGCAAAATCTAAATGTTAGGGTTTATTCCAGACATTGTGGAAAACAGTATGGAGATTCCATACAATATTAAAAAATGGAACTACTACCAAGAATGATGGCTCATGCCTGAAATCCAGGCTATTTGAGAAGTAGAGATTGAATGACTATGGTTCAAGGTCAGCCTGGGCATAAAGTACCATAAGAGTCTCAACTAATGGCTAGACACAATGAAGCATACCCGTCTTCTAGCAATGTTGGGGGAGCATAAAGAGAGGTGTTTAGGCCAGTCTAAGCATAAAGTGGCCTATTCCCAAAATAAATAACACAGTGGCACACACCTATAATTCCAGCTACTTAGAAGGCTGTGATCTGAGAATTGTGGTTCAGAGCCAGGCCTGGAAGACAAATCTCAGAGACTTTTAATTCCAATTAACTATCCAAAATGCCAGAAGTGGAACTGTGATTCAAGTGGTAGAGCATTAGTTTTGAGTATACAAGCTCAGGGACTGTGCTCATGCCCTGAGTTCAAGCACTAGAACCAGCCAGCACACACAAAAAAAGTTGATCTCTGTAGCATTAGTAAAATGGTAAAATAGTAAAATGGCATCTACCACTGGCTAGGAGGATGCTGGAGAGGAATGAAGAAGAGATTTTGGTCAAATGATACATAATTACTGTTAGATCAGAGGAATAAGCTCAAGAATGCTACATAGTGACTGTAGTTAACGATGATACACTTGGAAACCACAGAGAGCAGATGTTAAAACTGTTCTCAACACACACACACACACACAGAGAGAGATAATTGTGTGTGACATCAAACCATTCCGCAGCGTATATATAACACCATGTGGTACCTGGCAAAGATACACAATTTCATCTGTCAAAAAGTTGATTTTATTGTATCTATCATAAAAATAAGTATTTGGCTAAGGCATTTAGACTTCATCTGATAGTCAGTGGCAGAGTCATAAAGTTTTGTTTTTTTTGTTTTTTTAGTTAAAGAACAGGGTCTTATTTTCTTCTTTCTTTCCTTCTTTCTTTCTTCCTTTTCCTTTTTTGCAAGTCCTGGGGATTGAACTCAGGGCCTGAGTGTTATCCCTGAGCTGCTTTTGCTCAAGGCTAGCACTCTACCACTTGAGCCACAGTACCACTTCCAGACTTTTCTGCTCATGTGGTACTGAGGCATCAAACCCAGGGCTTCACGCGTTCTAGGCAAACACTCTACCACTAAGCCACATTCCCAGCCACTGAAAGAAAATAACCACACAAGCTCGTGAAAAGATGGATTGAGGACAGGTTGATTTTTTTTTTTAATATACAATGATCTCATCAGTTCCTCCCAAGAACTCTATGCGATTTTTTTTCCTTCTTCCTCAAAGAGAAAATATGAAAGCTCAAAACAATAAAGAGTCAAGTCTAAGACCACAGAGCTGCTCTCTGAGTGGTATTTCAGGCCAAGCTGGTGCATGCCAGAGTAAAGTCATGTGACTTCTATTCTGCACTACCCTTTCCAATAGCATACTTCCAAGCTGTGCTCAAGGATGAACTGACAAGGATAATTTCCTTAAACCATCGGCAGATTTGTCTTTCAAGGTCACACTTAGGGCTTGGCTTCCTCTCAAAACACACACAGAGACCAGTACCAGGGTGTAGAAGGCAAGAAGATGGGAGGACTAGAAATACCCATGCACAGTAAAAGGAAGGAGACACAGAATGAGTATAACACATCCAGACACCAGGGGCTCACGCCTGTAATCGTAGCTCTTCAGGAGGCTGAGGTCTGAGGCTAACAGTCTGAAGCCAGCCCAGGCAGACAAATCTGAGAGACTGACTCTTCACTACAAATAACTAGCAAAAATAGGAAGTGAAGATATGGCTCAAATGGCAGAGCCTTAACCTTGAAGGAAAAAGCCAGGCAAGAGTTCAAGTCCCAGTACTGGAACAACAACCACAACTAAAAACTAAAGTGTCATATAAATACATAGAGTAGAAAACTAGAAGAATCTATTTGTAATACAGAGTCATTATTTTAAAATTCTCCTTTGTTTTATAATAATACTTAGAAAAAAGACTTCAGAAGAGAAGACTCCCATGCGTAATGGATGATTTTGTAGGCTCAGAGTAAGTGTCCAGAAGCTAGTCCTTATGAACTCTAGCTAGAGATAGATAGATAGATAGACAGACAGACAGATAGATATCCTTTTTAAAATAGTTGTACAAAAAGGTTATAATTCATCACCTCATAAAGTGTATTATTCCTGGTGTGATTGAAGCAGAGTTCCCCAACTACAACAGTTACATTCTGTCCTTAAAGTCCACTGTGGAAAAGCTCAGCCTTCCAGAAAGAAGTGTCCAGGGAAAACATGAATAGCCAGGTATTCCCATGGGCTCCACCATGAAGCAACAAGTGTCATGCATGGGGCCTGTTCCTGAGTCTGCAATGCTACCTGTGTATTCTGTGCCCTCGCTGAACACACCTTCTCTTCTCGGCGCTGCTTTCATTATTAGCTCATGTCTGGCTCTACCACTCATTATTGTAGGATCCTAAGAAGTCACCTACCTTTTTACCTCAAATCCCTGACCTATAAAATGAGGAAAGTCAAAGGGCTTATCTCAAGGATTATTCTGAAAATAAAATGAAGTGATATATGTAATATATTATAATATGATACATAATATATAAATTATGTAATCATAAATTGTGTTATATAATATATAAGCATGTATTATATATGGTACATATAATAAAATACATAAATATATAATATATAGTGGATATAATTGGACATACAATTTATATTTTGTATATTATTATATATTATATATACAAAGTGCTTTGCATGGTGTCAAGAATGCAATCATCATCCACAACTTAACTGCTTTATAATTATTCCTGCTGTCCAAAGCCATCCATTCCCAGTGGAAAATTTTCCCAGTCATTCTCCAAGCCACAGAAAGCAAGTGATTCTCCCTATTTTATAAACGTCGTTTCTTTAAAAACAAAAATCAAAGCAGGGAAATATTACTTCTTCTTCTGTCATTGCTTTATCCAGAGCATAAAATAAATAAATAACTTTTTACATCTGATAAAAGGAACTCAATGCCTCGTGACTCTTCCCACATTTAGGAATCAGAGGTGTTCCAAGAGCTCATATATGGTAACTTTCCTAAGATACAAAGTAGAATGATGTCAGCTAAATTGCTGGAGACACAGAGGGCCCAGGTGGTAGGGGTGAAAGGACTCTGTTCAGAGCATTTGTCTGTCCCTCCGGGGGCTCTCAGCTCCCCCACACACAGTACAATTTATCCTGGCATTATGGGAACACATCCTACTGCTAGCCCATCACGTAAGACTCCGGTTTCCTGTGGCTTCAGATGCTTTTTCCTCTTGGCTCAAAGCTATCATCCTTTAAGAAGAAGAAAGATGTCTCATTTCATCACCAATTCTTTTTGGATCCAAGAGATTCTTAAGAATGTGAAGCCATGTAACCGATCAGACAGAGGGTCTGGCTCTGAGTGGGTGCTATGGTCCAGAATGACAGGATTAAGATGAAACAGAGTTGTGCTTCCGTGCAAGGATTTCCCTGAGTCTCTCAAAACACAGACCAGGAAGGGAAAGAGATTCTTAGCCATCCTGAGTATTAACCTTAGCATGCTAACTCTGCAAAGCTGATAGGACTCTTTTCTTTTTTTATTCTAAGTTGGCAAATTGATGGCCCTCAAATTAGAACAAGCTCAAAGCAAAGTTCTGCTTGGCATATGGTCTTTCAGATTCATTTGAAGAAGATTCTAATAATTGAATTGAAATTGAAAAAATGTGGATAACTCTATCATCTCTCTATCTCTTTCTCTTTTTCTGATACATACACACACTTCTGAAGATTTTGATACCCAGGGTTCAGTGGCATCAGTCTGGGTATGGGATGCCCCCTTTCCAAGGATTTGCCATGGCCCTCATTTCTTTTGAAGTCCCCTCCATACTGAGGCTAAGGGAGATCCATCACTTACCACTAAGAATGTATTGCGAAAGTTCCTACTCACACATTCTAATCAAAAACAGGAGATTATGAGCAAGACTGACAAAGCTCGGTTGTCCATGTTTCAAGAAAGACAAGAGAGAGCGCCAATTCATTTCTCAGTATGAGGGCAATTTCTCTGTACTTAACATCCAAAGAAAGCATGCCTGTGCAGAAAGACTCTGACTTGAAACAGGAAGACAGATGTCATTTTGAAACACCCCAGGCCTGCGTCAGTCATTACACTTACCAGATTGGAATCTATGCCAAGACCAGAGTTTGTAGAGCTGGGATTATTCGCCTCATCACTGCACGGGTAGAACAAAAACATGAGGCCCAGAGAAGGACCAAGATAGCAGGCAGTCACTTGAGCACACTGGCAGAGGGAGAATAAAGTCTGAAGAGATCAGATGCAAAGTCTGCAGAGAGGCCTATGCTACTCCTCATTCACACTGTTATGAAAGTCCTTGCCAGTGATCATGAGTTTAGTGACGGCTCCAGGCAGCTCTGGCTAGGCCCTGCTCTGGGGCTTAGGGTCCCCACGTGCTGTAAGCACAGGGGTACGTCACACTCCTCAAGAAAAATGCTTGGCAGCAAAGGACGGATGCAGATAGCTAGCTAAACAGACACAGCCCCGCCTTCCCCCAGCCTTACTCCTTCCAGGCTTCTGAAAATATCCCACCAACAAGATCTCTTACTCCATCTCCAGTGTCTTAGTCAGCTTTGAGCTGCTATAACAAAAATAAAAAAGTGCCAGGTGCCAGGAACTAGGCAGCTGAAGTAGCAAGCATTTATTTATGCTTCATAGTTCTGCCAGCTGAGCAAGAAAAGATGGCAGCAGAGCTGGTGCCCAGTGAGGCAGGGTCGCCTTCTCGAGTGCCTCTCACCCCATCTTCAGAAGCAAGTTCTCTTCTTACAGGGGAACTAGCCCATGTATGAAGATTATCCTTGTCTCGTGTGTGTGTGTGTGTGTGTGTGTGTGTGTGTGTGTGTGTGTGTGTGTGTGTGTGTGTGTGTGTGTGTGTCTGTGTCGTATGTGCATGACCTGGTCCTGGGGCTTGAACTGAAGGCCTAGGTGCTATCCCTGAGCTTTTTTTTTTTTTTTTGCTCAAAGCCAGTGTTCTACTGTTTAAGCCACAGCTCTATTTCCAGGTTTGTTTTTTTTTTTTTTTTGGTGATTAGCTGGAGATAAGAGACTCACAGACTTCCCTGGCTGGGCTATTTTGGAACCACAATGTTCATATCTCAGTCTCCTGAGTAGCTAGGATTACGAGCGTGAGCTACCAGCACCCATCCAGGCCTCCATTCTCAGGGTCTAATCACCTTCACGAGACCCTACCTCCTAACATCACACTGGAGATGGGGCTCCCATCTGTCCATTCTGGAGAGACATGCCATTCCCATCGCCCCCAGGGAGCCTAACCAGTCCCTGGTAAGTAGACCACTTTTGTGAAGCCTCTGTCTCTGTTTTGCCAAGTAGAGACTGTGGTAGTAGAATGCAGATATCACTAAAGACAGCACAGCAGGTTGTATTTGGGGACAGAACCACATCTGTCGAGGCAAAGCTGCTTGGCAAAGGAATATCTGGGAATAATTAGTTTCTTTGGTATGACATCATACGAACACGGGAGTTTTAATTAAAGGATATCAGAAATGGCCTCGGAACGCCCTGTTCAAGGACTCATTGCCAACCAACACTTGAAAGAGAGTTGCGAGCTTCCAACTGCTAAGATATTCAGACTGAAGTTTGTTTTGGTTTTGGCTTCAATTGAACACTTAATTCAAAGTATTCTGGAAGTGTTCCGTTGAATGTTGAATCAAACAGCCAAAAGATTTTGAACTCTTTCAAGATGTGTCTAAATGCGCCAATGTATGCCATTATTGGAAGCATAATATAATTATCCTAATTATGAGATCCTATGTTTCCATATATTTATATTTTAAGTAGATTCAGTTCCTATTGTCTGTTTCCCTTTTCTTGATTTTTTTTCTTCTTTTTTTTTTGGGGGGGGGGTTGGTCCTGGGGCTTCAACTCAGGGCCTGGGTGCTGTCCTTGAGCTCTTTTGCTCAAGACTAGTGCTCTACCACTTTGAGCCACAGATCCATTTCCCGTTTTCTGGTGGTTCACTGGAGATAAGAGTTTTACAAACTTTCCTGCCCAGGCTGTCTTTGAACCACAATCCTCATATTTCAGCCTCCTGAGTAGCTAGGATTACAAGCTTGAGCCACCAGCACCTAGCTCTTGATCATTTTAAGGAGCAAAGTCCGGACTATTCCATTTCAGCGCTATTGGGGTAAAATTTAGTGTTATTTCTAGAGGTCCAGTGCTAGGAAAATGTGTGTATGAACTGTTTGAAAATAGATGAAGACAGTTTTAGTCTGACAACTATTCTTAGCTTAGCTGAGTTCTTTTCCCTCTTCTCAGTTTCCCTGTTTATAAACAAGAGACCTGGGCCATAATGCTGGGAAGAAATAGACCTTGTGGTGCTCAGCTCAGCTTGAGGATGTAAATCCTTTATTGAATCCCCAGGAAATATCCCACTCTTTTCAACATTACTATCCCCAGTGAGCTGTACCTTCTAATGCTGCAGATATCACTAAACCAGCCAAAGCGCCAGCTTGAAATTCTTACAAAAACAGGAAAACGGTTGTTTATTTGCTCACTTACGTGTTGTGGTGTCTTGTCTTTAGCTGGTTTGCTCCCGATATAATTCAATATGTGAGCCCAGGAGTATTGAACTCAGGAACATCCTCTTCCATGATTTCCCTGTAGCTCTTGGTCTTACTTTCATTTGTTAGTTTAGAAATGTCTTCCCAAAAAGCTCTTGGCTTCACAGTTTCAATGGCTTCTTGGGTCTAGAAGTCTGAGAAACATTTTTGTCTGCAATTGCAACATGACTCCTGAGAATTCTGGAGAAGGCTTCATCTGACTGGCTCTAGAGACTCGCGTTCAATCTACCTGTTAGTATCTAGCCTCAGTAGACTTAGGACTGAATACCCATTATTGTTGTTCATGAGACCTGACTTCAAAGTAAAGCCCCCAAAAGTCTTCTAGGAATGACAAGAGAGTTCTTGCCTGGCCCTATCCTTGACTCTCACCTCCAAAAGCCAGAAGTGAGACACTGCTCTATTCTGACATTCCCAAACCCTCTCCACGAGGGTGACATCTGAGTTGAGCATCTGTGGGGTCCAGACCTGGCTGACATCCAGCTCTGTCCTTCTGGTGGGGCCTCTATATCCAAAATGTGGTCTTCCAGCTCACATCTGTCTGCCAGGCTGCTCACACGCCAGGCACTCGCATTTTGGCAGACCATCCATGTACCACAATTACGGTTGTCTCTATGTGGTCCTATGCATCTGACCCTTGTAATCAGTTAATGTGCCTTTAAATTCATTGTTTGGAATCTTGTCCGAACCCCAACAGGCTAATACTGATGGTTTTATTTTTCTGGTTGTTTCCAGTTTATGGAAATACAGTTCGATTTTTTTTTTCAGTGGAATCATGAAAATTTGGATAGAAAGCAGTTGATGTGTCTGGGTCACCCTGGCTGGCTCTCTTCTTTCATGGGTGTGCAGGTAGCAGTTTTCCTCCAGCTGTAGGAAGACACTGATGTGATTAATTATGTGTGGTGATCACGGATCTCACCTGGGTTGTTTTATAGGCAGTTGCATATGACATGTTTTGTTTCAGTTCTGTACCTTTCCTATCCATACCAAAGGACTTTATATACTTTACTTTCTATTAATCCTACCCTACATGAACCCTCATATGCTACTGACTAAACTTTGAGATCCCACTTACAATGCTATTGTGAATATCGTAGAAATATTGATTTCCTCTCTAGCAGCCTCGGTCATGTTGGTTATTGCTTCTAAGAAGTTGCTATAGATCTTTGAAGCATTTTGAATCATCTACAGATAATAAAGTTTTGCTTCTTCCTTTCCCTTTTTTTTTCTTTTCTTTCCCTCATTCTAGTGACCAGAATCTTGGCTTCCATGAAGAATGTAATTGTTTCTCATGGACATCTTTATCATATAGCCAATGCTAAGGTGAAAGTTTCAGTATTTCATTATAACTATAATATCTACTTTAAGCACTTTCTAGAAATTCTTTCTCTCAAATTAAGGAAGTTCCTAGTTCTTGTTTGGCAAGAACTTTTTTAAAAATTATAAATGTATCCTAAATTTCAGTGAACATTTTTCTTGCTCTACCAAGATGATCTCTAATTTTATATACAATCTGTATTTTCCTGGTTAAACGAAAGCATTACAAACATGGACATGATTTTTTTTGCCAGTCCTGAGACTTGAACTCAGGGCCTGGGCACTGTCCCTGAACTGCTTTTGCTCAAGGCTGGCACTCTACCACTTGAGCCACAGCACTACTTCCAGACCTTTTCTGTGTATGTTGTGCTGAGGAATTGAACCCAGGGCTTCATGCATGCTAGGCAAGCACTGTACCAGTAAGCCACATTCCCAGCCAGACATGATGTTTTTCATTTTCATAGTTGACTCAATTTGCTGGTATTTTGCTTGGGATTTTTGCATTTACTGTCATATTGAGATTTGTTTCTTAAACTATCATATGCTATCCTATAAAATAAATTGGATACTCCATGTTCTTCTTCTAAACATGTTAGAACATAGCTAGAACTATCTTTTCATTTGTGAAGCTAACATAGTCTGAAGGTTTCTTTGAGAGTATAACTTTTTTTTTGGGGGGGTAGGTCCGGTCGTGGCCTGAACTCTGGGCCTGGGTGCTGTCCCTCAGCTCTTCAGCTCAAGGCTAGTACTCTACCACTTGAGCCACAGCGCTACGTCTGGCTTTTTTTTCTGCTTATGTGGTGCTGAGGAATCGAACCCAGGGCCTCATGCATGCAAGGCAATTGCTCTACCACTGAGCCACCTTCCCAGCCCCTGAAGGTTTCTTTGAAAGGCCTAGAAAATCTTACAACTTTCAGATTTTTCTATATCTCCTTGTGTCAGTTTTGTTCATTGGTACCTTCCTGAGAATTTATCTATTTACTCATTTTTCCATAAAAACTATTTATGGTATTTTTTGCTATCATTAATAAAGTATTTCAGATTATGCAAAGATGTCCCTATTACATTCCTGACAGAAGCTATTTGTGTCTTCTTTTTTTCTTGATAAGGTTTATCAGTTATATTGGTATGCGTGTATGTGTAAGTGTTCAAAGCAAATTTTATTTTTGTTGCTTTACTACTGGGTTGGTTTTGGGGGTTAGGGTATTTTTCTTTATTCTTCATTTATTCTGGTTTTTTTGAAATGCTTCTTTTATTTACAACAGTTACTGAACTCTTCAAATATAACCTATTTTTCTACATTTTTTAACTATTGCTCTTATCAGTTATGTAGCCCTGTGATCAAAGTTTTACATTGCAGATTTATTCATTTCGCTTTGTAGTCTGTCATTGTAAGATATTTTGAAGCAGGTTGTGAGAAGCAAACATATCTTTCTGCTGAATGGAGATCTTGTTTCATTGTGAACCAACTATTGCTAACAATGCTTTTATGCCTTAAATTCTAGTTTATCTGATATTACTATGATGGCATCTGCTTTTATAACTTGATATTAGCATAATATATCCATCTGCATCCATTTACTGTCAGTTATTTGTTATGCTCTATGTTTTATTGCTGTCTCATAAATATTATATGGGAGGGTTTTCTTTTTAATCCCATCAGATAGTTTGTTTCTAGTAGGGAGAATTTTCAGTTCACTTATATTTATACAGTTAATGATATATTTAGGTCAAATCAGCTGTCTCATTTTGGAGTATTTTTGCCACCTACTCTAGATTTCTCTTTCTTATCATTTTTGTGGGGTTTTTTTTTACATTCTACTGTTCTTAAACTCATCTAGTTTAAGCATGAGTTTATACAAAGGAACTTTGTTTCTTTTCTAACAAAGGAACATTCTAGAAATTATGACATGAATTTTCAACTTATTAAAATGTAAAACAATGTCACCATATTTCTTGTAGACAACAATTCAGGTAATTTATTTAGTACCATCTTTACTTAAATGCATTTGTTACGCAATTGTTTACATACCTTTCACATTTTTAAAATATATTTCTATTTGTTGATTTCATTTTGATTTACCCTTTTTATTAGTTTTTCTGAAAGGACACATAATTGACCATATTAATAGGGTATAATCCAATACTTTCATATATGTATATAATGTGTAATGATCTTACAAAGGGTCTCTCTTTCTCTCGGGTAGTATTGGGCTATGAACTCAGGGTTAGGCAGGTACTCTAAGACTAACTATACCTCCAATCTTTTCTAGCCTTGTTATTTTTTAGATAGAGTCTCACTTTCTGCCCAGGCATGCGCTTGGACCACAATCCACTTATTTTAGGCTTTCTATCATAGCTGCTTCTTCTATTTAGATGGAGACTTGTGGATTTTACTTGCCCTGGCTGGTCTTGGAAAAAAACCTCCTAAGCTCACAAATACCCTGTCTGAGAGAACAAGGTAACGATTAGAAATGAGAATCAATCCAAAGATCTCTATCCCCTCCTCTGTCATACCTCTATCTCTATCATCAATGACTGGTCATTTTGGACTGTGGGCTATGACTATAGAGCATCGTTCTTTATCTCCCTTCTCTTATAACTCAGCCTCCAGGGACCATTCTAGTCAGTAATCTCAACACAGGCTGAGTGGAAGACCAAGCCATGGGCACTGAAGGCAGAAACTCTGTCTTTTACTACCTAGACTGATGATGGCCAGAAGTAAAACCTTCCACCTGAGAAATACTAGGAGTGCTGGCTGACTGGTGGAGGACAACTGCGTTCCTTCAGAGTCTGTGCTTCCAACACGGCAGAAATATAATAGCATTATCTGTAAAATAACAGGGTATTTTTTTTCTCATGGTGCCATGTCAGCAGGTCATCTGATTGATACACTGCATTGTTTTCAATCACGGTTTTACGAGTCTCCATTAAATATTGAAAGCTAGACTATATATTTAGAACAGTAATTAGTCTGAAGCAGCCTCGGTGTCTTGTCCCCCGTTGAAGTTTTAAAGTAAACCAAGGATGATGAATATTTAATGTACTGTACCTCATTGTCATCTGATAATAAGATTTGTTATAGGGTTATAAAATGTTATGTTAGGTTCTTACAGCACATCATTAATATTGTAAAATGTAGCTGGGCTCCCAGGCAGAGCTGCCTGACAGAAAAACAATAGAAAGATAAGTGATATCAGCCATTTTCTCCAAGGGCTTAGAAGACAACCCGCCAGAAGATGAAAAGGAGCGTGTGAGAGATGGATGCATTTGCTACTCATTAAAGAGAAAAGAATGGAGAAGCCAGTGAGGGGAGAAGGAAAGAACAGGGGAAAGGATGAAGGGGGAAGCCAAGAAAATATAAGAAACAAAGAGATAAGATAAAGAGATAGCTGTGAGGAGAATTCAAGGATCTGATGGAGAGCGGGAGAAAAGGCACATTCAACTCCCTGCCCACATTTAGATTTTAAGATTTCATGTTCCTTCTGAAGAATAACAGAATAAGCTACCACGATAACATCATTTTGGTGCACGGATTATTTTAAGCTGAAAGCAACTGAAACGAAATAGATACAAGAAAAAGTCTCCTCACTGATAAAAATGAATGCCAACTTCATAAGAGACTTACAAAAGAAATTATCTTACCCCAATCAGAACCCAGAAATCTGCATTAAATATTTATTTTGCCAGGTGCCAGTGGCTCATGCCTGTAAGCCTAGCTACTCAGGAGGCTGAGATATGAGGATCGATTTCAATCCAAAGCCAGCCCAGGCAGGAAAGTCCATGAGACTCTTATCTCCAATTAACTATCAGAAAACCGGAAGTGATGCTGTAACTCAAGTGGTAAAGCACTAGCCTTGAGCTGAAGAGCTGAGAGACAGTGCTCAGGCCCAGAGTTCAAGCCCCATGACTGACATGAAAAATAAATATTTATTTTTGTTATCTTAAATAAGTAAATATAAACATTAAAAAAGAAAAACCCCTGTCCTATTCTATCTATAAAGAAGAAACTATTTCTTTTTTGCCAGTTGTAAACTCAGGGCCTGGCTTCTGTCCCTGAGCTCTTTTGCTCAAGGCTAGTGCTCTACCATTTTGAGCCACAGCACCACTTCCAGTTTTCTGGTGGTTAGTTAGTCTCACAGGCTTTCCTGCTCAGGTTAGCTTTGAACCACAATCCTCAGATTTCAACCTCTTGAGTAGCTAAGATTACAGGCATGAGCCACTGGAACCAGGCTAAAAACAACATCTTAAGAAGTGTTATAGCTGGGCACCAGTGGCTCACGCCTGTAATCCTAGCTACTCAGGAGGATGAAATCTGAGGATCAAGGTTCAAAGCCATGAAAATCCGTGAGACTCTTATCTCCAATAAACCACTAGAAACCTGGAAATGGTGCTGTGGCACAAGTGGTAGAGCACTTGCCTTGAGCTGAATAGCTGAGAGATAGCACCCAAGCCCAGAGTTCAAAGCCCGCAACTGACAAAAAAAAAAAAAAAAGAAGTGTCACTCTTCAACCCCATACGAGAACATTGGGGACTAACTTCATGTATTAGAAACTTAAACCTCCAAGTTATATCCTACTAGTATTGGAGAGGACAGAGCTTTGGCAATGTTTGGGTCATGATGAGCCATGGATGAATCCATTCATGGATTAATGAGTCATCAAGGGGTAGCTTTGCTTTAGAAAGGAGCTTTCTCTGGTCAGATTGTCTTGTTTCACCAAGCGAGTCACCACGGCACCACCTCAGGTCTCTGTAGAGAGTTACACCAGCAAGACGATGCTCACCATCATCAACTTGGTCTTTCTCACCTCTAGAAGTATAAGAAATTACATTCTTGTCTTTATAAATTATCCAGTCTGTGGTGTTTAGTTACAGCAGTGGAAAGCAGACTAAGGTGGAGAACTCTTACCATCACCAATGCAACAATAAGCCTGTATCAACTAAAGGAACATTCATCTATTATGAAGTTCCCCCCATCCATATCCCAGGTACACAGTTCTCTCATCTCCATGATTTACTGTAGTTACTGTCTGTAGAAGTCTGAACCTTGACTCTTCTGCAGAGCATCCTGCCCTTTATTAACACACACACACACACACACACACACACACACACACACACACACATACACACACACATTCACAACAGATATATATTGAAAACCAGAACCAGTGTGAAGCAGCCTCTGTATCTTATCTGGACATCAATGTATTTCACTTTCTCGGTATTTCCAATGGTCAAGCAAGGAGGACATACCTCAGTATAAGCGGAAAATGTTTTTGATGGAACAGGAGAAAGAACTTATTTGTACCTGTAGCACAATGCCCCCACGGGGTGAAGCACTGAAACCATTTTGAGGACAATTAGAAACTAAACAGGGTTATCTAGCATCATGTATATCCAAAGTGCCCCTTTAGAGATTCTCGCCATTGTATTCTAAAAAATTTAAAGCTGGCACAAATACTAGAAACTAAGAATGATTTATTATGGGTATGGTATTGTTATAAGAAAACCCAACTGATAATTTTTGTTTAGGTTACAGGATTTAATTTTAAAAGGTAGGAATGACCAGATTATAAACTAAATAAACAAAAAATAATATTTTTATTCCAAGCTCTAAGCTACAAAAATGGGAATAATAAATTATTTTATATTGCTCACAAGATTATAAAATATGGATACATTCAATAAGAAAGTCAAAAGATATAAATTAAAAGTTGAGGTTTTAATAAAGAGTTTAAAAATAGAAAAAAAAATATAATATGCTTTTCAAAAGTAACCCTTCAAACATTAGAATACTAACAGGAACTTTGATTCAATTCAATGGGTAAAATTATCTTTAAAAAAAAAAAGGTACTCCAAATGCCTTAAAAAAAATGGAATGGAAAGAAAAAAAGAACTGGTTAGAAAGTATTTTTCATGTCAGCATTTTTAAAGGCATATCATCAGTTTTCAAATAATCTATTCACGGTCTGTATCACAGTCTGCAGAGTGAACAACCATTTTTAGTTCTTAAAAATGCATACATGCTGGCAATGTGGCTTAGTGGTAGAGTACTTGCCTAGCATGCATAAAGCCCTGAGTTTGATTCCCCAGTACCGCATAAACAAAATTAAATAAATGAAATAATTTTTAAATGAATACATGTCTGGTGGACATTCATTTCTCACTGAGTTCTTGTCTGCCCAAACAGCACACACCCTTTGGTTCTCTCATCAACACTGAGATAAGTAGTGATCTCGTTTGAGGGAGTGTGGTACCTTACAGGGGACAATACAACAGGTAAGAGAGAGCAGTCATACCAACATGGCTCCCTGCTGAGTGTGGGACTGCTCAGAGCTGAGGAGTGGAAAAGCGAAGTACATTTTCCCTTTATGTATTCTGAATACTTCCACGATTTTATATGAGGTGTCTGTGTTTTATAAACAAGCTGAAATGTTTGCTTTCCCATTTAACCTGTACTTAATCACACAAGTGAAGCAGTTTTACTTTTTCCAGACACTTTCTGCACTTAAATGCACGTTCCTACTCATTTCTCTCTATCATTTTCCTTCGGGTTTTATTTGTGACTCCTAACAACATTAGTCAGTTTCCTCATTTTCCCCCTCTAATTTACAGCTTTCAAAATAAGATAGAATATATCCCCCATCCCCCATGCATGCACACACGTGTACACACACACACACACACACACACACACACACACACCAGAGAGAAAAACGGAAAGCAAACTCCTCTCTAGTCAAGCTTATAGAGGATTACATGTGTTAGAGAAATGTATTTTGAGTTGAAATAGGTCTTAGAGCAAGCTCTCAGGAAAGCAAGCCTCAAGCATTATTGAAGGACGGCGACTGGGCACTGTGCCTGGGGTACCACCGGATAGAAATTATTGTCATCCATGGTCAGAAGAAACAGAACAAAGACAGAGCTTGTCAAAGCTTTCCATGTCCTTATATTAAAGAGAGATTGGTAGGCAGTACTCCATCAGTAGCAAATCCTATGAGCGTCTGGAGAGGAAATTGGCTCCCAGAGAGCAAATCTCTTCAGCTCTTAAGTCTCCAGATCTTGCCTCCACTTAACCCCTGCTTTTCACATGTGCCAAGCTGCAGGTGAACATGGCCATGGCGAGAGGGAGTGGATTAAGCACAGATGTGCTTTCACACTTAAACCTCCAGCATCATAATGCTTCAGCAAACCAAGGTTACCCCACTGGAGTGACAACACTCCCAAGGCCCAACTATTAGCAAAGCTCCAAGTTTAACGTGTCCGTAAATCATCAACCAGAGAGTAACATTATACAGTGAAATCAGGAATCAGCCAGGGGGACAGACTGCCTTGGTCAGATAGATAGTAGTTGTCGCTTTTCACTAACCAAATGTAGTAATAAGGAAACGTTTACAGGAGGAGCGCTCTGGATCGAGAGATTCGTTTTGACTGTCTACACCTCTGGATGTGTGGGAGAGGGCATTTCCGGAGACAGATATGGAAGACTCTGAACCAAGGAGTGGATGAATCCCTTGAAAGATTTTATATGACAGCATTATTTAAAAGTGAGGAAAAGTAGGAAGTGAGGCTTAGTTGGAAGAGGTATGTCACTGCAGTGTGGCCTGGTTCCCTCCTGTCTCTGCACTGCTTCCTGTCTGCTATGAGGTCAGCATGCTCCTCCCCCACCCACTCCTGCCACTGCGATAGTCTGCCTACCCACAAGGCCCAGAAGTTACAGAGCCAAAGTATCCCAAATTAAAATACGTAATTCCTAGCCTTAAGGTGTTTTCCTCAGGCATTTGGACCTGGATACACAAAGGTAATTAACATAGCCAATAGACACAATTCTTTTTCTTTTTTTAAAACTCCACCAAAAGCAAAAACAACAATTTGTTTTACTGTTGTTGCTTTGGGTAGGGGGAGGAGTTTATAAGTCCTTAGAGCCTGGATGCTATGCCTTAGGTTCTTTTCTCTCCAGGCTGGCTTCTACCAATATCAGCACTTCTGACTTTTCCTGGTTAATTGGAGATAGCAATCTCATGGATGCTCCTGGCTAGGTTGGCTTTGAATCTCAATCCTCAGATTGCAGCCTTCTGAGCAGCAAGGATAACAGGCATGAGTCACTTAGCCACTAGCACGGGGCAACAATAGTACCTTAGTCATTTTTATCATACATTTTCTAAGAGTTTGATCATTAAAGTTCAACTCATGTTATATTCTCACCCATGGCTGTCTCAGTTTTTTTTTTTAATCTTAATTTGTTCAAAGGTGAGACTTGATTTAACCCTAGGTTAGGAAATCTAAGAACTCAGATTTCTTTCCCCCTTATAGCCTTTATTTTTAAATGTATATGAATTCTCAAAAGACTATGGGAAGTGGGACATAAAAAAAAAAGGAAAAGCATTCCATGAAAAGAATTTCTAAAACAATCTACAATTGTTTCACTAGTATAAAGGAACGGCTACCAGGGCTGCTAAAACCTTACATTTCTGTCCTATTATGAAGATTCTCCTAGAAACTCTCCCATAGTTTAGGTTCCCTCTGAGTGACATCTTCACAGCACAGGGGAGGGAGGGAGGGGTGACTAGAGAATTGAAGGTAAAGATAAATATTATAAGCCAGTCCCAAGAATGAATGAAGGTATAATTTCTTCCTTTCTAGATAGAAGTAATCATAGAAATAGCTACTAATTCTTAGGTACCACCTCCATGGGCTAGTCAGTAGATCAAGTGCTTTCTTTGTAAACCTGACATGGAAATCCTTTTGCTTCTTTGAAGTTGAGAAAACTGGGCTTAAAAAGGAACTTGCCTTTAATGTCCAGCTAGAAGGTAGCAGAGGGGAAAGACTTCCTTGTGGTCTACACACCTTCGTTAGAATGATGTGAGGGCAGTGTTGCTTCACATTAAGAGAAATAAACAGGGTAGGAAATGAGTGTGTAAGACATGAGATGAGAATCTCATGTCTGTGGATTCATTTTTTTCTATAGAGGTGATGGACAGAGGAGTCCCAGTTACATAAGTCAAAGAGCACATTCCTTTTTTAAAATGTCACCCCTTCCCTTGCTCTCTCCCAGTTTTTCTCTCCCATCCCTACCCACAAATTGTATAATTAGTTTTCAACATAGCACCTAGTGAGTACCTGCATTTGTTCACCCTTTGTCCCTTCATTATTTTATCTTTTGCCGATCCTGGAACATGAACTCTGGACTTGGATGTTGTCCCTAAGCTTCTTTTATTCAAGGCTAGCGCTCTACCACTTGAGCACCACTTCCAACTCTCTCTGTGAGTAACTGGAGCTAAGAGTCTCATGGACTTTCCTGCCCAGGCTGGCTTTGAATCACAATCCTTGGATCTCAACATCCTGAGTAGCGAGGATTACAGGAGTGAGCTACCAGTGCGTGGCTAATGGATATTTTTAAAAGAATTTTTGAAAATGGTGGGTGAGATGTTGAAAGGGGTGACATTGATCAAGAGGCACTGTATTCAAAAACTGCTCCAGAGTGTGGCAACTCTTTTGTTCAAACTACTTAAAGATAATAAAAATATTTTTTAAGAAGAGTTTTTGAGATGTCAAAACAAGAAGCTAAATGTTTATCTGGTCCACTAATCACAGCTGTCACCTATGAGTATGGATTGTGATGGATGCAAGGTACTTGTTCTGCTCACACATTGGCATACAAATCTGGAGGCGCAGTCGGTGGAAATGACCAAAGGAGAGAGTTTGTGGAATTGGGAGACTGAGGTTTAGAAAGCACCTTTAGGCAGCTGCACACCTATGGCATGTAAACTAAGTCGGCCATTGTGGGAAAGCTATTTGTGGTCTATGCACCATAATCAAGCTGAATGAGGTGATCACCAAAGCAAAGTAAGATGGAAAGGCCAAAGGCTGGCACACACATGCCCAGGGCAGTCGATATGGAACAAGAGAGGGAGCAAGATTAATGGAACAATTGCCTTGATATCTTAGGGCCTTCTGAATCCGTCTCCTGTCCCTCCAGGAGAATAATCAGATTTATAGGTGTCGGGTCCAAAACATACCCCTGATTCTTTATAATAAATCCCTCTTTACCTCAGCCAAAATAAATTAAATTTTGGTTTATTGCTATTAAATAATTCCAGGGGTAAGACAAATACCTTTAGTTAACCTAAAGGTAAAAATTTCATAGCCTGGGTCTAACAACGTAGGGCCTGTCTTCCAAACTGGATTACTTGATGATGAAAAGGGGAAAAAAAAGAGGGCTTGACAAGAAATGCAAGCATTTACCATCTCAGGAGAATAATAAGCCAAGGTACAAAGCTTGCATTTCTGGCAGATATCCTATTGCAGCCCTCGGCCCCATGCATTAGGAGAATCATGACCCCCTTCCCCATGCCCCTCTGATGACAAGCAAAGCCACCTGAGCGATGAGGAGACTCACTGAGACTTCCCACAGCACCTGAGTGGTGAGCAATTAGCGTGATGAGCAAGGACACAGGTCCATTCGCATGATGAACTTGCGGCTTTGGACAGTGAGGGATGATGGTGATTAGTGATCCAGAGCGATTATGAGTTCACTGGCTAAGGAAAACCATCAGCGGTGATGGAGAGAGACATGTCCACCACCAGGGGAGTAGAGGCTGGAAGGGCCATGCACACGAAGAGCAGAGGATAGATAGACATCGATAGCCACAATGACTCAATTAACTGAGCTTTCCCTGACAGACAGAAAGAGAGAGGAAAAAGCAATAATTAATAAAGGGACATTATCTTGTTGGGGGGGGGGAGGCGGGGAGGAAGGAAGGACTCAAATCTTCTTTTCTTAAGAAAATAAGATTAACTTTTAAAAAATATCTCCATTAACACTCTTTGGGCCAGATTCAAGGATGGCTGAATATAAGAAATAAAAGTGTATAAATAGAAATGGCACAGGAAACTCATAGGCCAGTGGTTTAAAAGCTTTGGCCCTGGGATTCTATACATCAAGGATGATCAGGTCCTTCTCTTTACCATCTGGGACCCTTGAAATTCCCTCTCCATCTGAGTAATGGGCTTAGTATCTGTGCCTCTCTCCACTGAACTGCACCAGATTTCTACTAAAAAATGCTTAGACAGTGCTCAGAAAAGGGACTAAGTACACCACACCCAAGAAATATTACCATTATTATTAAGAGCTACAGAAGCAAATGTGAAATCATTTTGTCACTCACTACAAATCCAAGGGATTTCTAATCCAAGAGATTTGTGTGAGCCATAATGAAATCTCTCTCATCCACACCTACTTACCAGATTTAAAGCTGACAGGATAACTGAAGGAAAAAAAGATCTGTAATGAAATGCACAGAGATCCCATGAGCTCGTCAACCAGCCAGACAACAATCCTACTCTAAGCTAATGAAATTGAATTCTGTGACTTCTACAGGATCAGGGGCTATGAAGATGGTTTAAGGAGTGGTTGCTACTCTCAATGAGCCAAGTCTCCTTGGAGAGTGGTACTGAGACCTATGAAGATCATCAATCTCCCTGTATGAACATAGCCACACAGCCAGATCCTGGGTAAGGCACAGCTGATCGTCCCACAGAATGAGAGGGTGAAGAAGGCTGAAGGAACGTCCTCTCAGCTGAACTGAAGTCAGAGAAGAGAAAGTATGCAAAAGAGGGGACTACGGGATTCAGTGGTGCAGCTGAGAATCAACAGTAGCGGAAAGAAGAAGGAGATGGAAAAAATACAGACTGGACAAGGGACTGAGAGAAATCAAGTGCCTGCTAAAGCGCTTCGGTTTTGTTCTTTTCTTTAAATTATCTTTAAGTAGTTGTACAAAGGAGGTGCCACTTAACGAAGCAGGTCGTGAATACAACGCATCTCTATCTGTGTCACCCCTCCAGCATCCTCACCCCCCATTCGACCTGCCCTTTCCCTTGCTTATCTTAATGTTGTGGTTTATACAATGAACTCTTGACTGCATTCGCCCATCTTCCCCCTTTCATTTGTCTGCCTCTCTCCGTGGAGCTCCACATCCCTCTTGCAAATATCTATTTCCCAGTGTTTATTTTGTTGGGATTTGACCTAGTCTTTATTTTAAAAAAATTATACTATTTGAGCTCTCCATAGAGTCTATTATACTTCAGTTAACTCATTTGTAACCATTTGCATACCACCCAAGGGATTTACTTACAGATGTATAGGCACATTCTATCTATCACAAATGAGGAAAACCATGTAACCTTTGTTTCTCTGGGTCTGGCTTGCTTCACTAAATAGAATTTTTTCCCAAGTCTTTCCACTTCCTTACAAATGGTGCAATATCATTCTTTCCAATGGATGAGTATGTTGAAGGATGCAAAGGAAGAATTGTTAGCTTACTTATGAAATATATTTATCAAGCACCTACAATGGGCCAGACATTTTGCTAAGCACTAAAGATATATGTAGTAATATCCAAAAGTTCCTGGCTTCCTGAGAATCGTATTTTAATGGGAAAAATCACATTGTCTTGAGCTTAAGAGAATCAACTAAAGCTAGGCAGCGGTAGCTCATGCCTATAATCCTAGCTACATAGGAAGCTGAGATCTTAGGATCATGGTGGAGCCAACCCAGACAGGAAAATCTGTGAGACACTTATCTCCAATTAACCACCAGAAAGCCAGAGAAGAGCTGCGACTCAAGTGGTAAACCGTGAACCTTGAGCACAAAAGTTTGGACAGTGCCTATGCCCAAGTTCAGGCCCCAAGTCTAGCATACACACACACAAAGAGTAGTCAGCCTTCTTAGCTAGTAGAATAAGACAGCAAGAATGAGGGATCTAATAGCAAAGTGAAAATCACATGGTCCTTCAGGACCTGGCCTCAGATGTCATCTTGCCTTTTATTAGTCAAATCGGCCACATACCTGTCCACATTCAAAAAGGAGGGGACAAAGTCCCTGTCTATGACAGAAATGTAAAACGTAATGTACTCATTGCCTTACTTATGTAACTGTAACTCCTCTGTACAACTTCTTTACAATAAAATATTTTTTTTAAAAAAGCACATGCAAAATTTGGATAAAAATGTTAAAAAAAAAAAACCTGGCAGCTTCATGGTAAGGTTATCATGTGTCCTGTAGAATTTGTTTTAGTTTTAGACACTAATAGGCAAAATATTTTGTGGGTGTACGTGCCAGTGCTGGGGCTTGAACTCAGGGCCTAGGTGCTGTGCCTAAGCTTTTTTCTCAAGGCTGGGACTTTACTACTTAATGAGTGCTTCCACTCCTAGCTGTTTTGATTGATTGGAGTCTCGTGGACTTTCCTACCTGGTCTGGCTTCGAACTGCAATCCTTGGATCTCAGATTCCTGAGAGGCTAGGATTACAGGTATGAGCCACTGGTACCTGGAAATAAGCAATATTTGGAGAGATTTTTCCCTTGGATTTCCTTGACCAACTGAAATTTAAATAAGCTTAAAACAGGCAGTGGAGCTTTTGAGCATGACAGGGGAGAGGAGAGAGGAAACCACAGCTTCCTGTAGACATGAGTAGATTTTCTTAGGGCCCAAAGCAAATATTCCTTTGAAGTAGAACAAAGACAGACATCTTGGACACCTGCTACTTCCTTCAAGGTCCCCAGAAACACCAAGTTGACATTCAGCAGCATTTTGAACCCAAAGAGAATTTAAAAATAAAAAACGTGCTCAGATTCAATTCACTGGTCACTCACTTGCCTTTTAATCTGCTGAAATTTGAATGTGTTCTACAAGTCTCTGGATGCTGGGTTTGAACTAATTGGTTACCTCCACACGTTCCACTGGTCACTTGGGGACTGTAACCCTGCCTGGACCTGTGTCTCTGGGCAGGGGGCTACAGAGAAACAGACGACTTGCTTCCCACAGAGACCCATCAAGTGCCAGTTCTGAGCATCCAAGGAAGGGAAGGAAAGCCACCTCAGCAGGGCTGGGGACGGCTAGAGGACCAGACCCCTGCCTGGCTGAGTGCAGAGCCATTCTCTGTGCCAACCGCCAATTAATTTTCCTCATGGCACATCAGCGGAGGTTGATCTGATTAAAGTCGTAACTCAACTTGTCCTTCTGTAGGAAGGGTGCAGGGCTGGGTATGCAATGTCATCAAAAAGGGAGAGGGGGGCTTGGGTCACATCATGGCGTTTCCCAGTGTTAAAGGCAAGATTCCAGCAGGGGGGCTTTCGAGACACTGAGCCTTCAATTCAAACCCCAAACCATGAAAAATCAAAGAGTTGATTACACGTTGACATCCTGTCTTTGATAGCAGACCCCACCATCTAGGGCAGAAAGAAGAAAGGAGAAAGTTACACCAACACAGACCGGTCTTCCTAGTGATAATCAATGAGACTTCATTAACTGTGTACTTTTCATGCCTTTTTAGGTGTAACATCTCACTTCATCTTTGTAACAGGCCCATTTTATACATGGAGAAACTGAGGTCCTGAGAAGCAAAGTCACCTGCCCCAAATTACAGTGTTTCGACATGATGAAGCCAGGATCGGAGCCAAGGCATCTTTGGTTAGCTTCAGCTACTAGGTAGAACTATTTGTGCCCATAAGCATAAGCAAGGCACTGTCCAGATACCATAGAAGGGTAGTTGGCTGATTCTTTAGGGTAAGGAGAAAGCAGGGAGTATGGAAAAGGGAGAAAGGATGCTCAGAGGAGATCACAAACAACAGGAAGAGTGGGATAGATGGAGGAGAGAGGACTTTTGGGAAAGTGAAACAATTCCACATGATTCTGTCATCCTCTGGGCTGACACCCATAGGATGCTCAACACCTACAGTGAAACCTTATGTATATAATAGAATTTGGGGCGACAATAATACTTCTATGTAAGGTCTTCCACTGTAACAAAGTCTACCACTTTCATTATGCATTTACCAACTGTAATAAATCTACCACTCTGGTGGAGATGGTAGCCATGGACAGGTTTTGTAGAGGATATTATATAATGGTGGATGATGGTTGATGATGATGGTGGTGGTAGTGGTGGTGGTGGCTATATAGATGTTGGAGCATATGAATATGGGGAATTAGCTGGGTGCCTGTGGCTCATGCCTATAATCCTAGCTACTCAGGAGGCTGAGATCTGAGGATTGCAGTTCAAAGCCAGGCTGGGCAGGAAAGTCCGTGAGAC
>NW_012267351.1:1270439-1284919 GCF_000151885.1 Dipodomys ordii
AAAAAAAAATCATTCATTTGGACTCAGTGATTCATTTAATAGAATGTTTATTGAGCACCTACGAGGTGTGCCACAAACTTCTGGGGAGGGGAAAATGTGCTGGGGAAATACATAGCAACAATCTCTGTGAAGTTCTAGCAAGGGGATAAACCACAGTAATGGGAACAAGAAGGCTCCAGACCTCAAAGGGCTCAAGCAAGGCCTGAGATACAGGAAAAAGAAATAATGAGGTGCCAGTTTTCTGCTACTGTACAACACCCACACACTTAACACCTTCCAACACAGATGTCCTGCCTCGAGTTTCTGTGAGTCAGGAGCTGGGCATGGCTTATCTGGGTCCTGGGTCCCTCTCAAGGTGTGGGGCCAGCTATGATCTCATGTGAGGCTGACAGTGTTCTTCCAGGCTCGTTGGAGCTTGGCAGGATTCTTTTCCTCTTCATTATGTAACAGCGTGCCCTGTTTTCTCGCTGGCTTCTTGGCTGGGGATCATTCTTAGCTGCTAAACCCCATCTTTTGGTCCTTGGCCACTGTCACGTGGTCATCTCCTCCCACAATGTGGCTGTTTGCTTTTGGTGAGGCCAACAGGAGAATGTCTCTCTGTTCCATCACTTGATCAGATCAGGCCCATCTCGGGGCTCTCCTGTGCTGAACCCAAAGCCGACAGATTATTAGTGTCATCCCAGGCAGGACCTGCATCTCTACAAGTCAGAGGTAGAGGGTACAGGATGCTAGACACCCAAGGGATGGAAAACTTCAGTGTCCTCTTAGAATCCTCCCTATCTTAAGTACAGACCAGCCATTCCACATCAAGGCACAAGTTTGCCAGGCAGGGTCACCAGCAAGTACAAAGACCCCCAAGGTAGCAGTAAACGATACTTTCAGGAGAGGTAAGTTTATGGGTGAGTCAGCTTTCTACTCCTGTGACAAAACACCTGGGGGGTGGGGGGAGGCTCACAGTTTTAAGGCTACATGTATGAGACAAGGTTAAATGTCAGAGCAGGGAACACATGCTGAAGCAAACTTTCTCAACTGATGGTGGCTCAGGAGAAAGGGGGAGGAGAGGGAGAGAGGGGCAGAGAGAGGGAGAGGGGAGTGAGTCAGAGACAAACAGAAACACAAAAAGAAACTTTCAGGGAAAGACCTATCTTTAAAAGTCATGTCCAGCTGGGCACTGGTGGCTCACGCCTGTCATCCTAGCCACTCAGGAGGCTGAGATCTGAGGATTGCAGTTCAAAGCCAGGCTGGGCAGGAAAGTCCGTGAGACTCTTATCTCCAATAAACCACTAGAAAACTGGAAGTGGCACTGTGGCTTAAGTGGTAGAGCGCTCGCCTTGAGCTGAAGAGCACAGGGACAGTGCCCAGGCCCAGAGTTCAAGCCCCACAACCGACAATAAATAAATAAATAAGGGGAATTGTCTGTACCTGTAACTCAGTTTTGCTGTGAACCCAAAGCTACTATAAAAAAATCTTAGTTGGGCACTGGTGGCTCATGCCTATAATCTTAACTACTGAGGAGGCTGAGACCTGAGGATCATAGTTCAAAGCCAATCCAGCCAGGAAAGTCTATGAGAATCGTGTCTTCAATTCACCCCCAGAAAACCAGAAGTGGTACTGTGATTCAAAATAGTAGAGTTCTAGCCTTGAGCCAAAGAGTTTAGGGATAGGGCCTAAGCCTCAAGTTGAATCCCCACAACTGGGAGGGAAAAAAGAAAGAAATGATGAAGAGGGAACTGCGTGTGTAAGGACCCAAAGACTGCGGAGAACAGGGTGGCAGCTCAGACAGCACGTTTGCTCTTGCTCCTCATGGAATCCCTGATCTCCTGGCACATCGCGGCCATCGGAAGAGACAAGAGAGAACAGGAGACACTACCCTCGTTAACCTCTGTGGCCTTGAATGACCAAAATCACCCTTGGTTTTAGCAGCCATAAATTTGGACAGTTGTGATCATAGAAGCTGCACTGTAGAGCAGAGAGGGATCAGATGAGAGCATGGGAACTCAGTACACACACAGCCTAGTGCCAGCTGTAGACTCAGAGCTCAGAAAATGATCCCTGTGGTTGTTTATTCTCATACCCTAGCGAGTGTCTGTTAAGACACTACTGGCCTGATGCACAGCACCAAAGGATTTCACCACAACCTGACGGACGGGAGGGACAATTGGCACAAAACAGTGGTTGAGGCCAACTGGACATTGCTGCCTTTCCTGATACTTTCTGATCCTGGTAGTGGGGAGGGAGACAGAAGAAGAGACTCCCCCCTCTTTACACTGCATCTTTCACTTCTTCATACATTCCACAGTCATTTCGCTTGCTCTCCCAAATGACTAGATGATGCATCCAAAATGCATGGGTTTCATTATTTTTTTTAACCTCCAGTTTGTCCAAATCTGCTGAGGGCTGCAGAGTATTAGTATCTGTTACAAGTCAACAGGCTGGTAAATATCAGAAAAAGCAAAATGCAGGGATTCTGGCCCTGGGCTCTCTGTCCCTCTATCTAGAGAGACTTCTCTTGCAGAGCTTTTATGAAGATTCTTAGGGAATATCTTCAAGGCTGGAGAATCAGTTTGACAGACTTGCTGGCGTGCTGCCAACCCTGTTCTTTATTCCTTTACTATACTCACGGTATTTTTCTAATGGTTTCTTAAAATGTTTGTTTTCATCAGAACACAAGTATTGAATATTTTGGCTTATTAGTTTACTAAGCATGCTCTTCCCTTGAAAAATCTATTCAGAATACCTAATTCCTTGGGGAAAGAAACTTTTAACTTTCAAAAAGAAAACTGAACTTTTTTTTTTTTTTTGGTAGTTGAAGTCAGGGCTTGGGTGCTGTCCTTGAGCTCTTTTGTTCAAAGCTAGTGCTCTGCCACTTTGAGCCACTGCTCCACTTCTGTTTTTCTGGTTGTTCATTGGAGATAAGAGACTCACAAGACTTTCCTGCCCAGGCTGGCTCTGAACTGTGATCCTCAGATCTCAGCCTCCTGAGTAGCTAGCATTACAGATGTGAGCCACCAACATCTGGCTCTCTTGAACTTTTTGAAGGGGGAAAAAAAGCATTTAACCTTCTTTAGCTTGATAAATAAATGCTATCTCTAGTAATCATGAATGTGTATCATATGCCCATTTCCAACATTACCACATCTCCTATAGCTAGGTATGATCACATGACTGGCTCTGGTCAGCGAGTCATGGAGAGAAGCTATTGGTTACAGGTCTAGCCTGGTCTCTAAGATCTTCTCCACTCCCTTGAATAGCAGCATGAAAAGTTGAAGACGGCAGATCTGAGAGAAGGAACTTGTCTCCCCAAATGCCAGTTTTAGACAAAGCAGCCATAATGATGTGAAATACCATTAGGAAAATTAGGTGACTGAGAAATATATTTCTCTCATGCTAAGCCACCGAATTCGATCTGTTTCAGCCAGTTTACATTACCTTAACTCAAGGACACCAGTAAAAGGGACATTTAATATCACAAAGCCCATCTCGAGAATTCCTAAGCTCTGGTCATTAGCAAATCCCTGAATCGGTCTCCAATCCTGCCAATAGCTGTCTAGAGATTATGATTGCAAGACAGTAAATTCTTTGGCCAGGGGTTCGAACCATCTTAGAATTGTCATGATCTCACGTAACACCAAGAACCAGGTAGGTGTTCAATAAACAGAGACATAGAAACAATCCATAATTATCCTAACATTTCTCACCCCAAGTGACAGTTGAGTGTGTGTTCAAAGTTTAGGTTATCTAAATGGAAATGGAGAGTTACCTACAGAAAGCATCTTACAGAGCTGGACGACCTTTGATGACTTTGCAACAGTTAAGGTGGTAAGAGATTTTATCATTCATCCATTAATACCTGCAAAACTATTCACTGAATACCCATTAGATGCATGACACAGCAAAGAGGAAAACTCAGACACATGTTCGCGGCTCTTAGATGCTAATGAGTGCTACATACACACTAGAACCCAACCACAAAAACCTTGTTAGAACACATCGAGGTACTTAGTCCTCTCCGTTCATGTTCAAACAATGTGCTCAGGGTTAGCAAAGACAGGAGGAGAGACACTTCACCATCACAGCCCAGTCTCTCAAAATGTGAAGGCAGCTCATCCAAAGACTTGCAAAAAACAAGCCATAACTGAAAGCTTGGGGATGGCTTAAACCTGATGCACACTCAAGAATTTAAACTATGCAAGGAATGCAAGTCACAGTGGCAAGTGACAGTGATAAAGATAATGGTCCAGTCATACTGTTGGGGATGATGATCAGATCAATCTCTTCCTTTCCTAAGCTTCTGTGTTAAAGAAAAAAAGAAAGAAAGAAAAGGAAAAAACAAAAACAAAAAAGTTAATCACAGAGTTTGGCTGCAGAAACACCAGAAATGGCAGATGTGCCATCCAACTGACCAGGTTAAGAAAAATAAAGGCAGATGGTTTTAAATTGAAGTCTGGATAGCAAGACTGTCATTAGAGAATTGACGTTTTGTCACCAGGCCAACCTCTCTTCTATTCTCTTTTCCTTTGCTGTCTAAATCATCTGCCGCCTGGTGGTCCAGAGAATAATTTAGCAGTTTTGTCATGAGTGGATTAAAAAAAAAATCATTCATTTGGACTCAGTGATTCATTTAATAGAATGTTTATTGAGCACCTACGAGGTGTGCCACAAACTTCTGGGGAGGGGAAAATGTGCTGGGGAAATACATAGCAACAATCTCTGTGAAGTTCTAGCAAGGGGATAAACCACAGTAATGGGAACAAGAAGGCTCCAGACCTCAAAGGGCTCAAGCAAGGCCTGAGATACAGGAAAAAGAAATAATGAGGTGCCAGTTTTCTGCTACTGTACAACACCCACACACTTAACACCTTCCAACACAGATGTCCTGCCTCGAGTTTCTGTGAGTCAGGAGCTGGGCATGGCTTATCTGGGTCCTGGGTCCCTCTCAAGGTGTGGGGCCAGCTATGATCTCATGTGAGGCTGACAGTGTTCTTCCAGGCTCGTTGGAGCTTGGCAGGATTCTTTTCCTCTTCATTATGTAACAGCGTGCCCTGTTTTCTCGCTGGCTTCTTGGCTGGGGATCATTCTTAGCTGCTAAACCCCATCTTTTGGTCCTTGGCCACTGTCACGTGGTCATCTCCTCCCACAATGTGGCTGTTTGCTTTTGGTGAGGCCAACAGGAGAATGTCTCTCTGTTCCATCACTTGATCAGATCAGGCCCATCTCGGGGCTCTCCTGTGCTGAACCCAAAGCCGACAGATTATTAGTGTCATCCCAGGCAGGACCTGCATCTCTACAAGTCAGAGGTAGAGGGTACAGGATGCTAGACACCCAAGGGATGGAAAACTTCAGTGTCCTCTTAGAATCCTCCCTATCTTAAGTACAGACCAGCCATTCCACATCAAGGCACAAGTTTGCCAGGCAGGGTCACCAGCAAGTACAAAGACCCCCAAGGTAGCAGTAAACGATACTTTCAGGAGAGGTAAGTTTATGGGTGAGTCAGCTTTCTACTCCTGTGACAAAACACCTGGGGGGTGGGGGGAGGCTCACAGTTTTAAGGCTACATGTATGAGACAAGGTTAAATGTCAGAGCAGGGAACACATGCTGAAGCAAACTTTCTCAACTGATGGTGGCTCAGGAGAAAGGGGGAGGAGAGGGAGAGAGGGGCAGAGAGAGGGAGAGGGGAGTGAGTCAGAGACAAACAGAAACACAAAAAGAAACTTTCAGGGAAAGACCTATCTTTAAAAGTCATGTCCAGCTGGGCACTGGTGGCTCACGCCTGTCATCCTAGCCACTCAGGAGGCTGAGATCTGAGGATCGTGGTTCAAAGCAGGAAAGTCTGTCAGACTTTTATCTCCAATTAACCACCAGAAAACCGGAAGTGGCACTGTGGCTCAAGTGGTAGAGCATTAGCCTTGAGCTGAAGAACTGAGGGACAGCGCCCAGGCCCAGAGTTCAAGACCCACAACTGACAAAAAAAAAAAAAAAGTCATGTCTAAGTGACCTACTTCCTTCCACCCTCTACTAACCCAACCCATTCATCAGTGGATGTCTCCACTT
This sequence comes from Dipodomys ordii, assembly GCF_000151885.1. Classification (NCBI taxonomy): domain Eukaryota; kingdom Metazoa; phylum Chordata; class Mammalia; order Rodentia; family Heteromyidae; genus Dipodomys; species Dipodomys ordii. The sequence continues at coordinate 1,276,492 of NW_012267351.1, forward strand.
ATGAAATCACCATCCTGGTGTTCCAGACCAGTCTCAAGAGCACCATCAACTGGGACCCAGGGCTACAACACCCAAGCCTTTTGGAGCATTCTATACCCCAGCCATAAGAGGAGAGGGTAATGATTGATGTGTTTGTTGAATCATGAAATAGGAAGAAAAAGGAGAGCTAAGGGCATAGAAGCCATGAGCAGACATCTGACCACCAGGGCCTTTGTGGCCATGATAATGAATACAGATTTCATTCTGTATGTAAAAGAAATCCACTAGTATCAACTGAGCTTTCCTGCTATGACATGAGGCTTGTCTGAGACAGAAAAAAAAAAAATCGGTGAATCTGAAGTCAAGGAAATATGAGACGTTAATTTGCTAAGGCTACTTCTCATTTTGGGATATGGGGGGCTATGCTAAAGATCTTTTACAGATCTAACATTCTATTTATATTAGTTCCTTTATATAAAAAAAACAAACAAACAAGGAATTGGCACTGTGGCCCAAGTGGTAGAGCACTCGCCTTGAGCTGAAGAGCTGAGGGACAGCACCCAGGCCCGGAGTTCAAGCCTCATGACTGACAAAAAAATAAAATTAAAATAAATAAAACAAAATGCTATTCAGGTGAAAGTAAGACTAAAATGAATGTAATCACTTTCTAGTTTTTGCTGGCCTAAATACAGAGGTATGTGGTCTTCACTACTTTTATGTACCTTAGGATGCATAAAGCTTGTGAATATACCCTTGAGCACTTTATAAGTTCTATAAATAATAATAATCACATTAACAACATGGAGCCAAAAAATGCAATTTGTCCTTTGGCCAGGGGAGAATTCATTATTAGTGTTTCTAGAAAATTCCATCAATGCAGATTTTCAAAATAATACTGAGACAAGAGTTTTATAGTTTGGAAATGCTAGCTCATCCTGGTCAATTTTTCTCCCCGCCTCCCCCCCACCCCCAGGATGAGACAGAAAGGTAGTGATCCAAGTCTGAATTAAACAGCCTGTACAAATGTCACCATGTCCTAATTTCCCTGCAAGTAACAGGCATAACTACATTTTAGTATGTTCAACTGAAGTATTAGCAGAATTTACTTGAGGCTTCCCTTTGGCCTCTACTTAATAAAGGAGAATTCAAATTTTCTTTTTAAAAAAACTGATAGAATTCATATTCTAGAACTTAAAGAGCTACCAAGAGCTATTTGATGATACCTACATTTTGATAAGCGCCTACTCATTAATTTAATTTCCTTGAGCCAGGATTTAGATCACTGTTTTTTGTTATTTTTTTAAAGCAGCATAGGAGTTTCCTTTCTTGACATCCCTTTCTCTTTTCCATAGCTCAGACCTCACATTGTAAAAGCACTTATTATATTATTTTTCCTCTCAGGAAGTATGGGAAATTTTATTCAGTGAAGCAATCTAAAAATAGCTCATTGGAGAACCAGTAGCTTCCATGGTTACCGAAAGACCCTGTTGATACTTCACACTGACGAGCAACCACAGTTGGATATCATTTGGATAGAAAACAACACACACCCAAAATAGCAAGAAGTGATCCAGAGCAAGACTCTGTATCCTTCTATTCTGAGAAGTGCCAGCTCCAACCCAGCTCTGTGAGAATCACATGTGGAAGGAGAGAATACACTCTGGAGAACTAAAGAAACTTCTCCTCACATCAGTTACTTGGTTTTGAGATTTGCACCATTCTCTCAGGCTCTGACAAAGCTCACAGCATTTCAGAGTACAAAATTCAACAACATCATATTGTCAAACAACAACTCTCTATATAATGACTATTGAAGGCATTAACCAAGAATTAGGTAGGATGTTTTTCTTGAGATAAAATTACATCACGTAATACGACATATTCCTAATGATGATTTGAAATGGGATAGCGTCCTATGTGTATGTGTTCTGTGTGTTTAGACATAGGGATTTGAAAGATACATGTTCATGTATGTATGCATTCTTTCATGCATATGAAGTCTCTCAGAATACCCGACTATAACTTATTTCCAAATTCAGGAATCCAAGAAAAATCTACATTTCAATAAAAGAAGTTTCATATTTTCAATCATACATTCTTGGGTCTAGCAAATGAAAAATGTTAAAATAACAGAAAAGCTTCCAGGTACTCCTGGCTAATGCCTGTAATCCTCACTATTCAGGAGACTGAGATTCAAAGAGTCTTGATTCAAAGTCAGCCTTGGCAGAAAAGTCTATGTCACTCTGTCTCCCAAATATCCAGGAAAGGTAGTGGAGGTATGGCTCAAGTGACAGACTACTAGCTTTGGGCACAAAAGCCAAATGAGAACATGAAGCCCTGAGTTCAAGCCCCACTACTAACGCACACACACACACACACTCACACACACACACACAAGCCCCACTACTAACACACACACACACACACACACAAGCCCCACTAACACACACACACACTAACCATCAAGAAAATAGGCTGAAGGCATGGTTCAAGTGGTAGCACACTAACTGAGCAAGTAAACTGCATAAGCACGGGGCTGTGAGTTCAAACCCCAGTACAGCAAAAACCAACAACAAAATGCAAACAGAAAAACACACAAGAAAGTATTTTAAAATTGCTTCTATAGGAACTAAGCCCAGAATAAAATGCCATCGCATACCTTCATATTTGGGCACTAGAAAGGTGTATAAGAAGCATAAGCAGTCAGATTTGGCATAGTTGTTTACTGTAGTTAAATGAGCTGAAATACTTTCTGACCAGCTGCAGTAATTGGGTAGTTGGGAGGAGGCAACATTGCATACGGTGGTCGGATAGAATTCTCTAAGATTTTGAGCTCAGGTTTAAAGCAAGTCGGGGAAGCCCCAGTGATGAAAAGACCCACATGCAAAAGCAAGACGAAAGGGAGATAGAACCAATGCACACACCTGGAGGTAAGAAAGAGCGAGGATTGAGAGGAAAACAGGGAGCCAGCCAGCGTGCTTGGAACAGAGAAGGCCTGCAACTCAAAAGGAGTTGGAAAGGAAGCCAGAAAGGCCGAGCAGGCCACCATAAGGAGCTTAGATTTCACTCTAAGTGCTTCAGGAAGCCATTAGGAGAATTTAAGAGGGGAAGTAATAGGATCAGAAATGAGCTTTTAAAAAATGGCTCCAGCTGATTAGATGGACCATGAACTTCAGCAGGGCCAAGAGCCTGCAGGAGGTGATTACTTTGGGGATCACTGCAACAGTCCAAGTGGGAGAAGACACTGGCTTGGCAGAGGGAGAGGGAGAGAAACAGGAGTGGTTATCACTTAAGGCATTAGCATAGAAGAGACTAGAACCAACTAAGGAATCCTGAAGTTTTCCTCTTCCAAAGCTGTGGGTCTTAAAAGGTGAGGTGTCTCCTCAAAGCAAAGTTGTCTTAATATGAAAATTACTGATAGGGAGAAAATCTCCAAAGTTTTACTCTTTCCTGGTCAGCCTCATCATCTCAGTGCAGAGGTTTCTAAATGCCCCCACACGCCTAGCAGATGTATGATATTTTTTCTCATGCCACCTAAAAATTTCTTTAGACTCTAACTTTTATCTCGCTTGCCTTTCTAATAGAAAACAATCCCAGAGATATCTAATATTCAGCTACTGTGCCCTCCCAAAACAAATACTGAATCTATCAGTTGTCTCCTTCATCTTGGTTTTGCAAGAACACATCAATCACAGAGTAGACAGCAGCAGACATCGCTTTTTCCTAAGAAAGCATCTGAGCAAAATGTTAAAAAATGAAAAAGTAGAAAAAGAAAAAAAAACATATCTGAGAAGAAACTAAGGGAGGGGAAAAATGATATCTGGGTCCGTAAAGTCTTACGAGTTTAGACAGAATGTGGCAGACACAAGGGGGCTCTTAAAGCCTTCTAAGATGGTGACTTTCAAGCTTGAAGATGCAGAAACCTTCCATTTGAGCCATGGTGAAGACTGGATTCACTCTCCTTCCTTAAACAACTCCAAAAGTGGACAAAACAGGTAAAACAGCAGGAAGTGGAGGTGTGGCTCAAGTGTTAGAGCTCCAGCTGTAGGTGAAAAAGCCAATTGAGAGCTCGAGGCCCTGAGTTCAAGCCCCACTACCAGCAGATAGATAGACAGACAGACAGACAGGTGTGCATACTGGATTTGGATGTGAGACAGTAATCCCTATAGAAAGGAAAATAAATCATATGAGTCTTCTAGTTGCTCAGGTTAACTACATAAAAAGAATATCAAGGTCACAGGCAGGAAGGGAGGGGAACCCAAACAGAGTCCAGTGGTTTCCCTAAGTTAAGGAAACAGAATTGAAAATTTGGAGGCCAACGCTACTAGAAACTGCTGAGCAGAGTACTTGAGAGGAGATGAAAGAGGAAAGCCCAGAAATCTACAAAAGGGTCACCTTCAAATCTTCAACGAAGCACAGATGAGTGCATCACATATGAAAGAAAACAAGAAGAACCTGGACAAAGAAAATGGAAGAGTATGTGCGCTCACCAGCTAGAGAGTGCAAGGCCTTCTAACACAAGAGGGCATCCGATAAGGTTTTCAGAAGGGCATGACTCTAAGTTTGTAGAATATAATTAGCCCTCAACTGAAGGTTCCTCTAGTTCCATTCATAAAACTTAAAAGGAAGCCATTAACAGGATGAAATTGTTTCTAAATAGTGTTCCAGAATAAAGTATATTTTTTAAAAGTCTACAATGTCTGGCACTTTATAAAACATTCCAGGTAGGCAAGACAGCCAGAAAATGGTAAATATAATAAAGAGAAAATTCAATTAATAGAAAAAAGACTCTTAAATAGCACTTATGATGTAATTAACAGAAAAGAAACTATGTTACTTAACATGAAGACTCAGAAATGACACACTATGATATTTAATAGAATAGTAGCTAAATATGGTATTCAACATCTTCAGACTCTCCTACTTTTTAATAAAGTAACTAAGTTGAACTTACAAAGAAATAAATATGTAACAACTGAGATAAAATACACTACATATTTTTTACAATGGCTTAGATACTGTTGAAGGAAAAATTAGTAAACTTGAAAATAATGTAAAATACCCAAAAGGAGAGAAACAAAAAAAAAACCTATAGCATTAATGAATTTTGTAAATGCTTTGTAAGTCTAAAGTGGGTATAAGAGATCCTTGGGACTAATAGAAAAGAAGGATAAAGCCAAAAATTATTTGGGAGCTGAGGATTGGGGGAAGAGAATGATGGAAGGGGAATAATATCAAAATCTATTACATTTATGAAGACAGAATAAAGAAACTCACTGAAAGCTGTTTGGATGATAGAGATAAAGGGAGAAGAGGAAAGATTACTAAAGTACAATATATGCATATATGAAATACCTTGCTGAAAGACCTTTGTACAATTAATATTCACTAAAAAATATATGACAGAAATATAAAACAGGTTCTGTTGGGGAACAAGGTATCATGGCAAGGTAGAAGGAACCTGAATGATGATCAAAGTACTTTATACGCATATATGAAAATGGAACAATAAAACCTTTGAAACTGTGTGAAGAAGGGAAGGGGGAAGATGAGCGAAAGTGATGGAGGAGGGGACTTAATCAGCAGATATCGTGTGCGAGTATGGAAATAGCACAATGAAACTCTTTGAAACTCTAATCACTTCCACGTGATTAGATTTACGTTGCTCAGGTTTTCCTCCAAAAGTGGTACCTCATCTGGGTCTAACCAATCTGTTCATTCTATGTCCTACTCACAGTGATTGCTTTGAGGATGGGACACAGGGTTCTAATGTGTACAACTGGATTCATGAATGACCATCAAGAGGGAATTGCCCTTCCACTTGAATCTGACATATGCAAGCTAGATCACTTCCTGTAAAGGTGAAAGAACATAAGAATGGAGCCTGAGTTGAGCATTGGTGGCTCATGCCTATAATCCTAGCTACTCCGGAGACTGAGATCTGAGGATCTTGGTTCAAAGACAGCCCAAGAAGGAAAGATTGTGAGACTCCTATCTTCAATTAACCACCCAAAAGCCAAAAGTAGAGCTGTGGCTTGAAAGGCGGAGTTCTAGCCTTGAACAAAAAAGCTGGGGGACAGTGCCCAGGCCTTGAGTTCAAGCCCTAGGATCAGCACACACACACACACACACACACACACACACACACGAAGCAAAACTAGGCTAAGGGGAGAGAAAAACCACACTGTGCAGTGTTAAACCGCACTATTTCTGAACTAAAACCTATTTGGGAGAGTCTTCAGGAAATACAAGCCAATGAAAAGTCCTTTTCATTTCCTTAAGCAAGTTTTTTTTAACTATTTTCCTCTTGCTGCACAGAAAGAACTCTCACAGCAACAACAAAAAAATATATGACTTAAATAAGCCTTTGTGATACAGCCCAGGAATTGAGTCAAAATTTATAACACAATTTCTGTGAAATGATCATGTGTTTCCACCAAGTCCTTTCCTCCTCGCTTGCCATTAACCAGTATGGATAGAGGAGAATTTAGATTCTGCTTGGCTGGGTCAGGGTGTTTTGTCAAAGAGTCCCTCAAATTGTGAGTTTAGCTCAACCTTCAACAACTCATATGGCACAATATCCTCAAATGTAGATGTCAAAAGATATCGGGGGAATAAAATAAAAGAGAAAGAGCAACGTCATGTTCCTGAACATCCTGACTGGAAACGAGGACACTAATGAACCAAGACAATGACTCGCTGATTTGTGTTCACCTTCTTTTGTCAATTAAAAAAATTATACTATATTAAACTTGGAGCCTCAGAAATTCTAAGAAGACAGAAACCCTAAAATTAAGCCCAATGCATTTCTACTAACAAGACTATAACTGATTAAATGTTCCAGGAAATAAATTTCACTGTCCAGACTTCAAATTTTATACATTAAGGGGATTGAGTTATATAATCTTTCCTTTTAGATTTAAGTCTCCATAATTCTGTTTTCTTTTTTTAAGAAAAAAGCTAATGAAGGCTTTTAAATCCTGAAATAGTCAGGCACTGGTTCCTGTCTCTAATTCCAGCTACTCAGAAAGCTGAGATCTGAGGATCACCTAAGCAGGAAAATCCATGTGACTCTTACCTTCAATTGGCCACCTAAATGCTGGAAGGAGAGCAGTAGCCCAGGTGGTAGAGTGTCCTCCAAGAGTGAAAAAGCTAAGGAGCAAGAGTGTGAGGCCTTCAGTTAAAGCTCCAGTGCCAGGACAAAATGGAAGGGAGGGAGGGAGGGAGGAAGGGAGGGACGGAGGGAGAGAGGGAGGGAGGGAGACTTTCACTAAAATCTGTCTTGAGCTTTATCATAGGGACCATTCTAATGTTCTATGAGAAACAGCCTCCAAAGGAAAGAAAAAAAAACTAAAAATGGGTCTCCAAAGATACCTATTGGTGACATCCCAAAACAAGGAAACACAGTACTTCTGGTAAACAAAGTAAAACCTTTTCCTGTGTACTATATAAATTACCATGGAAATGGGAGGGGTGGTTCTCTTCTGTGAAGGACACTGGTAGAAATACCCTGAAATCGTGAATTGCATGTGCCTCACTCTGAGTCAGGATCTGCTCCCAGCATGGTGCATACATACTATGTTACTCAAGTTACTAAGTTCCCAGTCTTTGCCAGTTTCTAGTATCCTCATGACACTACAGGTTCAAACTGTCTGGATGCTGTCTGGGTCACTGCATTAATAGAGCTTTTCATTGACCAAGTTAGTTGCTTCTTTTGAACACAATGTTATTAATTTGGATTCCCACACCCCTATCCCGGAACCTAGTCGTTTTCTACAGAACTCAGAAATGGGGGGGGGGGGAATTTATTTCCTCCTATTATTCCACAAGTAAATACTAGTTCTCCCTGAAAAACAGAATCCATTGTAAAGATTCCAAAGAGCTATTGTTGTCTGTAATAAGCTCTTATTCACTTGAGACTTTTTCTGGGGGCATCCGGTGTTGGCCACTGGCTGGCTTCTCTCTTTACTTACAAAGAAAAAATAAAATCTGCAGCGAAGCCAGTACAACCTGTTCCTAACAATTCTACAGGGAAGAGACAGTGCTGCCTTCCAGGACCATGAAAACACACTTTCCACAGAAAGGCACCAAAGTTTCCATCATTACCCCAACTCAAATCAACAGCCTTCAGAGCTGGGCACTGGTGGCTCACGCCTATAATCCTCGCTACTCAGGAGACTGAGATCTGAAGATCACAAGTTGAAATCAGACAGGGTAGGAAAGTCTGTGAGACTCTAATCTTCAATGAACCATCAAAAAGCCAGAAGTGGAGCTGTGGCTCAAGTGGTAGAGTGCTAACTTTGAGTGGAAAAAGGTAAGAGACAGGGCCCAGGCTCTGTATTCAAGCTCTAGGACTACCATGCACATGCACAAGCACATGCGCATGCACATGCACATGCACACACACACACATGCACACACACACACACACACACACACACACACACAG
>NW_012267351.1:1284969-1292083 GCF_000151885.1 Dipodomys ordii
GCACACACACACACACACACACACACACACACACACAGAGCTATGGGAGAGATGGATTAAAGGATCAAATACCTATCTATAGCTTTCTGAAAACAGAATAACATCATTCTCCATGTTCCTGGGACAAATAAACCCAGCCACTAGCAGCTTAAAATATGAGCTTTTTCCAGAAAAGACCACAGAAATCCCAATCCAGTCTGATCTAGCAGTAAGTAGTCAGAAAGATATCCTCTGGTAAGCTTCACAGAATATAGATTGATTATTGCCCAAGTCCTATGGACCAAACATTTCATCTCCTATCAGCTAACTGTGGTTTTACCAATGATGTGGGCACATTTCTCATAAGCTCAGAGATTTCCTGACGGAGGCTCTGAAATCTTTCCTGTGAAGGAGGAAAGGAGATCTAAGGGTAATTCTTTCTCCTTGCTTCTCTTGTGTCTGTGCCTGGTAGAGATGAAGCTATCTTCTCTTTAATTCATTTGTGCATTTAACAAATATTTAGATACGTATTGTGTGCCAGACATATGTGGCACATGGAGATGTACTGGTGACTAGAGCCATGACCAGCTAAAGTCTTGTACCCACAAAGAGGAGGGTAAATACTGCAACAGCTGGCTTCAAGATGGTGATCCTCAGTCTGCAGCCTCTAGAGTAGTTAGGATTACAGGCGTTAGCCCCAGTACCCAGCTATCACATTGGGTCTTTTTTCCAATGACTTCTATTCTGGACCTCAGAAGGCAAACTTGCATTCTTTTTATCTACCTATAGCATAACGTTTGGAATTTAGTAGCAACAGAAGAACTATAGGTTGAATTGCTACTGGCAATTTAGTATAAGTAGGCAACTTCAATTTTGGCATCCAACAGGAGAACTCAGGCAAGACTTGAATGTATTAAAAGTGATACTAGGAAAAGAAACAGATGAGAAATAGATTACATGACATCAACCATTCATACATAGGAAGACAGTCCTTCTGCCCAACTGCAGCCATCCTCTGGCATTCTGCAGGGTGGTAATCATTGGCCTCTGGTTCAATAGGGAGAATCAGGGGACAGGTACTGCAAGTCAGGTTCAGGTAGACTCACAGTCCAGTGTCTCAGGAATGATCAAGTGGGGCTTTGTGACATGAAGAATCATTGATATTGGATTCCAAGATGGTAGCAAGGTGACTGTGAGAGAGAACAATGGCTCAGGAGCCTGGAGCAGAGTCGCTGTCCCAAGGGTATGAAGGTTCATTGAATTTCATTTGACCTTTAGGACACAATTTTACTGGGCTGGGTAGATAAGTTAAACATCTTTTGTTTTAGAATTATTTGTTAGCCAGCATTAGGCTGGAATAAAGGCTAGTATTCATCTTTAGATGGATAGAATACTTGAAAAAAAATCTTGTGACATTTTAACCACAAAGGCTGGTCACCTATAAATTAACTAAAATGCTTTCTCTCGAGAGACTTTGTAAATTCGTCCACCATTTTAGATGATTTCCTTGGCATTTTCTATCTCCCCCAGCTACCTATCCAAATGAATAAAACTTGTTAGAAAATTAGAAGCACATACAGGATGATTATATTTTCCCCCCAATGATATGTCTCACACAGGACAATTGTAGGAATTTTGTTTCAGAATTTCCCAAGCTGCTCTGGGCCTGCCCTGCTGACATTGTCAAATGGTACTGACAATGTGTTCTCAGGGCTGCGTCAGCCAGCACAATCTACACTCTGCACTTTTATCTTAGGGCTGCAGAAAGACAACAAACCCCAGTCCCCTCCCATGGCTCTCCCAGCCCGATAAACACCAGAAAGAGAAAAATCTCCATGCTGAAGGAGAGAGAAGAGGCTATGAGTCCCTACGTTTTGGACTGGTGACAGGTAACCCAGGAAAAAAATGGACTCTGCTCTGTGGAGTCCCTACAAGAAACAACATTTGTCTGCCAGAAAGGAGAAGGGGACATTGACTGAAAGGAACAAGTTCTTTGTTGAGAGCACAGTTGATTCTCAAAAAAAATAAATAAATGAATGAATACAGTTATAGGCAAGCCAGCCTGCTGTAGGCTGAATTGGAAAGGAGTTTAAAAATTATTTGATACCAGTAGCTAGAGTTTTATATAATGAATGGGACACAATTTGATGTCTGTTGGGGGATGGGGATGGCAAAACACTTTAATAGAGCTTCAGCCAAAACCAAGATGGTATTCTCGATGAAGAGCTGCGTTTAGCAGGGTATCGGTGGCTCACGCCTGAAATCCTAACTGTTCAAGAGGCTGAGATCTGCAGATCCCAGTTCAAAGCCAACATAGGCAAAAAGGTCTGTGTGACTTTTCCAATTAACCACCCCTCCCCCAAAAGAGGCCAGAAGTGGAACGATGGCTCAACTGGTAGAGCTCAGGGATAATAGCACACAAGCCCTCAGTTCAATCCCTAGGACAACACAAAAAGAAAAAGAGAGAAAGAGGTATGTTGTCCTCAAAGTATAACACGATACATGTCAGGAATGATTGCTGCTGACATGATAGGACATTTATTTATAATCGACCAGATGAATGAGCTGCTTTGCATTCTGACATTCTATATTCTTGAACATAATCTTAGAACTCAAAAACTATCCTGCAGATGAACACCTGTGGCTCTTGCCTATAATCCTACTTACTCAGGGAGGCTGATAGCTAAAGATGGTGGTTTGAAGCCAGCCCAAGTAGGAAAGTCTGTGAGACTTTTATCTCCAATAAGCTACTCAGAAAAAGCTGGAAGTGGCGCTGTGGCTCAAGTGGTAAAACACTAGCCTTGAGCAAAAGAAGCTTAGGGATAGCACCCAAGCTCTGAGTTCAAGCCCCAGGAATGGAAAAACAAAATCCCCCCCAAAAAAAATAATTATTATCTCATTTTGTCTTTTAATCTACCTTCTCACACAGGAACTCTGATGTCACTTCAGCATAATATTATGTGATCGAGAGAAAATACTTTAGATAAACCTTTTCTGATGATTACAAAATAGTAGGACTGCTATTTATACATTTGGGCGAAGCAGCTTAAAAGAAAACTAAAGAAAAGAAGAGAAAACTTTGCAGCAGTACTCTCCAAATGAAAAGCCTTGGAATGGGCTCTCGGTGGGAGAATGCAGCCTCTCTCCCCTCTGTCCTCTGCCTCCTACCCCATTCAAAGGGAACCCAAGGGGCCTCTGCAACCCTGACCCATGGCTCTTTCCTGAATGCTCAGGAGGCTGGGCCATTGCTGTCTATTCTTTTCTATGTGTGCTTTGCATGGATTTCTGGCAACCCTTTTTATGGAATCCAGAAAATACCTTTGCATAGGAACAAAACCCCTAGGGCTCTCTATGCATCCACAGCCAGGGGGCGCCACAGGGCAGCTCTTCCGCACACCCACTACACATGTGCTCACGCTGACAGGACATGCGCTGGTTTGCATTAAATACCTAGACAAATAACACCCCTGATCCTCCTAACGACAGCTAGAATAGACACCGGTATTCTTTCCTTCTCTTTTGAGCTTTTGAGAAAACTACACTGAGTTGGCTGAGGTTCCACCCCAACTAACCGGTCACCTATGCGTTGAACCCAACTCTGCCCGCCCCTGTGAGCCACTCCACCAACACTTTTTTTTTTTTGGTCGGTCATGGGGCCTAAACTCTGGGCCTGGGCGCTGTCCCTCAGCTCTTCAGCTCAAAGCTAGTGCTCTACCACTTGAGCCACAGCGCCACTTCCGCTTTTCCTGCTTATGTGGTGCTGAAGGCCTCATGCATGCAAGGCAAGCTCTCTACCACTGACCCATCTTCCCAGAATCATCCACACTCTTACCTGGATTTCAACCTCCCTTCACCCAACCGCCCCCCTCCCCACCGCCCTCTGTGCCCAAACATGGTAAAGCAATAGGAAAAACACAAGAACACTTGTTGATATTCGGTGAATCTTGAGTGAAGAAATGCACCCAACAAATAATCTGATTAATAAATGGACAAAGAGTTTTCCAAAGAAGAAGCAAATGCTGGTGAGGAGGCCCAGGGAGGAACTCTTATACACTGTTTGTGGGAAGTGAATTAATATAACCACTGTAGAAATCAGTATGGAGGCTCCTCAAAAACTCCAAATTTAGCAACTACAGTATTATCCTGCTATATTACTCTCAGGTATATACCTGAAAGAATATAATCCACCTAAAACAGAGACACTTGCACACCTCCATCCTTGGAGGAAGAATGTTCACAGTAGCCAAATTATGGAATCAGCCTAAGTATCTAACAACTGATTAATGGATAAAGAAAATGGGGCACATATACACCGTGGTATATTACTCAGCCATAAAGAAAAGTGGGATCAATGTCATTTGAAGGAAAGTGGATGGAACTGGAGATCAGTATGTTGAGCAAGGTAAGTCAAACTAAAAAAAAATTTTTAATGAGTATTGCATGCTTGCATTTTTTTGCTCATCTGCAAAATCTGGACTTTAGGGGGGAAAATAATATGGCATGCATATTAAAACAGGACTGCTTGGTGGGGGTAGCAAGCAGGAAAGAGGATGGGGAAGGGAGACGATCATGGAGGATAAAGATGATTGAAGTACTTTATATGGATGGATGGAGAGAACATCATGAAACCCACTAAAAATGGTTAAAGGCAAAGCAGAAGGAGGAAGGGCTAAGTAAGAATATCCAGATGAACTGGATTCAAGTCCATTACATGCAGATATGGAAGAGCAGAAGGAGAGCCTGTTGTACAATACATGTTCACTAACAAGAACAAAAAGAACAGGAAGGCAATGAGCCTCCCCTGAGAACATTCTCCACCCACCAGGCCTGGGCTGAGGAGCCGCAGGAAGGCAGGGGAGGCAGCTGACCTCCAGAGGCTGGCTGTCAGAAGCCAGGCACCAATAGCGACTCTGCTCCTCCAAGGCAGAGTGAAAGGACTTTCTCCCTGCTGTGTGTGGGACCCCCAGTTGGTCCAATTAGAGCTGATTTCAGAATGTGTCTAGAAGAGACTTAAAAAAGAAAAAAGACCAAAGCTACGGCTTTTACAGACATTCTTTTTACCAGGGGGAAACAATTAGCACGGGGATAAAGCCAACAGACAGAATGGGACCAAGGGACAAGGAAGAGTCCCGCAGCCCAGGTGAATTATTTCCCATTCCTGTTTCCGGTTGGCCAAGAGCACCTCTGGCCATCAGCCCTGCTCAGACACAAAGAACCAATTAAAGCCATTTTCTTTTGCCTAAGAAAAACAACCCGATGTCAAATCTTTCCTCGTGGCCGCCAAGAGCCTTCCATTTCTGGAGTGTCGATGTGATTCAAAGGCAGCTGAGGGTCTTGTTCAAGGTCGTGAAGTCATTTCATGGCTGAGTAGGTGCGTGAACGCGGATGCCCCAGGACCCAGCCCAAGGTGCATTTCAGTACAAACGCTGCCTCTTACCCAGCGGTAAAACTGCACTCCTCCCTTTCAAACAGGAGGAGTTTAAATACTTCCTGACCTGGAATCACCTACGCAGTGGCCCAGACTTTAGCTCACTGTGAGCTCCTCTGTTCAGGACAAGAGGGCCACTGGACAAAATTTAAAAATGGGCAGTGTCTCAGGGTCTTTAATTATCTCCCCGACATGCAAGAACGGCCCTCCGAGCAAAACCTCAGCAGCCAACTGTCCCTTCCTCGGTGGGGTTTCTATGGCCGTGGAACAGCTTCTAAATTTAAGCTCTTACTGCCTTTTAATTGGCTGGTTAAGTTCTGTCTCCCGCCCACTCTTGCTACTAGCTGAGCCTCAGGCTACTAATTACCAGCAAGACAGGTCAGTTGTCCTGTCTGCACCAACTCCATCATTGCTGACATCCTCACACAATGACAGGCTTACCCCTTTCCAAAAAAAAAAGGAAATCTGGGTTAGCTAGAGTTTGGCTTCGTTCTCATGAATACAGGAAGCCAGTATCCCCATCCATCACGTCAATTATTTAGCTAGAATATCCTGAAGCTAAAATGGGTCCGTCCATTCAACAAACGGTATGTATTCAGAATCTTTTCTGGGCCCAGCCCTATGCTAAGACCCTGTGTATATACAAGAGATTTTAAATAGACAAGTTCTTGGCTAATATCCAGCACGAGAGATGGGCTGCGACCCAGTGAAAAGTCAGACAAGTAGAGGAATAAATAGTGTTCACAGCTTAAATAAATGAGATTAGGGGGATCAGGGGAGAATGCTGTGAGGAAAACCAGGGGAACCCAATTCAGATAAAGCATGGGGGACGAGAAAAGTTACGGCAATGAAGGGACAATGAAGAGACACAAATAATGGGAAGGTTCCTTGTAGGTCTGAATAGAGAAAGGGGGTCCACACGATGGAACATAAAGACCAAGGCAGAAGTGGATGGAATGCAGGGATTGAAAGAGCTAAAAAAAAAGACTAGAAGGGAGGGACAGACAGACAGACAGTATTGAAGATAAACTGGATGGGTGGAAGAGGCCTTGTGTGCCAGGAAGAGATGTTTGGTTTTTGTTCTAGGTATGACACAAGCCAATGGAGGATTCGTCTACACCATTTACTCACTCATCCATTCATGCATCATTGCATGTGTCAAGAGTTTACTGATCACCTATCATTTCAGATACTAAGAATAGGTCAATACGAACAACAAATTCTGGGGTTTCCCGAGGCTTCCGGTCTATGTGGGGACTTGAACACTGAGAGGCGATCTTTCTTGCCAAGTCATGAAAAGATCGTTGTGGTTTACTATGAAGAGTAAAGGGAGCGGACCCAAGGGGCATCTCTTGTTGTCAGAGGAGAGGGAGAGAAATGGAGGTTCTCTGTGTTGGATACCAGAGACTATCATTCTTGATGCCCCTTCTGAAAAGCATTTCTTTTCCTATTTCACTGGACTGACAATGGCTTTGCATGGCTCTGTTCTTTCCTCTCCCCAGTGGTCCACAGAAATATTGTGAGACTCAAACTGAACTACCATCTGTGGTTCAGAAAGGGCTGGTTCAGGGCAGGGCCTCAGAGGCTGAAGCAAGAAGTGTGGTACCCTCAGGCTGAAAGGGAAATAGAGAGACAGCGCTTCACTCCTCCCCTCCTCCTGACAACCTATCTTCCCATGGTTTCTCTGCTCTTTCCATCCCCCCCCCC
>NW_012267351.1:1292133-1310063 GCF_000151885.1 Dipodomys ordii
CCCCCCCCACACACACACACAACACAGAGACCAAACCAACGCAAATTGGGTCCTATAGAGAATGCATTCAGAACCATGACCATATAATCACAAGAGGTTAATGCAGCTTTCCTCAAAGCCTGTCTCCTGGCTCTCTTGTATCCGTGGTCCTGAGCAATCAATAAATGTTCAGGTACCTTTGTTACTCTCCACCCCCACCTTGCAGAGTGGACCCTGGGAATCCTCCATTTTCATGTATTGTCCAAGGTTTCTACACACACACACACACACACACACACACACACACACACTTCACCATGAGAATTAACTCATTTAATTAAAAGTAAACTTATTACCAGGCACCGGTTGCTCACGCCTGTAATCCTAGCTACTCAAGAGGCTGAGAGCTAAGAATCACAGTTCAAAGCCAGCCCAGCTAAGAAAGCCCAAACTCTTTTTTTTTTTTTTTTGGTTTTACCATCTTTTATTATATTGCCAACAATCCAGTACTACGGAGCACAATTCAAAGTAAAATGTCATTTTCCTTGGTAGTATTTACTATTACAGAAGAGTGTTGCCATAAGTAAGCAGAAATAAGAAGGCCACTCTTCCGGGTGGGTCTCAGTGGCCTCACAGGAAGTTTTGGTTTCAATGTACGTTTTTGTCCATTTACCTTTATAATTACATCATCCCACAAAGCTCTCAGTATTACATACCTTCCAACTGAGAGGAAATAACATAAGGAATTATATTTTACCTTCACGTGCCACTTATTTCATAATCACTTCTATGTCATTAGTTTTCAGAAAAAAGTACTACCATATAAACGTATAGACTGGAACATACATTTAGAAAACATCCCCAAAATGTGGAAATTGCAACATGTCTACCCTGTATGAGAACAGTTAACCCCCATCCCCCAAAAGTATTAAAAACAAAAAAGAATAGCTAGCCGTTACATTTTTTATAGCGTTTCACAGAAAATGCTAGAATAATAATCACTGGCATTGAGTAGGTGAAACTGTTGAGTTTCACTTTTGACTCTATCATCCCTTCTTATTACGTTCTTGGTAATATTAGTTTTATATCCATTTGGCATAAGCATTTATATTAAACATTGAAATCACAAGCCATAGTATGTATCAGGAACTCTAAAAGCATCTTGTTTTTTTTTCCCCAAAAGTGAGCCATGTTAGTAATTACTGAGACAAATGCAGATTCTGGGGACCGGCAGGTACCTTGCAGTGAATATATAAAGGCCAAAACATCTGGCCAGGTGACTCAAGAGTAAACCACTCTCAATTTTTCTTTGTTTTCTTCAGATAGCGTGCTCGTACGGCCTTGTTGAAACCCATCGTTATTTTAAAATACATCCAACGAGGCAGGATTGAGTTTACTGAGCCCATAAGAGTGTGGATCAGGTACCCAGTGGTTCTGGACTGCAAGCCTACTGTTTTAATTGCAGATTTCACAAATGTGTCTGGAGAAGGCTTATCAAAGGTTGGCTTTCGGATTTTAGCCAGTTTAGTAGCTATGAAGTATGGCAGGACACTCTGCACAAAGATGCCCTTGCTCTTATACTCCTCATGGAGGCACTGAGAGAAGAAATCTACAAAAGCCTTGGTTGCAGAGTAGATGGTCAACAGGGGAACTGGGAGCATGCCACTGGCAGAGGAGATATTCAGAATCACCCCTTTAGATCTTTCTACCATGCCAGGCAGCACCAATCGGGTCACCTTACAAACAGAAAGAATATGTGTATTTATCAGTTTCTTGATAGTATTGTCCAAGTCAGGAACATCCAAAAAGTACTCAGGATACTCATATGACATTCCCACGTTATTCACTAGAACACCAACTTCCAGACCTGTCAGGCCTGTTTTAATTTTATCATAAATATCTTCTGAACTGAAATCAACAGCAATGGTCCTTGTCTCCACTTTGAATTTTTCTTTTATATCACTGGAAACTTGGTTCAGTTTATCCTGTGATCTGCTGATTAAGACAATCTTCATTCCACGCTTTGCTAACTCTTCGGCATATGATTTTCCAATTCCATCAGTACTGCCTGTGACAACTGCCCAGGCACCGAGCCACGGGCCGACCCCGGCCTCATGACCCACACCCCAGACCCGGAAGGCGGTGAAGAGCGAGCACAAGACGCGCAGGACCACGTAGGCCACCGTGCTCGCGCCCACCCAGTACAGGAAGCCGGCGGCGGGCACAGGCTCTCCATGGCTTCTAACTAGACCTCGCTACCTCCGTGAATGAATCCAAACTCTTATCTCCAAACAACCATCCAAAAGCCAGAAGCAGAGATGTAACAAAAACCAAAAAAAAAAAAAAAGCTAAGGGTCAGGGCCCAGACCCTGAGTTCAAGACCCAATAGTGGTATAAAACAACAACAACAAAAAATGTAAGCCACTCAAGCTATGGGTCCAGTCATTTCTCCATGATTAGGGGCTGTGGGGACAGGGAAGATGTTATGATCTCTAAGTCTTCCCTTCAACTGGAGTCCAGGCAGGGCAGGAGGCCCCCTTGTGGAGAGGCTTTGGTACTACAGGCTCTACCAGCCACTACTCAGTTACATAGTCACTGTCTACATTTTTTATTCCATCGTCTGGAAAATGGAAGCAATACCACTTCACTGATGATTCAATGAAAGCAACAAGATGAGGACTTTATAACAGATCTGGAAGGCCGCAACTTCCGTGTGGATGATGATGATGATGACAATTAATTATCCTATGAGTCTCCCCCTACACCATCCCCACCACCATTTTGTTATTATCAAGACCTCAGAAGGCCATTGAGAAGTTACCAAAGATATCCCAGCACTGGTGGCTCACGCCTCCTGGCTACTCAGGAGGTTAAGAGCTGAGGATCGTGGTTCAAGACCAGTTCAGGCAGGAAAGTATGTGAGAGACTTTTATCTCCACTGAGCTACAAGAAAAGCCAGAAGTAGCATTGTGGCTCAAAGTCATAGAGTACTAGTCTTGAGTATGAAAGCTCGGGGAAAGCCCTCAGGCCCTGAGTTCAAGCACCAGGAAAGATTACAGAATAACAGGCTATCTGGTATTTTCCCCCCACTCTCCAGATGAGTTTTTCTTCAGCAGAATCATCATCTGAGGATGACATAAGGCAGACTGGCTCGATGCCTTATATAAGTGAAGAGACCATTATTCCCAAGAGAACGAGAGGCACAACTCCCACACTCCCATCCTCCCTTGCTCACCCAGGGCTGCAGAAAACCTAGGCTTGTCAGAAAACATGCCCTTGATCCATCTCCAGAATCTCTCCAACAACCTAAAGTTAATTGGGTGCCATGGGGAGAGTGGGCAGTAGGAGAGAGAAGAGAAGAGGTGAAGGTTCCACGTAATGCCATCACCAGAATTCAATTCTGTTTCTTCAACTTGAAACCTAATAAAGGTAGGAATCTCTTGAGAAATAAGGTGTGTGTGTGTGTGTGTGTGTGTGTGTGTGTGTGTGTGTGTGCAAATGGCAGAAGGGAAGGGTAAGTCTCAGAGAAGCAATGCCATTTTTCTTCAGAATTGCTGATTGTGATATAATAAACTAAAGATCAACTCTGTTGCTACGCATCTCTCTTTTGATGGCTGACTTCTTTGTTTCATTCCTTTTGGATGTGACTCACTCAATCTCATGTTTACATATTCTGAGTTGGGAAACCCAGAGTAAAGGCAAGAGATAGAAATACAGAAGTGTTTTCCAAACAGGTCCTCAGTCACTAAGAGCTTGTGTGACCATTGGAACTTCACACTGTACATTGTAAGAGCTTCACATGTGTTCCTGCAAAATTTTGCAATATGCCTGAGTTGCTCAGAGTCTAGAATACAGGATTAGAAATTATATCATTAGAGTCTATAGAATTTGTCTATAGCCTGTAGTCTGGGGAAGATTAATTTGAACTTGATATATACTTAATCATCATATCTTCTTGATATCTTCTTAGTCAAATCATAATTTAAAAGGGAAGCAACAAGCTGATTTACTGCTAGGTGCTGGTGGCGCATGACTATAATCCTAGCTACTCAAGAGGCTGAGATCTCAGTCTAAAGCAAGCTGGGGCAGAAAAGATGTCTTATTATCTTTTATTAACTGCCAAAAGGGCTGGGAATGTGGTTTAGTGGTAAAGTGCTCACCTAGCATGCATGAAGCCTTGCATTCAATTCCTCAGTACCAAATACACAGAAAAAGCCAGAAGTACATAGCTAGCAAGATAAATAGAAAGCCCATGGATTGGGAGAAGATCTTCACTAGTCATACAATGGACAAGGGTCTCATATCTAAAATATACTTGGAACTCGAAAATTAAATCCTCCAACAACAAATCCTCAAAGAAACAACTGCCCAATAAATAAGTGGGCTAAAGACTTAAAGAGAAATTTATTTGAAGAGGAAATAAGAATGGCCAATAGACACATGAAGAAATGCTCAACCTTTCTAGCCATAAAAGAAATGCAAATCAAAACAACATTGACATTTTACCTCACCCCAGTTAGAATGGCTAGAATCAAGAACTCTAATAACAACAGATGCTGGAGGGGATGTGGCCAGAAGGGAACCTTACTGCATTGTTGGTGGGAGTGTAAACTTGTTCAACCACTTTGGAAAGCAGTATGGACAATCTTCAAAATACTGCACATAGAGCTCCCCTATGATCCAGCAATCCCACTTTTGGGCATTTACCCAAATGATCACAAACAAGGCCATACTAAGGCTACCAGCACAACCATGTTTATCGCAGCATTATTTACCATAGCTCAGATATGGAACCAACCCAGATGCCCCTCAGTAGATGAATGGATCAAGAAAATGTGATATATATATATATATATAAGATATATATATAATATATATATATATATATATATAGTGTATGTGTGTATACACAATAGAATTCTATGCCTCCATCAGAAAGAATGGCATTGCCCCATTTGTTAGGAAATGGAAAGACTTGGAAAAAATTATATTAAGTGTAGCAAGCCAGGCCCAAAGAAACATAGGTCCCATGGTTTCCCTTATGTGCAATAACTAGTACATGTGTAGGACAAGCAGAAAAGGCCAAAAGCTATGTACATGTGACCATATAAGATGATGTTAAGCGAAATGAACCCCAAGATAGGAACACAAATATCTTTTTTCTTTTTTGCTATTGTTTCTAACATATTTATAATGTACCATGTGATTTTTTTGTTTCCCCCATGGTATAACCCCTGTTTTTACTGCATTTGATGTCAGTGCCCTGCATCTTATATATACACTTTTCTAATTCGGGGAGGGGAAGGGAAAAAACAAAATGCTTAAATAAGGATACAGTTTGACCCACTGTAACAATGAGATGTACAAAACACTATGTTGAAAATGAGCTTTACAACTTTGGTGGGGGTGGGGGACACAGTAGTTGTGGAGGTGGAAGGGAAGGGATGGTAGGTGAAAAATAAAGGAGGCGGCAACAATGCTCAATAGGAAATGTACTCATTACCTTGCTCATGTAACTGTAACCCCTCCGTACAGCATTTTTACAATAAAAAACATACCAAAAAAAAAAAGCCAGAAGTGGCACTGTGGCTTGAGTGCTAGCCTTGAGCAAAAGAAGCTTGGGGACAGGGCCCAGATCCTGAGTTCAAGGCCCCTTCTGCCCCCCTGGATAAAAAGGCTAATTAACTACCAGAAGATTAGAAGTGGAACTGTGAGCTCAAGTGGTAGACCACCAGCCTTGAGCAAAAAAAAAACGAGCTCAGAGACACTGCCAAGGCCCTGAGTTCAAGCCACAAGAGCAGCACACATTTAAAAAAATCTTTCTTCTCAATAGCAGCGTTATGCTGGTGCATTAGAAAGAAACCATAAATCACGAGACCCAAAGAGCACTAGATTCTTATCTTTGGAGAGCTCTCATAAAGAGAGGTAATGTAGCTACAAAATAAAATCCTGAGTTTAAACCTACCTTGACTTAGACTGACTGAGTTCAATCCCCTTCACTTTCATTTCATAGTTTCAAAACGGTTTTATTCAGCATATACATGAGAAGATTTTACCATGAATGTGGGGTTTTTAAAAAAGCAATAAGGCTGTAATCCTAGCTATTCAGGAGGAACGAAAAAAAATTAAGATTATGTTGTGGAGATTACACATGATTCTTCCACTTGGGAAACCACCCACCTTCTCCTTTCCATATGTTCTCGTCCATCTCATGTGGTTCCTCTGGGCCTCATTGAGAAAAACTAGTCTCCCCATTCACAGGTGAGCTCCTATTAGCTATTAGTTCCTATTAGCCTGGCCAATCAGATTACCCCAGCCTGGCCAATCAGAATGTTTAATTCCCTCTGAATACAGTAATTGGGTCAGGGATGGGCAAATGCCCAAGTTCATGAACAGTTCTTCCTCATCGAATACATTTACCAGATTATAAGAGGGGGAAATGCTGTTTTCTTCTAGATTCATCAACCATATTAATCCTGAAAGTCTAGGACTCTAGGATGGTCCAGACCCATTCATCCTAAGTATTTGAGATTATTTCCCATCTGTTATTTTAAGACCTTTAGGAAGAAGGAAGCACATTGTGGCGATGGTACAAGATCTCATGGCTGCTCTTTCTATCCTCTCTCAGTAAAAGATCATCATGGCTTTGGAGACACATGGAGACTTGGGTCTCCACCCTGCCATTTGATGGCTGTGTGACTTTGTGTGACATAACCTCTGCTTCCCATTTCATAAAGCACCTTTCTAGTCTATGGTACACCGTGGGCATGAAAGAGATGATACTGAGCCGGGTGTCGGCGGCTCACGCCTGTAATCCTAGCTACTCAGGAGGCTGAGATCTGAGGATCGCGGTCCAAAGCCAGCCCCAGCAGGAAAGTCTGTGAGACTGTATCTCCAATAAACCACTAGAAAACTGGAATGGAGCTGTGGCTCAAGTGGTAGAGCGCTCACCTTGAGCTAAAGAGCACAGGGACAGCACCCAAGCCCAGAGTTCAAGCTCCATGACCGACAAAAAAAAAGAGAGAGAGAGATGATAACTGCTGATACCATTATTACCACTAATTACTGTGAATAGTTTCGTATGTCTCCATTCATTCAGGCTGTTATGAGAGAAAATTCATAGACTAGACAGTGCCCCAACCAAACTCTCCATCTTATAGATAGAGAAGCAGACCCCCTCAAAGGAAAAAGACTTGTCAGGGTCACAAATTGGCCTTGAGAATATTGAGAGCAAAAAATCACTTTGCAACTTCTCAGACTAGCTGTTTCTCAGTTTGGGGGGGGGGGAATTCTCCCGACAGGATCAAACCTCACTCTCAAATCGCTTTTCTGTTAAGCAGCGTGAGGAACAGGAAGGATCCGTGGGATTTTCTTGTTTGGGTAATGATCTTGCTTCCTTTGGCGAGGATCTGTTCTAGGCAGATGCATCGTGTAACCCTCCTGGACTTCACACTCCAAGACCTGCCTGCCTAGAGAGCGCCAAAGACTTGAAACAGAATTCCTACTACAGGATTAGCATCTCTGCCCAGGGGCTAGTCATGCCCTGATTTAACTTATAACTTCTTTCTGCTGAGGAAAACCCTGCTAGTTTGCTCAACCCGTCAATGCTGACTCTACTTATTTCCACCGTTCAGACTCTCTTTTTTCTTCTTCTTATGGGTCTTTAAGTAGTTGTGCAAAGGGTTTCAGTTCAACATGGTCAATGGGGGAGCACAGGGCACCTCGATCCACATCACCTCTTCCTTTCATTCTCCCCAGTCTCTCTTGACCCCACCAATCCCTTAATTTTCCTAGCTCCATTTCCATGTGTATACATTGAATATATGATACTGCATTCATCTACCCCCACCTCTCTCCATTCATCTGTCCCCTCCCCTGGGTCTTTCTTCTCTCCTCCCCCTCCCCCCACAACACACCTCAAATTCCAGCTTCCTGGTGTTGTTTGTTAGGCTGTAAGTTGTTCAGAGGACTTAACACCACTGGACTTCTCCCCCCCATGTACCACACCGTAGTCAGTATGTGTGTGTGTATATGTGTATGGCCCTGTATATGTTTACACATATTTATAAGTTAGATCTATCCTCCACATGTGAGAGGAAATGCACAATCTTTGTCTCTCTGGACCTGACTTATGTCACTTGACATCATTTTTTTTTTCCAGGTCCTTCCATTTCTCTGGAAATGATGCACTATTGTTCCCTCTGGACGGACGGATAAGTAAAATAGCACAATTCATTACCATGCGATATCTATTACTTTCCTAGCCTCCCAATGAGTCATGTAATCAAAAACAGATCTTGGAATGTGGGATGGGGTACCCTCGGTTCCCCCAATTAGTCCCACTGCACACCGAAAGCTGTATAACCATGGTTTTAAATGCATTTTCTCAAACTTTTAAGATTCACTTTCCTTGCTGAAAAATCACAGAAAATGGCACACACACAGACACACACACACACATACACACACAGACACACACACACACACAGACACACACACACACAGACAGACACACACACACAGACACACACACAGACACACACACACAGACACACACACACAGACACACACACACAGACACACACAGACAGACACACACACACACAGACACACACACAGACAACACACACACACACACACACACACACACACACCTTCGCCAGACTCTGATAGCCTTCTGGCTCTTGGTAATTCTGTCACCAGCTGGATTATAGTCCACTAATGGGTGGCGGGTTCCAAAGAGACAGAAGGCTGTTTTCCATCCATTTGTTATTTTAATGACAACGAATTACCCCAGAAGCCTTGTTAAAACCTCATTTAATCTGGGGATGGGGGCAGTGGGGGGGGGGAAGAAGCACAGAAAGACAATTAAGAAGGAATGTGGTAATATCAGCATCTATCAAACGCAAAAATAATGGAGTGGAAGGAAGCCGGCCAAGGCCAGGTTCAGCTGGCCCCAGCCAAGCCCAGCTATCTATGAAGCTACTCAGCATTAGCTACCTGTTTGCTTAACTCTCACTTGAGACAGAAAACCTGGCAGACTTATTCTCAAACTGTAGTGTACACGTGATTAGAAAAACTTGAACTCTGACTGCACAGTCAAGACCTAAGGAAGAAATGAAGGAACAGCACTCCTGTCCGGCCAGATTTTTGAGATCATTTCACAATCTCTTCACCTAACAGATGTGCAGATCATAAACTCAGAGTGGAGCAGGGAAGCAGGGCTTTTTTTTTTTTTTTAACAGATGAGCCTTTGTATGTGGCCTTGATGTCATCTGAAACATCATTTGCCAATGCTCCATGATTCTAGTCTTGACTCTGGCGTTGACAGGCAGTGGTTCAGTTCTCTCATCTCCAAAGCAGGGCTGACCAGTATTGTCCATCTCAGGATATTGTTGGAAGGTTTATATGTGATAGAGACAAAGAAAGAAAGCGCTAAACATCACCCTTCATATTTAAGGTATGGAACTGTACTACTATGCTCCTTGGGGAGAGAGGTCTAGGCAGAGACTTCTGTCTTCGAATCCTGTTGCTGACACTGAGGAAAGTCAATGTATTCATCTAGTCCTCACTCTCGTCATCTTTAAATGAAGACCTGAGATCAAGCGATGTCTTTAGCCCTAACCACCTACTAACCCATACAACCCTAGACTCCAGACCACTGACCAGCTCCATAGAATATTTTCCTGTAGAGGTAAAATGCTCCCTATGATCCTCAGTGCTTGGGAGATTAGAGGATGCTGCTCAAAATCTCATCTCTTCATCCCTGAGTCTTTTTTTTTTTTTGGTCAGTCATGGGGCCTGAACTCTGGGCCTGGGCACTGTCCCTCAGCTCTTCAGCTCAAGGCTAGTGCCCTACCACTTGAGCCACACTACCACTTCAGGCTTTTTTCTGCTTATGAGGTGCTGATGAATTGAACCCAGGGTGTCATGCATGCAAGGCAAGCGCTCTACCACCTGCCCAGCCCCCTGAGTCAATTTTTTTTAAGAATTATTCTGAAACCCCCAAACAGTTGCCCAGGGTGTGAGAAAGCTGCCCTAGGCTGGCTTCAAACAGCGATCCTCAGAATCCCAGCCTCCTGAGTAGCTAGGATTACAGGCCTGAGCCACCAGCGCCAGACTCACTGCTTATTTTCAAGACTGGATCTCAATGTGTATACCCAGGTCCGCCTGCACTGTGATCTTCCTACTTGTGCTTCCCTGGGTTGCTGTGGTGCACCCCTCCCCTGTGGCTGGGATCAGCAGGGAGAATCACGATGCTCAGCCACTTCTTGGGATGGAGTCTCACTCACTTTTTATGCACAGGCTGTCCTCAAACCACCATCTACCAATCTTCTTCCTCCAAGCAGCTGGGATGCTAGGCTTGAGCCACCACACCGAGCTAGAAGAGTGCTTTTACTTTTAAAGTCCTTCATTTTCAGTAAATGAATGTCACCAAAAGAAAGTCACTCTCTTGAGCATGAAATTCAGAGAAGCAATGTCTACAAGACAGTGTCTATAGCCCTAAGTTTTCTAAGTTTGTTGTTGTTGTATTGCTATTTTTGCTTTGAGCCAAGGTCTTCCTTATGTAGCCCAGGATGCCCTTGAGCTCTTGATTCTATTCCCCAATTCCCAGAGTGCTGGGATTACTGGCATATCCTACCATGCCTGGCTTTGATTTTTTAATTTGTAAGAGGATGTCTTGGATACCTGGTATTGTTATGAGAGCTTCATTTAGATTGGACCATTGTATCTTTGCAATAATCCTTAGTTAGAGACTTTATTTCATTATGGATATTTTACAGATAAGAATACTGAGGCAGAGTCCTACCAAGATCAAGCTGGTAATTTTCCTGGCCAATTCCACTAAGGTTTACACATATTTATCTTGTGTAGTTTTAACATAGATTTTTTTCCGTGTGTGTGTGTGTGTGTGTGTGTGTTTGTATGTTGGTCCTGGGGTTTGAACTCAGGTACTGTCCCTGAGCTTTTCTGCTCCAGGCAAGTATTCTACCACTTGAGCCACAGCTCCACTTCTGACTTTTTGGTAGTTAACTGGAGATAAGAGTCCCATGGACTTTCTTGCCTAGAGTTGGCTTCAAACTGTGATCCTCAGATCTCAGCCTCCTGAGTAGAACTTTTCCCTTTTTTACTCCCTGACAGGCATTAACTGAGCTCCTTCACAGCCATGTAAGACACACATGAAATCATTAAGAACTATTGAAAATGCTCCACAGAATACTGATTCTTTCTATGCTTCTTCCCAACACAACCATTACTGACAATTTAGACTTATGCATGTTAAAATCACGTGACCTGCCATGTGCTACTGAGTACGTCTTTCACTGCTTGATTTCATGTCCTCAGATGGAAGAACACACTTAGGAGCTGAGCATTCACTCTTCTCATTAACAACGACACCATAGAGACGCAGACTCCCTTCCCTCCCTTCTAAAATGTCTCTTATTCTTCCGTGTGTGTGTGTGTGTGTGCGCGCGCGCGCGTGCATGTGTGCATGTGTGTGTGTGTGTGTGTGTGTGTGTGTTGGTACTAGAGCTTGAACTCCGGGCTTGGGCACTGTCCCTAAGCTTCTTTTGCTTAAGGCTGGCACTCTACCACTCGAGCCCCAGCTCTTCTTCTAGTTTTTCAGCAGTTTATTGTAGATAAGGGTCTCACAAACTTTTCTGCCTGAGCTGACTTAGAACCAAGATCCTCAGATCTCAACTCCCTGAATAGCTAGGATTATAAATGTGAGCCTGTCTCTAAATGTCTCTTTCAAAATTAAATGTCTTTTAAATTGGAGGGCTTTGCCAGATTCCCTTCAATGGATGAATGGATCAAGAAAACATAAGACATTTCCATCTCTATCTCTATGTCTTACAGAGATAGAGATAGAGATATGAATTTTGCTCATCCATTAGGAAAAATGATATTACAAGTTATTTGCAGAAAAATGATGGACCTGAAAAAAATTATGCTAAGTAAAGAAAGTCAGGCCCAGTGAACTAAAGGACACGTTTTCTTTCATAGGCAGAAATTCATCTAATTATAAGATACATACATAAACATATTCAGGGTCATACGCATATAAACACAGATGTATTCACTAAGGCATGGTATAAGCAGCGAGTCATCCAATGGTAGAACTCCTTTGAACATCCAAGTTACAGTCTAACAAAACATGAATACCAGGAAGCTAGAGCCTGAGGAGATAGATGGGAGTGACGTGGGTGGAAAAAGGAAGAGGAAGGGCGGGAGCGTGAAGTCATGATAGTCAATGTAGATGTGTGAACACGGAACTAGGAAGATGGGAGGGAGGGGTGGGGTGGGGAGAGATGGAGAGGCTGATAGAAGGGGGAGACATTTATCTACATGGATTGTTCTCATAAACTGACCTGTTGAATTCAAACGGCCCCCCTTATACAACTACTTACAGATAGTACCAATATCCATAATAATAATGATAAATACATAAATTGGAGGGCTTTGGTTCTGCATATTCACTAAGAAGGAATTGGCTTCCAATGATGGAGGCTGGGATGTTCCATGATCAGCTACTTCTATGAACTGAGGACATAGAAAAGGTGATGGTTGTTGTATTTCCAGAGGAGTCTGAAGAACTGAGAGTTAGGATCAAAAGGAGCCAAGTCTTCATTGGAGGACAAAAGAAGACCAATGTCTCAAATCTACACCTAGACAGAGGGAGAAAAATTCCCCTTTCTTCTTTCTTCCTCTCTCTCTCTCTTTCTCTCTCTTTGTTCTATTGGGATCTCAGTAAACTGAATGAGGCTCATCTACCCTGGAGTCCACTGACTCAAATACTACCTCAACCCCTGCGCATACTCATAGATTAACCAAATATCTGGGCACCCCATGATCCAGTTAACACACAAAATTTAGCCATGGTTCTTTCTCTTAAGTTAAATGCATTGTTTAGAAGTCAAATTGTGGTTTAAAAAAATAAGAAGAAAAATTGTTGTTTTTTTCTCTGATCCTTCAGGAAATGTGTTCTTTACATCTTTACAACTGTTGAAGGCCAAGAGTCACATGACCCTAACTTGTGCTCCCCTAGAATCCTAGATTGGTTCTTAGGTCACAGGGAGCCAGGAAAACTCACCTGGGGATGAAAATGAGAAGCCACTGCATGCTTGAAAGAAAGTGTGTGGTCACTCGTGTCCCCTAAAATATAACTTCTAGGTCAAAGGACTTCCTGATCAGAGGACCTACTCTGTGCGGAATCAGCACTTCATAGCTCAAATCATCGCAGTGGAATGAACGCTCCCTTCCCAGGAGTCTTCGCAACAGAATCCTCAGCTCAGCCCAAATTAAAAGCAACTGTGGCCAACATCTTCATTTTTCCCCCTTGCTAAATTACTATGGAGATGAATTTTATCAACTTAATCCATCAGGCTTAAACTAATTCTTCATTAAAGCATAGCTTTCTCCCATAGGAAAACATCTAAATCCAGAAGATAGAACCATGAACACCTCCCAGTTTGTTTTAATTATTTTTCTTAAATGAGAAGCTGAGTACATTTTGCCAAGGATTAAATCACCTAAGGTCTCAGAAATTCAGTATTTGCAAACTAAATCTATGTTCTCATGGTGGAAATCTTTTTCATCTTGGGGGGAAGAGGGATCATGGCATGCTTATACAGAAAAAAGCAGGGAAATGCCTCAGGAAAATAGCAGAGGGCTCAGGCAAGTCCAGAGCTCCTGACATTTCTGCCAAACTCATACTAATATCCTAAAAGGCTACAGAGTAAATTTCTCTTTAATGTCTCATAACTTCCATGTGAAAAAAGAAATTGAGTTAAAGCACTCAAGAGAATGAGAAGTCAAGCCACATCGAAGAAGCACCAAGGCAGATTGGAGATATTATCTGCAAAAGACATATCTTAGAAAGGGCTAGTATCCAAAATATATAAAGAACTCTGAAGATTTAACAATAAGAAAGCAAAATAATCCAATTGTAAAATGAGCCAGCCCAAGTTCTATTTAAGCAAAGAAGATACAAAATGGCAAACAGGCATAGGAAAAGATGTTCAGTGGCACACCATTATTAGGAAAATGCAAATTAAAGTAATACAGAGTTGGATGCCAGTGGCTTATACCTGTGATCCTAGCTACTCAGGAGGCTGAGATCTGAGGATGGCAGTTCAAAGCCAGCCCAGACAGGAAAGTCTGTGAGACTCTCATCTCCAATTAACCACCAGAAAATGGGAAGTGGCGCTGTGGCTCAAGTGGTAGAGCACTTGCCTTGAGCAAAAGAGCTCAGGGACAGCGTCTAGGCCCTGAGTTCATGCCCCAGGACCAACAAATAAAAATTAAAATTAAAATAATACAGAGATACCACCGACACTTATTAGAATGATTCAAGTCCAGAACATTGATGACAACAAATGAGGGGGGATGATATGGACCAATAGGAGTTCTCACTTGGTGATGGCAGAAAGACAAGCTGATACAGCCACTCTGGAAGGCAGTCTGGCAGTTTCCCACAAAACCAAACATACTCTGAGCATAACCATCTGGTTCTCACACCACCTCAGTTTTGACCCAAAGAAGTTGAAAACATGTCCACAAAAAATTGCACAAGGACATACTTACAATTTATAATTGCCAAAACTTAGGAACATCACAGGGAGCCTGTGGTAGGTTAAGTGGATAAATACACCAAGGTACATGCAGACAATGTAATTTTATTTCTGTTAAAAAGATACAACTTATATGCAGGAACCCTACATACATTATTAACTGAACTCAAGGAGCCAAGCAAGAAGACTAAATAAACACTAACCTGATTTCATCACATATGACATTTTGAAACAAGTTGAAAGAAGACAATGAAGACATTGGGGGGCACCAGGAGTCACAAGGAAGAGGGATAAACAGGTAAAACAGAGAATTTTCTAGAGAAGTAAAAATACTCTGCACAATGTTACAATGGAAATATGTGTTTGGTGATACACTTTTCCAAATACTAAGAACAAATAATGCCAAGAGTGAATCCTAATGTAAATCAAATACTTTTGGTCATTACGAAGTATCCATATAGCTCTGTGTGTGTGTGTGTGTGTGTGTGTGTGTGTGTGTGTGTTTCTGTGTGTGTGTGTGTGTGTGTGTTTCTGTGTGTGTCTGTGTCTGTGTCTTGGGGCTTGAACTCAGGAACCGTCCCTGAGCTTTATTCACTCAAGGCTAGCATTCTACCACTTTGAGCCACAGCTCCACTTCCGGTTTTTTGATGGTTAATTGGATATAACAGTCTCAGAAGACTTTCCTGCCCAGGCTGGCTTTGAACCACAATCCTCAGACCTCAGCCTCTTGAGTACCTAGGGTTATAGGTGTGAGCCACCGGGGCACAGTAACTATTTTTATCTCTAAGAAAGCTATACAAGACTGGAGGATTGGCTCAAATGGTAGCGCATCAGCTGTGAGTAAGCAATCTAAGTGAGAGCCCGAAGGTCTAAGTTCAAGTCACAATCCTAGCACATAGGTCCACACACAAGCCTGTCTGCATCTGCACGTATGTGTGTGTGTGTGTGTGTGTTTGTGCGTGCATGCACACACACAGGACTGTCCATGACAACAAGGTTTACAATGTGCTAAATTTTAAACAACCCAGATGTCCATGGATGGGAAAATAGCTAAATAAAACATACTATCAAATCTATGACATAACGTGGAATGAAGGCAAACTATGCAAGAGAACATGACAGTTGTAGTCAAGGAATTGTCTGTATAAAAAAATCACAAAATAGTAATTCAGCGCTGTGTTTGTAAGAAATGCTAAAATATGGGGGGAGCAGGGAGGATTGTGCAGGGGGGCGGTGGGAGCATGGGAAGGGATGGGAAGGGGAAACAAAGGAGGAGGCTACAATGCTTGATAAGAAATGTACTCATTATCTTGCCCATGTAATTGTAACCCCTCTGTACAGTATTTTCACAATAAAAAAAAAAGAAATGCTAAATTAAGTCTAAGCCACATTCGTTTGATAAGTACCCATATACAAACTCCCCTCTACTTACAATGGAGCTCTTTCC
Organism: Dipodomys ordii; assembly: GCF_000151885.1. NCBI lineage: Eukaryota > Metazoa > Chordata > Mammalia > Rodentia > Heteromyidae > Dipodomys > Dipodomys ordii. The sequence continues at coordinate 1,308,136 of NW_012267351.1, forward strand.
TCATAGCTTAAAAAAGACATTGTCATTCAAATCTGCATTTGTTATATCCAACCTTGGAAGCTCATAGCTTGGTAAGACAGTGCGCTCTAAAACATTCTTTGTTAACCCTTGCAATCACTTGGCTGAATGAGCTGTGGTTTGTAACCTCTGCTCAGTTTGCACAAAAGGTTCCTAGTGCATTCCACCAGCTCAGGATAAGATCACCTTTCCAAATTCCAGGTTCCACACAGGGGCTGGAGCTCTGGCTCAGGTAGGAGAGCGGTGACGTAGCAAGTGGGAGGCCCTCTGTTCTATCCCCAATACCACCCAAAACAATCAGAGTGCGACTTCTCCTTCACGTGTATCACTTCTGCATCATGACAAAAATCAGAAACTACAATTTAGACTCTCCTGGATTGGGGTCATCTGTAGGCACAGATTAATTGGGAAAGGTTTTTAGGAGTTTAAACCTCAAGTTGATATTCAACTATTTTACCTCTAGGAAGAGAAGTGGTTTGAGGGGGGGTGTCCACCATTATTTTACGCTCACTGCTACTGGTTTCTATAAGAGGATATTCAAGTACTGCTAGTAATCAGTAAAGGTTTGAACCCATTGTCTCTTCTGGTGCTACTTGTTTTGCCAGGCATAGTTTAACACCAGCAATGTTAAATGTAGCCCTAGGGTCCAGAATGAGGCAAGACAAGATCCAAACTATAATTTTAAATCAGCATCTGCAAGATGGAAAAACTAGGTTGGGAGGAAAGCATTCTTATTAAAATTCTAAAAAAAAAAAAAGAATTTTAATAACCGCAATGAGCACATTGACCTCTACCAAAGCATATGTCTCATCACTGAAATATTCTTTTACATGTGTATGTGTGATCAAGTGTAAAAATTTGCTTTTAATTTACTTTATGAGACTTTTCCTATATCCTGCTTTCCAAACTAAACAAAGCATTATTAAAGCGATAAAATAAATTCAATTCCACATCACTCAGCACACCTAAATATCCAGTCAAGAAAGAGCTCAAATAAGATGGTGAGAAAAATTAGACTCCATTACTTCTGAGACTTGGCATAGACACCAGTGAACAAAGCAATCCTCAGCCAGCAGCTCACACCTGTCATCCCAGTTACTCAAGCAGCTGAGATGTGAGGATCATGGTTCAAAGCCAGATATGCAGTCTTATCTGTAAGACTCTTTCCTCCATTTAACCAGCAAAAATCCAGAAGTGGAGGTGTGTCTCAAATGGTAGAGCACCAGCTTTGAACAAAAAGAAAAAGAAAAAAGCCAAGTCAGAAGGAGAAGCCCCGAGTTCAAGTTCCAATATTGGTGAGCACACATTGCATGCATGCGTGCACGTGTATGCGCGCGCACACAAGCACACACACAGACACACACACATACACGGTGATCCTTTCCTTCAAGGTTCAAAATCAAGGTTGGGCTTGTATTTCCCACTAAAATGTCTAAACCACTACATCAACCATGTCAGAAAGCAGACACCTCATCATCCACATATATTTTTACAATGTGAAGTTTTCCAACATGATTTGATGGGCACCTGCCTTGAGATTTCGGCTAATGCTATTAGAATTCTTGTGGGCAGAAGATGCTGGGGATAAGTGGTAACTTCTTGGAACCGTGCAGTTCAATTATTGTTCAGTCAGTAATCTAGATAACATGGCATGCGCAGAATCAGAACAAGTTTGCAATATGCCCGGGAATCTGTCATAGACTCACCTTTCCAGCCTCTCACACTGACGTGCGCACAGTGCCGTGGATATAAAAATCGCTCTACATCAATTCAGAGTAGGTTTCTCCAAGACTCGTGTGCTCCTGGGAACACGAGCTTTAAAGGGATCAACTAAATAATATCCGACTCTTCTGATGGCCTTTTCAGCTTTAGATAAAAACAAGACTGGTAGCTGGGTGTCATGGCTCACA
>NW_012267351.1:1310673-1325773 GCF_000151885.1 Dipodomys ordii
CTAGAGCAAATTAATTACCACAAATGTTGTAGCTTCGAATGACACAAATATATCACTTTACGCCTTAACGTTGCAAAGATCAAACTTCCAAAATAGATCTCACTGGGCTGAAAAAAGATACTAGTCCACCCTTCAGTGGACTCTGTTACTCTGCAGAGACTGCGAAAAGGTCTGTTTCTTGTCTTAAAAAAAAAACATATATCTAGACTTCTCCTGTTTCTAAGTTTCAACTTCCCTCCCATCTCACAAACCAGTCATGGAGGTAAAATCCTCCCCACTCCAGAATATTCTGCACCCTCCTCCTCCACCGGAGGATATTTGTGAATGAATGTGTTCACCCCCAAAATAACCCAGGAAGACTGCTTCAAAAAGGACCACCTTGAACTGACTGAACAGGACTTAATTAGACAGTCCCTCAAATGAGGACAGTTCTTTAAGACTGAGGCTCATAATGTTATAGAAAAATGGAAGCGAGGTCCAAGATGGTTCAATTGGTTAAAAGCTGACACTTGATTTATTTCAAGCTGGTTTGACTGGAATTGGCTGAGACCTAAGACACTAAGCTCTGGCTCCCTGTGTTTCTGTCCAGCTTTGTGAGACACCACAATCCATTGTTCTTCTCCCAGCCTGAGAAATTACCTTCCTTCCCCTTCTCACGTGACCTGGGCATTACTCTATTTTCTTCCTGGAATAGCTGCAATCTTAAGTTTATTGATGAGATTATTTAATTAATAGTCCTCTTCTCTGTCTGGTTGTGTGCTATATAAGAATGAGGACAGTGCCTATTCTCAGCAAGAACTATTCTTATCAAGGGCTTGGCCAGGTCCTGGTACCATGTTGGCACTTAGTAACTAATTGTTACGTAGGTGAGTTAAGAACATGGATTATACTTCGTCCTGTCAGGAATCAGCTAGTCACTTTACTGCTTCTTCATGCAATCAGGTTTCACTGAATATGTCTTTGTCTCAAACACCAATTAGCAAGTGATTTTTATTTTACCTTCTCATCTTGTTTTGTTGTCTTATCTAATTAGAATCTCTTGGGTGTCACAAACGCAGTCTCACAATTGTATTAGAAGGTCAAGAGGAAAGGAAAAGTTCTATTTTGGCTTCCCCATTTTTCCCTCTAGATTTTGTTTTCTTCCCTTCTGATGAATTTGGACTCCTCTGCGGGAATGCAGCATGGCCACAATTCCCGAAGCGGCCAGTGCAGTGGTGGTTGTGGACACTTATTAGAAATGACAGCTGACTTCAACATGGCATTGACTTGTGTGATGGATGCTTGTCTTCTGCTGAAGGAGTTTGGTCATCTGTCAGAGCTGCTCGGGACAGATGATCTATTAGGTGTGGTGATCTCTGGAAAGGTCACCTGTTGCATGGTAGGCCAGGAGAGTCAACATTGTTTAATGTGATCGGAAGCCAAACTCCCAAACTAACTAGAGAAACTGGCATACATCACTGCTTACTGATCAAAAGTTAGGGGGTGTCTCTGTTCAGACAGACTCATAACTATGCAAATGAAAGCTCCCCACATCAACCAGTGCATACGGGTGTGACACTTAAAGACCCTATGATTTAATGACCATTGGATTTTAGTAAATATCACAGTATTGGCTTAACATAATTTCACAGTCTGTGATGGCATTAAAGAAATTACCGGCCACAAAAATGACAGGCAATGTTAAGGTTGAGGGCTCTGCTGGCTCACACCTGTAATCCTAGCTACCCAGGCTGGAAGAATCAAGAAAGAGAATCTCCCTGAAAGCCTCAGGAAGCGGGTGAACGTCTTTGGTTTCTGTCCTCAAAATCTGGCAGCCAGATATTCTATTGTTTTAAGCTACCCATTTGTGGTCATTTTGTTACTGCGGCCGGAGGTAAACAAATCTACTGTTGGCCAGAATTATTTGCGTCTTTGCTAGTCCCCAAAGGTTTAGTTCCCAGGGAAGAGCTACTGAGGGGTGAGCCTAGTTGGGGGGGGGCTTTGATCCCTAGAGGCCAGCCCTCAAAGGAATGGTGAGACTTAGCTCTCTTCCCTCTTTGTTCCCTGACTTGAAATGTCAATGGTTTTGCTCTGCCATGTGCTTCTGCCATGATGTGTTGCCCCACCTGACACCCAAAGCCACGCTCCCCACCCCACCCTCAATCCTGGGCTAGAACCTCTGGAGAATCATGAGTTATAATAAATCCTTTCTCAGATATGTTCTTGTATATCTAGATGTCCACCATCTATTCAAGAGAGACTCTGAATATTCAAGGAAGTGGGGATAAGGTTTACTACTGAAATATCTATTACTCATTAGAGAGCAAAAAAAAAAAAAAGAAAGTGAAAATAACCTAAATGTCTGTCTATCAAGAGGAAGCGTGATGCCTCCATACTGGTCAAAGTTTAGTGATGGAGGATGGACAAGTTCTGGGTGCCTATGTAGTGCAGGTGACTTCAGGTATAATACTGTACCCTATACTTGCACTAAGGAAGGAAATCTTCATTGTTTCCACCATTAAAAGAGGGTAAGTATGGGAAGCACGGGAAGTGATGGGTATTAGCTTGATTGTGTTAATCATTGCACAATAAATGTCTGTATTAAAGCATCGTATTTTATATCTTAATTGTATGCAATATGCACTCTTAATTTTTTCAATTATATCTCATGAGATCAGGGGTGGGGATGGGGGGAATTAAATGCATTGACTTTTTTGCAGAAAAGGTTAATTATCAATTTGGAATTTCCATGTCCAAATAAAGCCTACTGAAGATACAAATAAAGCAAAGACAACCTGAAAATTATACCAAAATATATGCACTCAATGCCCTACAGTGGTAAAAATGGATGCATTAGAGCTGTTTGTATCAGCATGCAATCATTTCAAAACACCTTACAACAGAAGAATAAAATCCAATTCAAGCCAGGTACCAGGGGCACATAGTTGTAACCCTAGCCACTCAGGAGGCTGAGATCAAAGTTTGAAGCCAGTCTGGGCAGAAAAGTCCCTGAGACTTATCTCTCTAATTAATCACCCAAAAGCCAGAAAGTAGAGCTGTGGCTTAAGGGATAGACCACTAGCCTTGAGCCAAAAAATTTCAGGGCCCTGAGTTTGGGGCCCAGTATGTGTACACACACACACACACACACACACACACACACACACACACACACTTCAAAAGGCTATAGATGTTAGAGAGCATCATTTTTGTAAAAAGTTTTCAAATCTACAAGGCTATATTATATAATGTTTATGGCTATCTAGGTATCTAAATTAGTGACAGGAACATAATGCATAGCAAACACCCAGCCCATAATGCCAAGTACCCCCATAAGCAACAAGAAGGAAAAGGGGGGGGAGTTCTTCCAGAAACTTCCATACACATCTGAACTGCTTAATGCCTTTGATTTAACAGATGCCAATTAATATAGTGTTAGAAGCTGTTGAAGCTAGAGGACTTCGGACATGTTTAGATAGGCTCTATTCCTATTTTCTACAACTTGTTAAGAAAATTAACTCATGTTTCTAACTCATGGAAATCTGCGCCATGTAAGAACGCACTGAATGGTAATTGCGGGCGTCAGAGAAATGATGGTAGGAAAGTGAGGTGCAGAACAGGATGCAGATGAAGACCTGGATCCCCACGCTCAGCAGTTTCTTCCCAATGATGTCTTCAGGTTCCTTCCCTCTCCTCTTGGCTTCTCTCTTTTCTAGCTCTTTGGTTATCTGATTCCTCTCAGAACATTCTTATATGACCTCTTCTCCAGTTCCTTCTGTTTAATGTCAGCTTCCAGACTGCATTCGCAACAGTAGGAAAGGAGAGGACAAGGAGGGCGGGTCCATCTCAGTCTCCGAGCTGTTCACAATCTAGGGGCTACTTGGGCTGGTTTGTACATTGCTGCTTACGCTTGAACAGCTTGCAGCTGCACTATTTTCCCAGAAGGCCTTGAACACATGAGCAGAGCGTTCTATCTGGGCCTCTGTATCCTGGCTCTGGCTCTGAGACTCTTCTACTACAAAGGCAGCAAGAATGAATTCTATGAATCTGGTTCAGCTGATGATTACATACAAAGGGCGAGTCTAGCTTATGACTACCACTTAGTCAAACGTCCTAAAATGAAGAGTGAAGGAAGGTATTGGACGGGAGAAACCAAAAATGACAAATCTTTTGCTTCTAGTATGTGAGGAAAGACTAGCAGCATAGAGAAGAGGTTTGGAAAAGGGAAATATCCAGATTGCCCAGCAGCCTGAAACATCCCAGCAACTGCCCTTCCTTCCCTGTCCTATTGTCTCTCCTGACAGAGTCTGGATTCCGGTAATTGAATGATTGGCTTGAAATAATTAGGAATAACTGTAACATCTGCTCTTTTGGCCATAACAACTGTTATAAAAGGAATCCCTTCACTCTTGGATTTGTATCGCAAAAGAGGCAATTTCAAGTGGGGGAAAGGAAATAGTGCTCTTTTAAAAGAAAAAAGAAAAATAAGATATATATGATATATATATATATATGATATAAATAGAGCATATAATGAAAATGTAAAAATAAAATTTTTATATAAAATATAAAGTACAAAGCAAAAATATCTATGTTTCAATTTTAAAATACGTTCTAAAACTTTGAATTAAGAACTTATTGCCGCCGGGTGCCGGTAGTTCACACCTGCAATCCAAGCTACTCAGGAGGCTGAGATCTGAGGATCATGGTTCAAAGCCAGCCCAGGCAGGAATGTCCGTAAGACTATCTGCAATTAACCACAAGAAAATTGGAAGTAGTGCTGTGGCTCAAGTGGTAGAGCACTAGCCTTGAGCTAAAGAGCGAAGGGATAGTGCCCAGGCCCAGAGTTCAAGCCCCACAACTGACAAAAAATATAAAATAAAAATAAAAAAGAACTTATTACTAAGGTGACACTGTTCAAAAAGAAATGTACTTACTACCAGAGTTATGTAGCTGTAACCTCTCTGTAAATCACCTTTACAATAAAAATAAATAAAATAAATTTTAAGAAAAAAAGAACTTATTTCTAGCTTTATCAATGAGCTTGCTAACTACCATGTTACCTACAGTTTCTACACAGTTTCTATCTTTGGGCTTTGCATTGAATCAAATATTTTTTTCTCCTCAAGAAAGGGCCACTACAGCAATAATAAATGATTACTTATGTAATTATTTATTTCCTGCATACCATCTGACTAACCTGGACACTCCATGAGGGGCGGGGCTTAAGAGCTGCCACAATCACACTTATATATTAGTGCTTAAGGCAGAGTTTGTCCCTAGTAGGTGCTTGGTGTCAACTAAATTATGTCCATAAGAAGCAGCCCTCAATAGCAATGTTTCTGTGTTTGCTAATAGTGTCTTTTTCAGAAGGTAATTAAGGTTAAATGAGGTCTAATCCTGCAAGATGGTTCTCTTTTTTTTTTGGTTGGTCGTGGGGCTTGAACTCTGGGCCTGGACACTGCCCCTCAGCTCTTCAGCTCAAGGCTAGCGCTCTACCACTTGAGCCACAGCACCACTTCCAGTTTTCTGGTGGTTTTTTAGAGATAAGAGTCTCACGGACTTTCCTGCCCAGGCTCTCTTTAAATCGTGATCCTCAGGAGATGGTTCTCTTGATTAAAAAAAAAAAAAAGAGCCACTCTCAGAGCTTGAAGAGAAGAGCCATGTAAGGACATAGCAAGAAGGGGCCACAACCCATACGGCTGAAAGAGAGGGTTCATCAGAAACCAACCCTGGCAGTGCCTGGTCAGGCCTTTCTGCTTCCAGAACTATGAGAAAATAACTGTGTCCTGTTTAAGCCACTCAGCCTATGTTATTCAACAATGGCAGCCTGAGCTGCGTAATAAAGGGTTCAACAAATCTTTGTGAAAGCAATGGTATTGTAGTGATGGTGGTGAATATTCTAGACATGAGTCAGAAGGACATAAACATGAAGGGTGGAAAAGTATATAAGCTATTCAACCAATTTTCACTTAGACTTAGTTATCCATAAATACCCAAAGAAATTCTTACCCTTAGGTCAAAGATATTCCAATTACATTTAGCAAGAATACATACAAAATGAGCCCAACAAACTTTATTCTTGATTGCCTTAAAAAAAAATACCTGAAAACAGCAACAAAACAACAAAACATACTTGACCTTCGCAATCCATTTTGGCAATTTCCATGATTAGTAAATCACAATTAAAATATTCACATACTCCTGATTTAATTCTGATGATTTAATTCTGTATCCAAAGTTCCATGATTCCCTAATATCTTTATTCACTTGGTCATGGAATTCAAGACAGGCTAATTAATGCTATGTAGTCTAAGTAATTTCTTTGTGTATTTTTATACACTCCCACATATGGCACACACACACGTGTGTGTATATATACACCTATAAACCTGTATATGTGTATTCCCTACTCTAGTCAAAATTACATTTTTATTATCTTCTTCCCTAGTACCCTGTTCATTTGCTTCATAATACTTATCACAATTAGAAATTAATAATTTGTGAGTGGTGTGTGTGTGTGTATGTGTGTGTGTGTATGTGTGTGTGTGTGTATGTGTGTATATGCCCAGGGGCTTGAACTCACAGCCTGGGCACTGTCCCAAAGCTTCTTTTTGCTCAAGGTTAATGCTCTACTAGTGAGCTACAGCTGACTTTTCTTAAAGTTTATTAGAGATCAGAGTCTCATGGACTTTCCTGCCGGGGCTGGCTTTAAACCACAGTCCTCAGATCTCACCCTCCTGAGTAGCTAAGATGACAGGCATGAGTCATCGGCACCCGGCTCTAATTTGTGAGTTTTAATCTGACCACCAAATGACAAGCTTCCCAAAGAAATGGTTGCATCATGTTATCCTACTATGGCACACCATGTCTCCACCAAATAACAGGCACTCAGTAAGTATTTATTGAGTCAATACATATTATGGAATCAACTTCTTACACATTCCACCAAACTCCATTGGTAAATATAAGCCTTGCCTCCATTTTTGTACCTAAATTCAACCCAAACATCAGACGATGCCAAAGGACCATTTGGGAATTATACACACACTGCAAACGACACAGTGACATTTTTCTCTTGCCAGAGTTGAATGAACCCATCAAGAGAAATAAATGCCGCCAATGACTTCCAAACACTCTTCTGGGTATTTGGAAGGAAAAAAAGAAAAAGGAGGGATTAAAATTGGCCTTGCCAAATGGACCAGCCTTTCTCTTGGGAGTCTGCACTCAACATGGTTGACACAGCACCCAGAATTTGTTCTCTAAAAGTCCAGGAAACAAGTATACTTCTCTTGATGAATGTGAGCATGGTTGCTCTCGCTATTTATTCACTGTGTGATCCACAGTGACTGATGCAGCTCAGTGCTTCGGCTCACAATGCAGAGGCAGAAAAAAAAAGTCGGCTCATTGGGATCCAGAATGAACTTCCCTTCACTAAGATCCCCCCCCACAACTGTCCCACGTGCCTGGGTGACTTAGATCATTATCTAATCATTTATATTTCTGGAAAGGCCTTGGGACTATAACCTGAGAGTGTTTCAGAGTCTTTAAAATCAAGCCTGTGAGAAAACACACTGTTCAAAAAGGGAAAAGTTCATGACATAAATCTTGACATTGGTGTAAAGTTTAATAACTCTCCTTACATTCTCATCCCCTGGTCATTTACTCTGGGTTTATATGGATGTGCATTACTCAGTGGGTCTTCTGATGAGCGGAGTGTAAATTGGAGAGGTGCATTAAGCCTTTGAGGCCATTACGATCCCCTTTGGTGCCTTGGGGGAAGGTCATTTACTTACAGCAAGGAGCCCAGGGCTCTCTCTGAGATCCGCCATTTAATCCCAGCTCACCCACACGCTCCTGCCTGACATGCATTTGCTAATTTAATTTCCTCTGTAGGCTTTCTTTTATTTGTCCTATTTTATTTCTCCCATTTTATCGTCACATTGTCTAATTTAAACTTAATTAAAACTTTCCATTAGAACAACAACTGAAAAAAAAAAGGTAGTTGGGTAGACCTCTCTGGAAACACTTTAGTAATGGGAAAGACTTAATAAGCAAAATATCTCACAGTATAGACTGGATCCAATAGTTCAAAAACTTAATGTGGGTTTTGTTTTGTTTTGTTGCAAACCTCCTCCTCCCCTCCTGCCAATCCTGGCTTACATTGGCCAGGTATCACTAAATACCTCAAAACTAGCCAGTTAGGAATATAAGTTCACATAGCTGTTGGTTTAATGGTAGAATAGAGTACTGCACTCACATGACTGCTGTGGCTGATTCCAGAAAGCGCCATGATGCTGAAGGCTTTTTTTTTTTTTTGTCTGAATCTATTGGAGAAAATGCTTGATCTTCTCTGTGTTCTTCAATCTCCTAAGACATAATTCTGGAATTTTCAGAAGCCCAGATGCCAACAAAGAAGTAGGCAAATCCTGAACATCAAGAGAAATCCCTAAAAGTGCTAAACACTTATTCTCCTCTAGCGGTGCTTAACACAGACATAACTCTATTTTTAAAGTGTAACAGCTAAAGGAAATTAAATAAACAAACAAATAAACAAACAAATGGGAGAGGAAAAGCAAAAAGGCAAAAGAAAAACACAAATTTTTTTCCTCCCTCTTATATTTCCTTTTGCTTTTTTTTTTTTTTTTGCTCTGAAATGCTATTTTCAGCAGCTGCCGTCATATAAATATTTTTTGTTTTTTTTTTGGTATGCCAGTCCCAGGGCTTGAATTCAGAGCCTGGGCACTGTCCCTGAGCTTTTTTTGTTCAAGATTAGCACTCCACTACTTAAGCTGCAGCTCCACTTCCAGCTTTTTTGGTGGTTCACTGGAGATAAGAGTCTTATGGATTTTTCTGCCCAGGCTGGCTTTGACCACAGTCCTCAGATCTCAGCCTTCTGAGTAGCAAGGGATGACAGGTATGAGCCACCGGCACTCAGCTAATCTGTTGACAAAAAGGTCACCAGGCCTCAGAAATGTGAACAAGGACAGCCTGCGAAAATATGGCACCTGAAGTGGAACCTTGGCCCTAGTTTTCAGTCCTAGAAGATAACAGCAACCCTACGAGATTCTTCTTTTACAGCTAAGGACGATGAGGCTCAGAGCTGCTTAGCTTCACTGTATAAATCGGAGCAGAGGCTGGGTGGTAATCGACCACACTGATGTAGGCCTAAATGGGATTGGAGAAACGAGAACTTCAGAATTACCTGGTGATTATTAAAACATTGGCTCCTGATGCATACCCCACAGAGACTGGAATTAGAATCTCTCAGAGTGGGGCCCATTAAGCTCCCCCTGAATGCACCTTAAAATTTAGAAAGTTTCACATTAAACTACAGTTTCAAATGTACTAATTCCAGATCAGTCTAAAAGGTATCGCTTCCTCTCTTTTCGGCTGTCCCCTCCCCCAATCCACCTGCACTCCCCAAGTGTCTTGATAAGAAATTTAGAAAAATAAATCATTCACATGAGTTAAGAACATAGATCATTTTAAGAGCTAGAGATGTCATTACTTAATTAGAAGGTCAATCCAGCAAGAATACCTAATAGTGCTACACGAGGATACACCAAGCAATAGAGTTGCCAAAAAGAAAAAGTGAAGCAAAAAAGAATGGATAGAAATAACTGGGTAAACAGACAAATAGAAAATTATAGATTACAAATCCATAATTATAGATTATAAATCCATGATTACACAGTCTTTTCAACAACTAATAGTATTTGACAATTAGCCCAGCTATGTAGAATTTGGCTCAATGGTTTTGAAGACCTTCTGAATCAGAAACGAGATACGCAAAACAAATTGACTCATTTAATAAAAGAAAAATTAAATGATATTTCACAAAAATGTCATCCGCAGTCCACCTGAGACTCTTACACTCCAGAAATTTCTGTAAGAGCTCTAAGAAAGACCTAAAAAATAGTCTGAACAAACACCCTGGGAAAATCACAATAAATACATTTATTTTCCACCTCCTCCTTTAATAAAACATTTCACTCACAGTTCAAGGTAGTATTATCTCTGCTATCTCAGGATAGCAGAATGGATACAAAGTATTGGCTTGATAAGTGTTTAGTATCTACTGGAGATGAGTACCAGAGGGTCATGGGCAGTCGGGAAGGGGTGTGGGGGGAGGCATTGGTCCTATGGCCTGAGACTACCCAAGTTCAAACCCAGCTCTGCCACTTGGAACCTGGAAGGTTTTTTTTGTCAGTTGTGGGGCCTGAACTCTGGGCCTGGGCACTGTCCCTCGGCTCTTCAGCTCAAGGCTAGCGCTCTACCACTTGAGCCACAGCTCCACTTCCAGGTTTTTCTGCTTATGTGGTACTGAGGAATGGAACCCAGGACCTCATGCATGCAAGGCAAGCACTCTACCACTGAGCCACCTTCTCAGCCACTAATTAACCTCTTTTACATCTTAGTTTCTTATTTATTAAATGTGGACAACGACCACAGCATCTATGGTCCATTAGGATTGAATAAGCTTAGTACCAATAGAGGGCTCAGACAAGACTAATAAGAAAACTTATGAGTTTTGTGTTATTACCATGGAAATGGGGTAGGGGGACTGAGAAAAGAGATTACCTCTGATCCTTGTGACATTCAATGATCACAAGAAAGGCAGCCATTAAGGAGAGTGGTCATTCTTTGCTGCAGTGTATTATATGCAGCCTTAACAAAGACTCATGGCAATGAGAGTCATGGAGGCAGGAGACATTTGGCAAAGTGCAGGGTTCTAAGAATGTCAAAATCAAAATTCAAACCCCACTCTTTCCCATACTACACATCAAGTCCACCCTATACAACCCTTTTCTGAACCTCAGAACCCTGAACTCAATCAGGGCCGCGGTGGGGAGAGTCTCAATGGCTCTTCCAGCTGGACAGAGAAGGGGTGAGCTATGCTGAGACGGATACTCCAGGCCCAGAGACTCCTCCCCAGAGGGAGGCTGGAGTGGGAGAGGAGGAGAGACAGGGTAGAACCCAGCGGTCACAAACCAATTGTCCTTTGGCCAAAGTTCTTGGCATCTTGGCCCTACAGAAGTATTTGTTGCTGCTGTTGTTGAAGGCAGCATTTTTCTTTTAAAAAACGAAAAAGGAACTGTGCTTGTGAAAAGATAACAAGAAAAAAATCATGACTACATGCTTTGTATGGGAAACAGTACCTGACTTGGGTCTGTGGACATAAATGCTTATTTTCAAGTTGTCATAAGATAATGGGAATGGGAGGGACAGACTAGAAGAAGAGGAAGGAGGGCCAAAGCCACAATGCGGCGGTGGGGGAGGAGAAAGCAGAGGCGTATCAGCTAAGTTTGGGAGATGTCATTAGAATTCGGAGTTCGCAATTCCTCCACTTCACAGCTTAGACTCTAACTACATTACGGAGCCTTCGGCTGCTTCGTCTCACCTCGTGCATTTCTCTGAGTAGCAATAATAGATGAATGACAAGAACTACCAAGCTACTTCCAAGGCAAAGATTGGAAAGTGTCTTTATGTAAGTGTGAAAAAATTTTTTAGATTAACCTGTCTGCCTACATGAGCTCTTTTCTTCCGGTTACAAACATCAGCTCAAGCTGGAAAGAGAAAACAACAAATAGAAAGATGGAACGTTAGGAGCCTGGCTTATTGTGTAGCGGGGAGAAAAAGGCACGGAAGAAAATTTCCTCCCCGACATGGGTCCAGAGAAAGAAGGTGGCAAGGCTGATAGCACTCCAAAAATCACCTGTCAGCCGGCCCTACTTGTACATGTTCATGAGTGCACGTAGAAGTGTGTGTGCGTGTGTGTGTGTGTGTGTGTGTGTGTGTGTGTGCACATGCACCACTCCTGGGGCTTGAACTCAGAGCCTGAGTTCTGTCCCTGAGCCTTTTTTCCTCAAGGCTAGTGTACTACTCCTTAAGCTACAGCTCCACTTCCTGCTTTTTTTGATAGTTAATTGGAGATAAGAGTCTCTGGGCTTTCCTGCCCAGGCTGGCTTCAAACCTTGATCTCAGCCTCCTGGGAGCCATATAGTATCATATATAGTATATATGGCATCATATTTCATACAGTATTATATGTACATATGGCATATAGTATATAAGACATAGTATTATGTTATACATAGTACTACATATTATATATGTAATATATTGTGCATATTTGTACTCTATATAGTCCATTTGCATTCTATGTATATAGAATACTACATATATTATATGTAGAGAATATTATATATATTATTCTAATAGTGACATACATACTGCAGTATTTACTAATGCAATTAGTGTATCCCATCCATAATTTGGGGGACATTGTGTAGGGCAAGGCTGGATTATGTACCTGTGTTTGAAATGTAAGTCAATTTAAGGTATACTATTGAATAATACAATTGTGGCTATATGTGCAACAGCTCATGAGTACATCTTCAGTGATTCCAAGTCCTGAGTTTCTAACCCCTTCAGTAAGAAAAAAGAAATCCACGCCCCCCCAAGAAGACCTCCTGGGCGTCCTCTGAAAAGTCAAACAACTTATCTTATGCCCCCTCCCCCTCTCCTCAGTAAACCAGGGAAATGAGAATTGAGTATTCAAAGAAATCAGAAAAGCATGATATTACACACACACACACACACACACACACTCAACATCCATCTCCAGTATGAAACTTCATTGTTTCTGTGTAACAAAAAGTAAATATTTACCATCAGTCGGGAGAGGCAGCAAATGGCCAGCATGTAGGCCATCCATCACTGTAAGCCAAGCTCCCATCTTAATAACCCACATAAGGGAGGGCAGGCAAAGACGGCAGGGACTGTCACCAAGATAAGCATTTGTCAGCGAAGTCAAATGGCTCACAGTAGAAGGACGGAAGGTGAGTCGTTCAAGCAGGCAGGTTGTGAAGGTCCCTGAAGATGGAATTAGGAAGTTGAGGTGGAAAGGCACTGTGGGCGGGAATCCGGCTGGGCAGCTGGAGCCCCTGCTCTGCCGGCTGCAGGGACAATTCCCCATGGCACTTTTCTATGCCTATAAAGTAAGGACAATAAGAGAACCAGCTTCCTAGAGTTGCTCTGCAGATTAAGTGAGATGATGGCGTTAATGTTAGGAACATCAGAAGATAGTAGCCTCTCTGGGCTGCACGGACATGGCCGAGATGGTGGTACCTTGTCCCTGTTAGCTACAGTGAATTCAGTCAGCTGACTTAGGATAGAGCTAATCAGCTGAGCTCACCGAGCCAGGAAGAGGCAGAACTACTATGTGGATGTGTGTAGTCTACATCCAGACCCCATTGTCCCAACCACTGGGCCCTGGCACCTCTCTTAAAAAAATCACAGCTTGATTTTCTGTTTTGCTTTTGCTGTTTCCCTGCTATTTATCTTTCTGCATATAGATAAAGATCTAAACATATAGCATAGATTTCTACAGATATAAAAAAGGACTAATTAATTCACCTGGGGAAAGGAATGTGTGTAACCCACATGGAAATTTTAAAACGCCGAACAAGATTCAGGAAACGTGTGCTCTAGTTCTAAGTGGAATGGCTTGAGGTCTTGCAAAGGATGAAGGGAAATGATGTGGGTGGAGGACAAGTCTTTGTGAACAAAGGAGAAATAAATAAGATGAGGAAGGAAGAACAGCCTTGCTGTATGGCTCAAAACAGAGACCTAATTCCACACAAGCAGAGAGAATTTTTTTTTTAAGAAAGAAAAGAAAAACCAAGAAATAAAAGGTGTGAAAAGGCTACTCTAGAAGTTCCAAATATATCTATGTGCTTTCTATGTGGATTGATCAGATGCCCCACAGAACTCAGTGATAAGGCCTCTAAAGTAGAATCCTTCATCTTCCCAACCAAATCTATGTCATTCCGCACCACACCCACCCTTCATCCATCACTCAGATCAGAACTTGGAACACTTCCTCTCCTCCTCCTTCCTCTTGGCCCACTCTGTCACTTCCAAGTCATCCCTATGGTTTTTAACCCTTTCTTTTCACCTCCTACTATGCCATCTTAGCTCAGATGGTCAGTCAGCAGTCACTTAAGCCCATGGAACACCTAGGTTCTCATCATTTCTCCACACAGAAGCTTGACTCATTTTGTTGTTGTTGTTGTTGTTGTTTTGTCAGTTGTAGGGCTTGAACTCTGGGCCTGCGCGCTGTCCCTCAGCTCTTTAACTCAAGGAGAGCGCTCTACCGCTTGAGTCACAGCACCACTTCCGGCTTTCGGGTGGTTCATTGGAGAGGAGAAGCTCAAGGACTTTCCTGCCTGGGCTGGCTTTGAACCTCGATTCTCAGATCTCAGCTTCCTGAGTAGCTAAGATTACAAGTGTGAGGCACCGCACCCAGTTTCAACTCATTCTTCAAGAGAAATCTCATCACAGCATTGTTTAAAGCCCTTGCTGGGCTGGCGTTTTACTTGGGATAATGGAGCCAAGCTTGTGGTCTACCAGGGTCGTGATGAATTCTTTCTGAATAAGAGTCTCACCTTCAAATCCCCCTCCTTCCCATACTCACTTTTTCAACCATATTGGGTATTTTCTCCCTCATCCCTAAATGCACCTAGCTCCTCCATACCACAAGGCATTTGCATATGCTGTTTTCCTCCCTGTGATAGCTAGATAGCTGGAGAAAATCCTTGTGTCATCCCAGAGACCAGGTTAAACTTTATTCCTGCCAGGCACAGGTGGCTCACACCTGTTGTCCTAACAACTCAAGAAGCTGAAATCTGAGGCAGCCTAGGCAGGAAAGGCCACGAGATTCTTATCTCCAAAGAACCACCAGAAAGCCAGAAGTGGTGGTGCTATGTCTCAAAGTGGTAGGGTGCTGGCCTTGAGCACAAAAGCTCAGGTACAGCACACAGGCTACAACAGGAAAAACAAAACAGCTTTATTCCAATGTTTCAATACAGTACCATTCTTCAAATTCTTGTTCATTTTCCTGTAATAGACTTTAAAGCTAGCTTTGGGGCTAGGAATGTGGCTTAGTGGTAGAGTGCTTGCCTAGCATGCATGAAGCCCTGGGTTCAATTCCTCAGTACCACATACACAGAAAAAGCTGGAAGTGGTGCTGTGGCTCAAGTGGTAGAGTACCAACCTTGAGCAAAAGAAGCTCAGGGACAGTGTCCAGGCCCTGAGTTCAAGACCCAGCACTCGC
>NW_012267351.1:1325892-1331913 GCF_000151885.1 Dipodomys ordii
AAAAAATAAAGTTAGCTTTTTCCTTATCAATGTGTCTTTAATGACTAGAAAACATGCTAGAAAGGCATTAAAGAAATATTTGCTAGTTGCATGAATGAACATATTAAAAAACCACTTGATTTCATAAGACAGAGAGAGAGAGAGAGAGATGCTTTACACTACCAAGTCCTTGGTGAGGTGAGTGCAGGGACTTCCTCCTCGTCTATCCAGGGCTCACTGTCCGCCTCTGGCTTCCCCTTAATCGTGCTCCTTTAATTTTACTAATTTCTCTAACCCATCACTTCTGCTTCCTAATTAAAGGACCACAGGATCAAAGTTGATGCCTTCTAAGACCATTCATCCTCCAGAAAAATCACCATCATCTAATCAGACTCTGAATCCTCATCTTCCACTACATCCCTTACTTATCAGGGATTTTGCCAGATGAAGTACACCACAATTATAGACTGAAATCTTGTACTTTATAGCGAGTTAATTAAACTTCCAAGCCTGAGCATGTGATTTATCTAAAAAGCAGCATCTCAGGAGGACTTTGTCTCGGCGAGATAAAATAACAAAAATTTAGTCTCCTCAAAAACAACACTAACAACTATGCTATGAATTGGTTTTGTCTTCTGGGTTGAGGAGCATTCCAAGGTCAGACAAGGTCATAACTTAGGCCATGATGAGTCTGTCCTGTAAGGATGGCACTGGACAGGCCAGTACTATGGAAGTGTGATTTCTGAACTGACTCAAAATGGCATCAAAACAGACAACTAAGTGTGAGCATCTAGAAACTTCCAGTGGCACGTTAGTATTGCTGTGTGTTGTAAAAGTATCCGTCTGGATCATATTTTAAAAAGATTTGATGCTTCACTACAGATTTAGAGGATACCGGGAGAAGCAAGTCTAAAGAAGAATCTAATAAGAGTGCCTCCCACTGGTTCTTCTAACCTTTGACATGAATCTGTGTCTCATCTCCCAAAGACGAAGTGTTATGTTCATCAAGTAAGAGCAGCTCTAGGAGGATCTGATTTAGCCAATGTGGGAGAGTTCAAAGCAGAAAAGACACTGGTGAAGAAAGGAGATGCATGTTCTAGTTACACAAATGAGGGAAATCAGGCAACCTTTGCTTCTTTGGCTCTGGCTTATTTCACTTAATATAATTTTTCCCCCGAAGACTGTCCATTTCCTTACGAAGGTGTGGCATCATTCTTCCTGATGGATGAGTTTATGTTGAAAATGAACTATACAACTTGTGGGGGAGGCGGGAGGGAAAAACTGGGAGAGAGCAAGGGCAAGAGTAACCTTGTCCAAAAAGACATGTACTCTTTACCTGACTTATAAAACTGAACATCAGGCTGCTGTTGGTGCTGGGGCCCGAGGAGGGACGCGCCGGAGCGGGGCCGCCGAGATTGAACAAGCGACAGACACGTCACCCGCCGACGCCGCAGCCTCTTGGGGCCGGCACGGATCCTCTCCGTGTGTGTAGAATGAGCCAAGGAGACTTGAACCCAGCAGCTATCCCACATGCAGCAGAAGATATTCAAGGTGATGACAGATGGATGTCTCAGCACAATAGATTCGTCTTGGACTGTAAAGACAAAGAGCCTGATGTACTGTTTGTGGGAGACTCCGTGACACAGTTAATACAGCAGTATGAGATATGGCGAGAACTTTTTTCCCCACTTCATGCACTTAATTTTGGAATTGGAGGGGATACAACAAGACATGTTCTATGGAGACTAAAGAATGGAGGACTGGAGAACATTAAACCTAAGGTCACTGTTGTTTGGGTAGGAACAAACAACCATGAAAATACTGCAGAAGAAGTAGCAGGTGGAATTGAAGCCATTGTACAGCTCATCAACACCAGGCAGCCACAGGCCAAAATCATTGTACTGGGTTTATTACCTCGAGGTGAGAAGCCCAACCCTTTGAGGCAAAAGAATGCCAAGGTGAACCAACTTCTCAAGGTTTCACTGCCGAAGCTTGCTAATGTGCAGCTCCTGGATACAGATGGGGGCTTCGGTCACTCGGACGGTGCCATTTCCTGTCACGACATGTTTGATTTTCTGCATCTCACAGGAGGGGGCTATGCAAAGATCTGCAAGCCCCTCCATGAACTGATCATGCAGTTGCTGGAGGAAACACCTGAGGAGAAACAAACGACCATTGCCTGACCAGCTCCCATCTGTTCACAACCTCCCAGCTTCCTCAGATCAGTTATGTCACTGGCACTACAGAATCCTCTTTCTTAAGGCACTTTGCATTGTAGAATGTTCCCGGATGCCCACATCTAGTGTTTGAAGGGAAAGAGGGTTTTAAATTGGTCCTGTATATAGAAGGTTTGTTTGACACAAGAAAATTAGCCAAGGAAGATTGTTCAAATTTTCATTTCAAATCACAAGGGGATTGTTTAGTTGTATATGTGACACATTCATTGAATTATTACTGTTCTGTTCTTCCTAGGACATCATCAAGCCTAAGTACTACACAATATGAAGGTTCTTTTCTTGGCCTTTTTTCTGTAGATTATGTCATATGTAATAATCAGAATCACAACTACTTGGCTTTAAAGTACATGTCTTTTCCAGTTTTTAATGTCTATAATTTAGCCTTTTGTTTTTATTTTGTTTTGCTCATATGTATCCTCAGTATTTTGTTAACGTATAGCATCAGATTAAACATGTTCGTCCCTCAAAAAAAAAAAAACTGAACATCACCATAACAATAACAGTTTTAAAATACATTTAAAAAAAAAAAAGAAAGAAAGGCTCACCCTGGGCAAGGCTCCTCTGTCTACTGATCTTATGTCCTAATCGTTAATTGTCATGAACCCCATTATATCATTTAAGTCCTTCACGTGCAGTACATGATGCTCACAATACTTTGGAGTAGATATTACTGTAATCTTCATTCATATAAGAAGGGGAAACGTCCATGCAGAACATGAAGTTATCAGTGTATCTGGGTACCAGATCTAGAGCTAAAGGACTCTATGAAATCAAACAGATGAAACCTCCCATTTTCTCACCTATAAAACAGGGATCTCTGTGCTGGTTATCTATCTAGTTCACCGAGTTCTAGGGAGAATGATGGTGTAGGTGTAGGGAGTAAGATGGTGAAGGTGGAAAGATTCAGAACAGATAGCCTTGTCCTCAACGTGTTCCCCTTCCCTCCCCCCGTTTGTTCAAGCAATGCTGCTTACATATACTGCCCACACAGAAAGCGCTCTAAGATCATGCAAAAAAGAATCGAGGAATGTTGACATGGTGGAGATGTCAGAAAGGAAGATGACTGAGAGCTGAGATGATTAGGAAAGTCTTGAGCTTGGATGAGTAATGGAATGCCAACCTGGAAGAGAACTTGGAAATGAACTTCTATATTGGGAAAGAAAAGCTCAGATTGTGGGAAACAACTTGCCTGAGATTTCACAGCATGTCAATGACAAAGCAGGATCAACTGATTGTAGTATTCCCTCTTCATCCTTCCTGCAGTTTTATTTCTCCTTTATATGCTTACTGAAAGCAATGAGCTCCCAACATGGGACCTTTCCCCCGGAGTTGACAGATCTGTGCCAGCACCCTTCTGGACAAAGGAAAGCAGAGGGGAACTTACTTAGTACTTATTTTCTACTCCTCTGAGAAAAGCCTGCTCTTCCTAGAGAATCAGAGTAGGGAGAAATGAGAACAACAAAAGAGAGTGGGGCAGACCAATGGAGAGAGGAAGGGTGGGGGGATACAGTCATAATATATAACCTACACTCCTGGCACCTGTAAGTATGGAACCAGGTAGCTGGAGGGGAGGGGTGGGGTTGGGAGAGATGAGGGGAGAACGGAAGTGGTAGCATTGATCAAGATGCATCGTGCTCAGAAAATGATGCGCTGAATCAAAACCCCTTTCTTTGTATGACTAAAGACATTGAAAAATACATTTCTTAAAAAGGGTGTAAGAGTATCAGTGCAGATTTCAAGCACACATGGTTCTGCTGAAAAGCTGTCTCTGAGATAAATTGCATCCCATGAGAGTCTCTGCAGGCATATGAAATGTCTCGGGGCGGGGGGTGGCCTGACAAAGAATACATGACGGCATGATGGCCAGGTACCATGCGCAGCTGCTCCATCCAAAGAGCAGGTCCATCCTCGCTGACACCCCTGCAGAATCTATGTAGCACCTTGTTGCAAAAACAGGCTTTTAGGACAAAGGGTTGTGCTCAGTGAATCTGGACGTGAGGTCGTCATGACAGAAAGAAGCCAGAAGGGGATGGTTGAAAGAAGAGCAGAGGTCAACTCTTCTAGATCTATCTGGATGGTGCTTGTCAACGTGAACATCCATCTTCAATCCAGCTCTGAGCAAGGACAGAAATGGGACCTGCTTTGAGTGCCGATGAATGCTCTGTTAGGTTTGTATTGTCTTCCCAATTGTCAAGTGATTTAGGAATGGGAAAATCAATAGCTATAGAATACGTTCCATAACTATTAAATTTTTGCCCACAGGACACCCTTTGTATCTACATCCAGGCCCTTGGCAAGGGAAACTGAGTCCAGGGAGATTGTAGTCACCTACAGGATGCTCTGGCCAAATGGGGAATAGGCCTTTGACACAGAAACAGCTTCACTCACAGCTTTACAGTTGGAAGCGTGTGGCTTGTCAAAAATGGTCCTTCCAGACACCACCACGTGTGATTGACATGCCAGAACCCCACCCCTACCAAAGCAAAATCACAGTAAGTCAAAACATGCCAAGGTGGAGAGAAATAAAAGAACAGAATCACTGTTCAGGGCTCCTGCGCTTTGGACACCAATCTGGGCCAAGTTATATTGGATGGTTTCTATTCATTCTCCCACTTTTCCATGAAAATGCAACAGGACTCAAGATGTGGCTACCGCTGGTTTCACTGAACACTTTATGGAGTTTGGTAGCTCAGCTCTGGGGATGTAAGAGAGGATGTTCCCAGCTTCAGAGCTCACTGGCAAACTTCCCACTGGCCTAACCCTCCCAAGGCTACCATATCGTATCTATGAACAGGTCCCTAGATGGATTGGTTTTAGGCAGTCAGTCATGTTTCCTTCCTCATCCATCCTAACCAACTACTAGAAATTTCTTTGAGGATACGCTGAAATGTCCACTCCTCTCAGGAAACTGTGTAATAGGGTACCTGATTCTGTCCAGGGCTCTAAGGAGCATCAATGGGAGTGAGGAATGCGGAAGGCACTTGAGATCAGGAGTAAAGATCATTCATCCCCATTTTCTGTTCTATAAATGCTCCTTAGCGAAATATTAACCCCACAGAAAGAAGAGAGATGCTAAACTTACCCCTCTTCCCCAAGGCACAAAATACAAGGCCTTTACACTCAGCTATGGTCTCTTAGCAACAATACACAATAGTTTTGCTCACAGCAAAATAGGACAGGTGCATCTTTTGCACCTACAAACTGGTAGCTTGGGCTCTGTGTCTGGTTTTGGTGGTGCTTTCTGAGTTTCAGAGTCATTCCTCCACCAGTGCATCTATTCATCCAAGACTCACACACACAGAGGAAAAGGCAGCCTAACTCTCTAGCCTTTCCTAACAAGTGAAGCTAAAGGAGGGAGTATCCTCCTGCATAATCCGGCAGCAAACCTGGTTCTTTTCTGCCTAGTCCCTACAGCTTTTGGAATGAAATATCTACTTGTTGAAATGTTTGTTTTCTGTGTGATCAGCTGTGCTCCTAGCTCAAGAGAGGCCCTTTTAATCACCCCCCTAGTGGAGTCCCTAACAC
Organism: Dipodomys ordii; assembly: GCF_000151885.1. Taxonomy (NCBI): domain Eukaryota; kingdom Metazoa; phylum Chordata; class Mammalia; order Rodentia; family Heteromyidae; genus Dipodomys; species Dipodomys ordii. The sequence continues at coordinate 1,331,634 of NW_012267351.1, forward strand.
ATAGAAGGTGAAAATAAATACTTGAGGTATTTGGTATCCAATATTTCTACCTATTCTTTGAGGTGCAGACCATTGATAAACCCCGGTTCACAGGTGATAAACCTGAGGTCGATTTGGCCTTGTATAAGCAACCATGTTGCTGAGACTTTACCTCCAGGCTCTGGAGACCTGATGGTGGGCTGTACCTGGTACACTGGAGTTGAACAAAATTCCATCTCAGACCTCACCAGCAATCCGGGAAGCACGGGTTTATAGAATCTAGCCCAGCCAGGAAGGCAGG
>NW_012267351.1:1333903-1468451 GCF_000151885.1 Dipodomys ordii
GGTAGAGTGCTAGCCTTAAGCAAAAAAGCTCAGGGACAGTATCCAGGCCTACAGTTCGAGCCCCATGGCTGACACATAGAGTCAGCATGACCAATGTGGGAGCAAAATACAAAGTTAAGTCGAACTGCTCTCTTGCAGACAGAAGAGCAAGCCACAAGGCGTCCTGAAGAACAGAGGTCCCGCACCACCAGTCAGAGAATGATTCTTGTATTCTTGCTGTTTCTTATGCAGTGGCTCAGCTTTGCTTAGTCAGCTGGCATTCTACCACCTGCGCCATGCCACAAGTCGAGCCTTTTGTTGGCTATTGTTAAGGATGGACTCCCATGGATTTTTCTGCTCCGGTTGGTTTCAAACTGTAATTCTCTGGATCTCAGGCTACAGAGTAGCTAGGATTACAGATGTGAGCCACTCATGGTGCCCAGCTTATCCCCCTGCTCGTGGTTAATAACCAAAGTGGTTTAAATGTCCACTCCGTTTGACCGGAAGCTTAGAAGGTCAGTGTGAGAACTGCAGTCCTCATATTTTCAACCTGTGAAAACCTACCCATGCACCAATGACTGTCTCAAATCTAACCCCCTGGAGTCTTCTTCCCTGATACCAGGAGTTAAATTCATTTTGCACTGCGTATTCCTCAGGGCTGTGCTCTACCTGCTGCCAAGTCTGTATTGTTCATTCTCTTACAATTCTCCTTCCTTTGGCAAAAGACCAAAGAAACACTCATACATGAGGGTTTATTCTGGTTACAGACCCACCAAGAAATGAGAAAGGGAATAAATAACAGAGGGCAAATATCAATATTCAAATCAAATCAACATCAAAAATAAAAAATGAGACTTTCATTTTAGTACTTTGTGATTTTTGTCTTTGTTTTTTTGATGGTACTGGAGTTTAAACTCAGAGCCTGTATCTTCCTTGGCTTGCACAGCTAGTGCTTTACCAACTTGTGCCGTACCTCCAACTCAGCTTTTTACTTTTTATTTTAAAGGTGAAGTCTTATAACTCTGGCTGTTTTTAAACCTCTGTCCTCTGGCTTGGAACCTGATCCTCTACTCAGCCTTCCTGAGTAGCAAGGATTCTAGACGTGAACCACAGGCCCCACGGTTTGATTTTTTTGTGGAGCTTATGTTTGTTTCTGACAAAGCCTATAGAGCAAAGTCTGCCAATCAACTTGCTATAGAGCTCAGGCTGATCTTGAACTCATGATCCTGATGTCTCTATACCTCTGGAGGGCTAAGATCATAGATGCACACCATCACACCCAGTTGAAGGTTTTCCCTTTGGTCCACAATTCGATCCCTGACCCAAATGACCTCCGTAGAAAGCATAGCTTCAGTCCTAAAAGGAACACTCCACACACTACATATCAACAGTAATAATGCAGCCACACTGTCCTCCAGCAAAACAGCACTAAAAAGGCTCTCAAGCTGTTGATCTCAGTCAGCAATCACCAGAACCTCGACCTGAAATCCACAGACAGCCCTGAGTGTGACAGTGCTCTTCCCAATCCATAACTGCAAGAACACTCAGGAGCTGACGCATCTCTGGGTGACACAAGAAATAAACAAGACATCCAAGCCATTTCCTCCAGCAAAAGAATTTGCATGGAATTACCATAACATCTTATGATTTTATTTTAAAATGATTACTTCTGACAGGCTCCCTGATCGAAACTCAGCGTCTACGGCATAAAGAAGAGGGTAGTTCACACAGGCCTTTGAAAGCATACATCAATGGGCACGTTTTAAGGTCATGCCACTTCATCAATAAAACCACTTACATTTCTGAAGACAATTATTCTCATATGCACATGCACACGCATGCGCGCGCGCACACACACACACACTTCTCATGGGGAATTTAAGATGAACATTATATACTTCCTTAATAATAATTAGATAAAATAATTAGGTCCAACAAATGCATGGATAAATTGAAATAGTAGTACTAAAAGAAAAAAAAGAAAGAAAAAAGAAGCATGGTTTCAGAGAAAATTGCATGCATATTCAATAACATGAAAAGGATCTTTATAAAGAATCAGTAAGAAATGTGACACAAAGATATTAAACTTCATCTCTGTTATTTGTAAGGGGTTGAACACTGTGCCAACATTATGTGTTGGAAAAGTCTTACAAACCCTACCACAAGATTCTTTCTAGAGTATGAAAGGAAGGGTGATATTTTGTCTATTCTTATGATCTTTCTCTGAATTTTTGTACCTCCAAAAGTAGGACTATATTCCTTATAAAACTAAATAAAATTAAGGTGTATATAAATGTTTCAGTATCATTAAACTAAAAATAATAAGTAATCCAGATATAAGTGGCCCACAACTACAATCCTAGCTACTCAGGAAGTTGAGATCTGAGAACTGTGATTCAAAGCAAGCCCAGTACATGAAACTCTTATCTCCAATTAACCACCAAAAAGCCAGAAGTAGAACTGTTGCTCAAATGGTAGAGTGTTAGCTTTGAAGAAAAAAAAAAGCTAAAGGAGAGTGCCCAGGTTCTGAATTCAAGCCCCAGAACACACACAAAATAAAATAGAATAATAAAAAATAAAATGTAAACATTTGTTTGGGCCTGAAAATAAATGAGAAGATATTCCTATTTACCTTGTCTCCCATGAAAATAAACTACATTATTTATAAGTACATCAGTTTCCTGATGAATGCTGTCATCACATATGAAACATGGGTTGCAAGGTTTATGCTTTTTTGGAAAACTTCCTATACATCAGTCAATAGCATAATCTTATTCACAACTGTACAGAGAGTACAGTGTTAGATGCTAAGGAGAGGGAAAAAGGAGAGGGAGAGGGAGAGGAAGGGGAAGAGGAAGAGGGAGGAAGGGGAAGAAGGGAGAGGGGGGAAGCAGGAAGAGGGAGAGAGAAGGAGAGAAAGAAAGAGAGAGGGAGGGAGAGAGAGAGAGGGAGAGGGAGTTCTCCTAGTCCCGTAGGGGAGGTTGTTCTAAGGACTGCATCCATTAATTTATATACTGAATCCCTGAATGAATATTTATTGAACACCTACTAACTTCAAGCCCTTTTTCATTTTCTGGTTATATAGTCATTAACCTAAAATACACCTGATCCCTGCCCCAATGCCCCTAGGCGATTAACAAGTCAGGAGAGCCATAAATGTGTCATTACAATCATCCTGCAGAGAAGAGGAGCTGATGAAGGGGTCATGGAGGAAGAAGGGTGAAGGGAAGAGCAGAGCAGCTACTGGAACGGGGGCAGTTCCTGGACCAAGATGCTATAGAACCATGGAGCACACAGGAGCCTTCCCCTGCCCCCAGGTTGTTGTGGAAGACACTGAGTGGGAATCCTGCCCTGAGCATAGCCACGCAGTCCAGATGTGCAAGAAGAAAGCCACAAATCAGCTGGGGCAGAGGCAGGATTCTTCTACATGCGAAATATAAATGTATTTAGCTCTAGTTGGATGTTATTGAATGCCATCAAAACCAGCTCTTCAACATCGATTCTGAACTGTAGGGTTCACGCTCGGCGTAATTACAATGAGAAAATCCAAGCCATTTCCCTCTCTCGCCTCCTTATTATTGTGTAATTGTTCAGAATAGCTGTCTGTTTTGGAGACGAAGTCATTAAGCCCAGCAAGTGGCCACAATGGGGGCCATAAAGTAGAGGGGCTGCTTCATTAGCAACTTGGATATTGGCATGCAAAACATTAAAGAAAGAAATGCAATTGTAATTGGAATAATTACATGGGGAAGATATGCTATCAGCATTTGAAGACTTTCTTCTTTCTTCTTCTTCTTTTTTTTAAAATTTCACTTTGTGGGTCTTTTGTTACCTAGGCTCTTCACACAGAGTTCTGTAAACATCACAGTAACATAGTTGAGGAACTGGGGTGTCTGCCAAAACTGTTCTTCAGATAATAGCACTTGGTCCCCAGGGAGTCCAAAAGAATTTTGTTTCCTGTTGATTGTCAAGTAGCAACGGGAGATGATCAGGTAAGGAGTCAATGCTTCCGTGAGCTCAGACTCTGCATTCTCTAACAAATTTGAAGAGCAGCTGCAATTATCTTGGCACCCTTGGGTCCCTTGCGCATCTTGTATCTCAGGATCAAATCATCAGGAAACAGAGCTGAGGATATTACTATTTGAAGCCAGCCAGGGCAAGAAAGTCCATGAGACTCTTATCTCCAAGAAATCACCAAAAGAAAAAAAAGCCAGAAGTAGAGCTGTGGCTCAATTGGTAGAGCACCAGCCTTAAGAGAAAAAACAAAAATCAAGAAACAAAAACAAAATTCACAGACAGCACCCAGGCCCTGAGTTCAAGCTCCAGGACGGGTACAATCAATCTATCAAACGTGCCCTGTGCCTAGCACAACATGTTTGCTCAACAGTGTTCATGATTCACAGGGCAGAGAGCAGTAGTATGGAGATAGAGCTGTGGATACTTGGGAGCATGTTCTGTACTTGGGTGGGATATGTGCGGGCCAGCTGTCTTCTGGCCAACTCACACTCTGTCTCTTTACACGTGGGCACAAAGATCCCACAGCATCAAGAAATGTGGTTTGGAATCTGTAGCTCTCTCTTTTCCTCACTAGTAAACCACTAAGGAAGTATATGCCAGATCTACAAAGAAGCAAGAGGAAGCCAAGATTCTTGCATCTACCAGGTTAGCACTGGAAAACAGACAATCAGGAGGAGGAGAGGACTCTGACACTGGTTACAGTTCTAAACTGATCGCTGGGATATGCTAACTAAGCTGGAAAACAATAATAACAACAAACAGAACCTTTATTCAATTCCCAAATGCTAAAGGAGAACTGTGAATATTTAGGAAATTAAATGACCAAAACAAACAGAAGGATCTTCCCAATTTAGGGCTGGCAGTTAGAATATAGATCTGATATTTTTTTCTTCTTCCTAGAGTAAATCATCTTTGCTCGTGGAGGATGCTAGAGGCGGTTTACCTGGGAAAGGAGGAGGCGGCTAGGGAAGATGATCCCTCAAAAGGCCTTGTGGGTTGGAGGCACGGGTGTCTGGAACATTCGGTTTTGAGTATTTCTGGTTTCTTAGCCAAGAAGGCAGAGAAACTGTTTCTCTGAGCCTGTTAGCTGCCAAGGATGGCATTTTCCAAAGGACTTGATAAATCCTACACTCTGATTTCCATAGATAAAAAGAAGGGGGAAGGAAACTAAAAACCAAAATCAAAGTTCAGCAACATAAAACACTAAAAAGCAGGTACTCAAAAGAGGCAGGGTGGGGTCAAGTGGAAAGGAGTAGAAGAATAAAGAGAAGAGAAGGGGGGAAATGGAGACGAGAATCGGGTATGTATATCCACAACATTAAGAACAGGTGAAACAATGCCTATGTGCCTCTGATAGTAGAAAATATCACTTAACCAAAATGAACTCTGGGAAATGGAAATAAGAAGGTTTTGTTTTTTCTGTGTTGCTGTTTTTGTGTTCTTTTCTTTTGGTCTTGTTTGTCTATAAGTCTTTGGAAGTGTAAGAGGAGGAACAGAAATAGAGGGACAATGGGTGAACAAATTCAGCATTGCTACTCAGTGGATACTATGTTGAAAATCAGCTCTACAATTTGTGGGTGGCGATGAGAAGGAAAAACTGGGAGAGAGGGAGGAAACTAATGACATTGTCCAAACAGTTACCTGACTTATGTAACTATAACCCCTCTGTTTTTGGCATTTTCAAATAAAAATATTTTTTTAAAAAGAGTAAGAAGGGGTGGGTAGGGGAGGGATGAGAATGTTGAAAGGGGTGACAATGATCAAGATGCATTGCGTTCATAAACGGCCTTGCTAAATTGCAACTTCTTTGTACAATTTAAGGGAATAATAGTCTGTAAGAAAAAGAAAAAAGGTCGAGAAAAATGTTAAAATGTGCTTTCTACTGTATGAGCTACGTGAATTCTTGTATTCAATCACAGAAAGCAATTTTAGATGGCTATGGATGAAGGGAGTGGCAGAAATGTGAGATTATGTCATCTCCCAGGGTTCCTAATTGACATAAAACTAATCCTTGACTTTCCAGTCACCTTCCACATATGACCTGCCATGACACTTGCCTTCCAGAAGGGAGAAACTGAAGACGATTAAGGTGAAACAGTCACTCAACATGAGTTATGGAGCCCAACAGAGAGAGCAAGGGGGTCCTTCCTCTCCTACCCTATAGCAGATAAGGATAGATTTGCACACCGATAGATGTCTGTGTGAAAAGGGTCAGGTGCTTGTTTACAAAGCTTAAAGACGGTGGGGAAAACTATTTTGCTGACAACACAACAAGTCAAATAGAAGATAAAAAGAATTAAACAGTCTTCTTTTGGCATGATTCACCTTCCATGCAACTCACCCATTAAAAGCACACAATTGATAGCTTGTCAATTTTGGAACATTTTTATCATCACACACACACACACACACACACACACACACACACCAATCCTTTTTAGCTATATCCTTCCTATTCACCATCCTCCAACCCTTAACCATCATTTCTATTTGTCTGTTCCATTTTCATAGATTTGCCTAGTGGGGCAACAAATGAAATTTGGGATGTTCACTGCAGCATTATTTACCATAGCTATGATATGGAATCAGCCCAGATGCCCCTCAGTAGATGAATGGATCAAGAAAATGTGGTGTACACACACACACACACACGCACGCATGCACGCACCCACGCACCCACACCCACACACACACACACACACACACACACACACACCACTCTTCTAATGTCCCACTTTCAGTCAAAATAAAAGCATCGTTTTCTTAGGTGGGGTAGGGAGAGCTGATGGAATGGGTAAAAAGAAGACCCTCGAGAGAGAGAAGAAACACTCTGGCCTCAGGAGAAATTATTATTAAAGACAATCAAAACTTGGTACTATGAAGATGAACTAACTCATCTACTTATTCTACTGAAAGAATTGCTGTCTCCTTCTGTCCCCTATAGACTAACTTGAAAATGCTCCCTTCTATTCTCAGCTTCCATTGCCTTCCATATGTTAGTCTCCATTGGAAAGGAGGAGACAAACACATCCGGTCACACCCACACTCTGCCCCAAGCTGGATACCTGCCATGCTGCCTTCTCTAGATGACAAATCCCTTCCCCTGCTTTCTGCCCTCGCATCTTCTGTGAAGATGTAGATGGATATGGAATACATACAAGTTCCTTCCAAATCTTTTTATTTCCTTCCTTCCTTCCTTCCTTCCTTCCTTCCTTCCTTCCTTTCCTTCCTTCCTTCCTTCCTTTTTAAATGTACCAGTCCTGGGGTTCAAACTCCTCCTTACCTGTGTCCCCCTGCAGTGTAACTGGACTCTTCGGGACCTGCCACACTAGATATATTCAATTTATCTTCTCCACGAATGAATGACAGATCATTTGTACCATGGGTGGATCCAGCTGAGAATCTAGGCAGAGGCAGTAGTGAATGGGACGACTCTTGGGTTTCACCCCAGATTTTCCACTCCAGGCATCACAGCCGCACAGAGAAAAGCCTGTCTTCAACAGAATCAATTGCATGCGGTTTAAGCAGCTCACAATGGGCTCCATGTTGGAGGAAGATAAGAAGCAAGGTGGCTGTCCCCCAGGGCTCTTAGTCCATCAAGAAGGCAGACACAACATTCTCAGAATGGTTCCAAGAGATGGCAAAAAGAAACATGAGAGCTCTGGACACTGGTGACTCACACCTGCAACCCTAGCTACTCAAGAGGTTAAGAGCTGAGGATTCTGGTTCAAAGCTAGCCAGGCAGAAGAATCCATGAGACTCTTTTCTCCAGTTAGCCAAAACAAAGCCGGATGTGGAGCTGTGGTCATGTGGTAGAGTGCTAGCCTTGAGCACAAAAGCTCAGAGACAGTGCCCAGGCCCTGAGTTTTCCTTACATGCAAAATGATGGTACAATAATAATAATAATAATAGGTATACTGTAAGAGATGGCTATCTAATCTGGGAAATATAAGGAGCTGTAGCAATTAAACTGAATTAACAAGTCCATGCTGTTGGATGATTTCCTCCTATTTGTTAGGTTTTTAAAAAGAGGTAGCCAAGTAAGAACAGCACCACGCACGTGGTATTCAGGTAAGGGGTAGGTTTATTTAGTAGACCTGCTGGGACCAGGCAAAGCTGGCACTCCATGCGGCTGGCAAAAGAGAGAGCTGGGAAAGAGAGAGCTGGGAAAGAGATAGCTGGGAAAGAGAGAGAGCCAGAAAAGAGAGAGAGCTGAAAAAGAGCAGAAAAAAGGGCTTCTGGGCCTGGGCTAGGCCTTATCTAGGATATGGGCGGAGAAAGGTGTGGCCACATCAAATTCAGATGTGACCTCAGCGGATGCAGATGTGACCTCTTCCAGGTGTGCCAGTTGCCTTGGTAACGTAGGTACTGGGTGGAGACTTTGCTGCGAGGAGGGTGGAGTCTGCTCGCCATCCAGGAGCAGACTTTACACTATTCAGATACTGACTAAGACCATAGAAAATCAAGGTTCAGTGACGGTCTAGCATTTGCTTAAATTCTCAGATTTTTTGTTTGTTTGTTTATTCTAAGGTACTGAGGTTTGAACTCAGGGCCTCACACTTGCCAGGCTGGCACTCTACTGCTTTAGCCAGGCCTCTAGCTTTGCTTCTCATGAATTGTTCTGCCTGGGCTGACCTTGAAGTAGAATACGTCTGCTTTTACCCTCTCAAGTAGCTAGAATTATACACATGAGCAGAACACTGGATGCTCTAGGAACACATATAAGACAGATTTTTTTTATAAGGAGTTGGAAAGTATTATACCCATTGGAAGTATTCCAAGACAACAGAAGACTGGGAATCTTTGGATGCATGTAAGGGTCCTTTGCAAGATCTCAGCCTGCCATGATTCCAGCTGTCCAGTGGAAAATGTAAGTCCCTCAGCTTGCTGCTGCATGAAGTCATGGTTGCTGTCCCCCATGGGTTGGTGTCTGTCAATATCTACTACTATAGTAAGTCACACTATGTTTCAAGTGAGAATTCTCAGCCTCTCTTAGTAAGCAACACAAGAGCATCTTCCCTGGCCAGCTAGGGAGCTCTCTGTTCACAGGAAAATCCAGAGCCTCCTGGAAGGGTCTGTGCTCAGAAAACACCTGATTGGCTCTCTCCAACACTGCACACAGTGCTATGACTAGAAAGAACCACCACAGAAGGCCACAGTTGGCATCCACCGCAGACTTCCAGGATACATGGATCCGTTGCATCTTTACAACCCCATCACCAAGGTTTTTGCATCATTCTTGTTTCCAAATGAGAAGAGTTTCTTTTAACATTTTTTTTAACATTTAACCTTTTGCCTAATAACTCAAATTCTAAGAACTACTTCCTGCCAAAGCAAAACCAAAGAATAACAGCAATAACAGCAACAACTAATGATGCTTATCAATGTGGTATTTATCGAAGAAATAAAAGATATTAGCTATGTCTACAACAATATGGAAATGTTTAAGTTACATGTAAAGAATGGGATTTTTATAGTCATTTAAAGTATCATGGCTGGGCACTGGTGGCTCATGCCTGTAATACTAGCTACTCAGAAGGCTGAGATCTGAGGATCACTACTTGAGGCTAGTCCAGGGAGGAAGGTCCATAAGATTTTTATCTCCAATGAATTTCCAAACAGAATTGGTGCTGTGGCTCAAGTGGTAGAGTGCTAGCCTTTAGCAAAAGAAGCTCAGGGACGGCACCCAGACTGAGTCCAAGCTCCAAGACGGGCACAAATTTAGTATGGTTATGATGAGCTGTAATAAAATGTCAGTTCCAATGACATAAAAAGATTTAAAACTTCTTCAGTTTACAATGATCTCCACAGTACAACACTCAAAAGTACATACATAGGGCTTGCCCAGCTCAGAACAGAAGGTGGAATATGCAACCTTATTTTCCCAGGAAGGGAAATTCTTGCTTTCTAGAATCTTCTATTATTAAAAAAAATAGAGTAACCTATGTCAAATTAGAAAAATCCAATAGGAAACATAGCCCTGCACCAATGTGGCCAAAGGCTTTTTTTTTTTTTACAATGATGAGAACTCACAAAGCCCAGATTTACATTTACATTATTTATATTGAGAGCAACAAAGATACCTAACAGTGATCCTTAAAGGGCCGTTTCCTGTATCTGGAAAGAGGAAAAGAATTAGAATTGGTCTGGATCACAAATTTACTACCAGAGAGCAGGTGAGGCAAAACACAAAGATGGCAGCCAAGTGGACCCTCGCCTTCCAACGTGAGCATCAGAAAGGGAGTCATAATCACAGCTAATTGAAAACCTCCAGAAGGCCGTGACTGTGTAATGACACACAAAAGGGACTTTACAATGTGCCAAAGGGTACTTGCAGCATAAAACGAGAATAAACAGCACATACTTAAATTTAATTGATCTTTAACAAGTTGCAATGTATTACATATGTAAGCATTTCTAAGTGGCTCAAAAGCCTTCTTGCACGTATCAAAAGTACATGTGCCTATGTGTATGAGCATATACAATTTTAAGTCTATGAACTCCTTAAAAGCATGAGGAAAATGTCCTCAAAGAGATAGAGACTACTTCAAAAAGGGCACTAAGTCCAAAGAGTTATTCACCACAGTCAAGTAGAAAGAAATCCTAGCAATAATTAGTAGCAATGATCACACACAATAACTAATTAAAAAGAAGAGCCAGCAGGAGCTCCAAGATGGGAAAGATGCTGTGTTCTACAAAGTAGAGAGAGCTAAGTGGACTTGACTTTTTATCTGTAGAAGAGAAAACACTCAACTGGGCCCTATTCTTTATAATAAGGTCCTGGTAAGACGTATATAAATTTCCAAAAAAATTGAACCTACCAGACAATGTCTCATGATAGCAGGACAATGAAATCAATAATGCCAGCCTGGCAAAACATAAAGAATACACCACTCTGGGAAAGATGCCAGATTTTAAAAAGTTAATTAAGAGTCTCTTTGAAAAGCAGAAAATCAAGATATAACAAATAAATCTCGAGCCTAAATGGAAATTTCTAATAATAATTAGCTTGGTTTTCAACATCATGGACTTTATTACAAAGGCCCAGATCCTAACCACTGGATACCAAAACAGATGCCAAAACTTCAACTGATCTGAAATTGTGCTTTTGTTTCCTTTGAGTAAGAGAAATAAGATTGCAATCCTAAGAAGCAATGAAGGAATACCTAGAAAACTTTAGGTAAATAGTGGGAAAAAAATCACAAATTATGCAGTGTGTGATATCCATACTCTAAGCTGCATTTTTAATCATACTATAATAATCTACTTAGTAATCATGAAAACATTGTATGTATATTTCTGCCTACATCTTGGGAACTTACAGCATTTAAGACCATTTGTAAAGATGTGGCAAAGCATTATGAAAAGTAAAGTAAGCCAGGCCTAGAGGAACAAAGGATGAGTGTTTGCCCTCATATGTGGAAGCTAGCTAGGTGTAGCCTATCAACTTATAGGTAAATACACTGGGTGGTATGTAAATGCACATAAATGTATTAACTGAATATGGTAGATTCAAAGGAGAACTCAAATAGTATATAACTCCTTAGAAAGGCAGAACCAAAATTCAACAAAAAAAGAACCAGGACATGGGTTCTTGAAAGAGGTGAGGTGGATTCAAGGGGAAAGGGAGAATGCAGTCAAGAATCTGATATATATCCTATAAAATTAAGAGGAATGAGGGTGGGGATGGGAGCAATGGGAGAGAACATTGAAAGGGACAACATTGATCATGATGCCTTGCATTCTGCTTTGTTAAATGTTAACTCCTTTGTACAACTACTTAAATAATAATCCTAATGATCATAATCATAATAAAAAGACAGCCGGGCACCAGTGTCTCACACCTATAATCCTAGCTACTCAGGAGGCTGAGATCTGAGGATCGTGGTTCAAAGGCAGACCAGGCTGCAAAGTCCGTGAGACCATTATCTCCAACAAGCTACTCAGGAAAAGCTGGAAGTGGCACTGTGGCTCAAGCAGTAGACTGCTAGCCTTGAGTAAAAGAGCTCAGGGACAATGTCCAGGCCCACAGTTCAAGACCTAGGTCCAGCAAAAAATAAAATAAAATAATACATTCTGGGGTTGGGAAGGTGGCTCAGGGGTAGAGCGCTTGCCTTGCATGCATGAGGCCCTGGGTTCGATTCCTCAGCACCACATAAGCAAAAAGAAAAAGCTGGAAGTGGTGCTGTGGCTCAAGTGGTAGAGTGCTAGCCTTGAGCTGAAGAGCTGAGGGACAGCGCCCAAGCCCAGAGTTCAGGCCCCATGACCAGACCAAAAAAAAAAAAATTATATATATATATATATATATATATATATATACATATATATATATATTCTGATACGTTAAACTTGAAATTGCAATAAACTATTAGGAAATATACTCAATTTTGTGCTCATTGTTTAAATAGTTGCAGAAATGTGTTTTACTAAATTAGTATTAGGTTATCAATTTTTTAAATTTGATTTTATTTATATAGTACCAAGGAATTGAACCCAAAGCTTCATGCATGCTAGGCAAGTACTCCATCACTAAGCCACATTCCCAGCCCTTAGTTTATTAATCTTACAAGCAGGAAACAAATTCTTAGATAATGTTTAGAGGAATATTTATAAATTACATGACTAAGACTTAAAATTAGGCTTTATACCAAATACAGAGTTCCAGGGTACAAGCAAATCATAGTTATCACATTTCCATCTAGAAGTAACATCAAAGCAATAAGGAGAAATATTTTTTTAAGGCTTAAGATATACCTAACAGGTATATGTAAGACCCTAGGTTCAATCCCACCACTGGGAAAAAAAATATGTCCTAACATATAATAATAATGATCATGATGATGATGAAACAACATTGAAGGCTGAGATAGCTGAATCTGGGGGATGGGGAGATGGGCGGGGAGGAAACAGTAGGTAGGGAGGAAGGAGAAAAGTAAAATGGGGATTCCTGAACAATCCTCAATATACTTCTCTGCTCCTAACCCCAGAAAAAGCAATTGCAGAAAAACATCTGAGAAAAAAAAATGAGACTATCTGGGAAGAATATTCAGGTTTGCAAAGAGGATGTCAGAAAAGGAACACAACATCATTTGAAGAAATGAAGGACCAGGCGTAGAATTTTCAAGCAATAGGGAATGAGCTGTTCTCAGACAAGGCACACTATTACTGTCCCTGAAATTGTCCCCAAAGAAGCAATTGAGTAGGCAACCTACCTGTCAACTTTTCCTTCCTCTCTTCTACAACCAATATTTTCAGATTAGTAAACTTAGAGCCAGAAAAGTTCTAAGACCAAACCCCTCTACCCTAAGTAGTCTGAGAAGGTACAAGGATGTGGGAGAGACACAAATGGACAGCTGAGCCATTCCTTTACTTCCTGCTTAGCCCGAGGGTACTGAACAGTGAAAGACATTGCAACATTGCCTGAAATCCAGAAGGGTCACCTCAAACTTGCAAACTCACAATAGAGAACCCTCACATACATGAAATTTGAAACACTAATAAAGCTAATTTTAAGCAAATATTCTTGGATTTTTTTTACCAGACTCTAACATTAAATTTAGAAAGCATTCCCTGAAATTCTCACCAAATCTATAAAGTTCATTGGCTGTCATCATTTGAAAAAATTATTAATCATAAAAATTTCAAATATGTTGTGATTCATGGTCTTTCAAAATACCTGAGTAGAAATGAACACACAATTTTTCATTCAAAAAGAAAAGGCATATAAGGAAAGAGGGAGGCTTTATTCTTTTTTTCTTTTTAACCTGCAATGAATCAAAGACAAGAATAACAATGATTCTCTACAAGAAATACAGCATCCGACTAAAGTATAAGAAAGAATCTCGACTATGAAGAGTCACCTAATATAAATCGTACTGTTTCCAAAAGCCTCAGAAAACTCCATGCTCTTCTCTGACTCTGTGTGTGTGTGTGTGTGTGTGTGTGTGTGTGTGTGTGTGTGTGTGCGCGCGCACACGTGCATGCTACTGTGTATGTGCACGTGCAATCCTAGGGCTTGAACTTAGGGTCTGGGTGCTGTCCAACTTTTGTGCTCAAGACTAGTCGTGTTCTACCATTTGAGGCACAAGCTCCACTTGTAGCTTGGCAAAGGGGGAGGTGCAGTTAATTGGAGATAAGAGTCCCACAGGCTTTCCTACCTTCAAACTGCAATCCTCAGACCTCAGCCTCTTGAGTAGCTAGGATTATAGGCATGAGCCACCAGCACCCATCTCTGACTTTTGATTTTTGAATTTGAACACTCAGCCTAATAGATAATCTAGTAGATGCTAAGAATTTTTTTTAATTCATCTCATTGCTAACATTCTGGTTTTATATTGTTAGTCCTCATGTTTAGAATGTATCCTCTTATTTCTGTAGCATGAACCATTTTGCTTTTTCAAAAAAATGGACTTCATCCAAAATCTAGAACAGCTGGAACTGAGATCTTTGGGGCCAATGAAGCTCAAATCATGAACATCTAGCCTTCTTCGTAGAATAAGGAACTGGATCAGGCTAGCCAAAAGCAGTGAAAATACCATAACCCAAAACAGCATGAAGGCTGGCACCTAGAAGAAACATCTAGAAGCTTATGGAAAGTCCTCTGGAGAATCAGCACCAAAACAATAGTAGACTTCAGGAGAGAAGCACTAAGTCCCAGATTTAGAATAGGACTAGGAATCACTTTGATTGGGAAAGTGTTATTGAATGTATAGATTGTGCAAAAGCCTATAGCCACAGCTCTAGAGCACACCAAAGCCTGCAGCCCTGGGTTCATGCTACAGAAGAGGTTGGTCCTTGTGTCCAAGGTGCAATACTACTTCCTGACCCCACCCTGGACTCGTTTTATGAGTTTAGCCAAGTCATTTAATACTACTAAGCCTCCATTTCCTGTCTGCAAAATGAGTTGGTAATCAAAGGAGATAATACTTCCAAAGCAGAGTACAGTGTCTCAGGCCCAAGCAATTCCCAGTAATTCCATCCATGACATGTTCATAAATGTCATAAATAGTGAAACAAAAATAACAGACTAGTCACTGTCAAATACCACAAGCAGGTAACTCAGCAAGGGCAGGATGGAGTTTTCTAGGAAAGATACAAACAAGTCATCAAGAGATCACCAAGGCAGGGGAAAGAAAACCAACAGCAGAACACAGAAGAGTTAAGAAAAGATTTTTTTAAAGTAACAGTTCAGGACTATTTCTTTTCCTGGGGATTCTCAGACCAAAGCTGAAGTTATTTCAGTATTTGTATAATAAAACCTCTCTAGGATCAGGAAACTCTTAAGTCATTGCTAGCAAGGGAGTCTAGATGTCATGATGACCACAGAATATCAAGACAAGCCCTGGTGTTTTAGAGGATAATGATACCAAGCAATAAATTAATAAAAGGTGTCATATTGGGAAGTGGCGTTGTGGTTCAAAGTGGTAGAGCTGGCCTGAGCAAAAAAGCTCAAGAACAGCATCTAAGCCCTGAGTTCAAACCTCATGACTGACAAAAACAAAACACAAAAAAGTTATATTGTATTCACAGAAGCTGTGAGGGACCTCTTCAGGATGAAAAATGTCCTGTGCTCTGTGACTGCAATTGTGTGCTTGCTTGTATAACCAGCTGAAGTATGGACTATTTATCCCTATCTAACTACTGAGTAACTGCTGACAATAGGCAAATTACTGTGATATTATTACTTTTATTATTTATCATTACATTACTGATTATTATTATCATTGGAATAATGTAGAAAGTTAATCTCAGAGAAGGCAAATATATAATCAAGGTCACAGAGCTAGCAAATGACAGGAGTGACCTGGCCTGGTGACGTGATATAATTCTAATTCTGTTCCCCAATTAAATGCTGTCTCAGTCTATCTGGGCTTCCCTAACAACATTCCTTAGATGGGATACCTTATAAGTAATGGCAATTTACTGTTCACTGTTCTGGAAGCTGGGAAGGTCCAGGTCAAGGCACCAGCAGACTGAGTGCCTGCAGAGAGCGGGTCTCCTGTGTAGAGAAGGATCCATGAGTCCACAACCTCAATCCATGTAGATGAGGGCCAGGGGGAGAAGGCCCAGATCCCATTCCTGGCAGTGGAGCCCTTCTGACTCAATCATTTCCCAAAGACCCACCTCTAATCATCTTATCCCACTGGGTATCAGGTTCCAGCAAATCAATTTCTGGAGGACAGTGACATTTCATCTTCATCATCATCATCATCTAGCAATACTAGGCTTTGAACTCTGGACTTCATCATGCATGCTAGACAAGCATGCTAAGACTTGAGCCGTGCCTTCAGTCATTTTTCCTTTCCATTTATTTTCCAGGTATACTTTCATGCTTTTGCCCAATCTTCCTATCACTACAATCCTCCTATCTCTGCTTTCCCAATAGCTGAGATTACAGGTGTGTGCCACCACACTCAGCAAGACACACCAACACATTTATGCCACAACAGATGATTAGTTAGTAGTGTGCACTGGGTATGTGTTGACTGAATGAGTGAAATAATGGGGACTTGAACTCAGGACATGTTGGCATACCTACTGTACTGACTGCCTTTCTTACATAGTTGCATAAATCATATCTAAGCCTCTCCTGAAAATCTAGAGACCCTAAAGTCTAACAAAAAAAGACAGTGTGTGTGCGTGTGTGCGTGCGTGCGTGCGTGTGTGTGTGTGTGTGTGTCCTGGGGCTTGCACTTAGGCCCAGGGTGCTATCCCTAAGCTCCTTTTTCTCAAGGCTAGTACTCTACCACTTGAACCACCACTTCCAGCTTTTAGGTGGGTTAATTGGAGATAAGAACCTCATGGACTTTCCTGCCCGGATTGACTTTGAATCATGATGTTCAAATCTCAGCCTCCTTCGTGAGTAGTTAAGATTACAGGCATGAGCCACTGGTGCCCAGCTAACGTTGATTTTTAATGGAAAAATAAAATAGCACTTGATGAGGGCTTGCCACGTTGCACTGAATGCTCTATAGCTTTAACCCTTGCATTGTCATAGCAAGACCTTGATTGGATGGCTATATTCCAAGTCCACTCTGCAGACAGACAACTGAAGCTGAGAGAGCGAGGCTTGAGGGAAAATGACAGGCAGGATGCAAACCCAGACTGCTTCCTTCACCAGTTTATCACAGGCATCAATCAACTCAACTTTTTAGACCTTGACTGGAGAAGTAAAAAGCAGCGTGTGTTGGCTCTTCGTTGAGTAAATCTTGATGGCGGCTCCTCAAGGGGGTGACTTCTCCGCCGACCCCAATCATAAAACTAGATTCCAGTAAGAAGGAGGAAGTACAGCCAGGGGTGAGTGATGAATGGGCGGGATATTGGAAGTGATGTGCGGCCGGGAGTGAGCAACAGCAGCTGCCTTGTTCATCTTTTACCGGCCTCTTCTCCTTGTAAAGGACTTTGCCTTCTTACATGCTAATGAAAGGGCTATGATTTACTGGGTTTCTTACTCGTGGCTCTTTCAGGGATGCGCCCCCAAGACATTGCTTCTCGTGACCTTGGAAGTTCAAAGGCAGAGTCAGTTCATCACTCTGATAGCACTAGAGGCTGTCGCCTAGCAGATGGAATGTGGTGGCTGGAGAAAAAAGAGACACCCCACGGGTCCTACTTTGAAAAGCTAGCAACTCCCCTAAGAAGGAAAAGTACCTTTATTTCACGAGGACAGACCAACATAGCAGAAAAGGAATATGGTGGTTTCCATCTGCATGAAAGAAGAAAGAGCGAATATCTGGCATTTCCTGAGAATCAATCCACGGAGATTGAAGAGAACAAAGAGGAGAATTGATTAGGTCTCCAGAAGAAGAGAATCGGGGGAAGATAGATGAAACCACTCTCCCTCCTCATCCTCTAAACTTTGTACCTTGTTCCTGTTAGTCTGTCTTCCTACAAGGCTTCCGTCTTACCCCTCCCCCAATGTCTCTACCTTTACTATGCCCAATTAATACTTGCCTTGCTCATTCTCCAAGCCCCTGCCTGTTTTCCCACAGTCCTTCAGAAAGCTCTATTCCTCTGTCTCTGTCTATTCCTCTATCTCTTTTTATCCTATGGTTCATCTTCAGTAAAAAAACAGAAGGGAGCCATGAAGGGAAGGAGAGAGACAAGATGGAGGCAGACGCAGCCCTTCTTACTTCTTGCCACACTGGTCCTGTTGGCCTTTACACATTATTACAGATGAGAAAACAAGACTTAAGAGAGGTTAAGCCACTTGCCTGGGGTCACAGGGCAAAGATGGAACTGAAGTTGGGCTCTGTTTTGCAGGTCATCTAATCCATTCTGGCCCTGAAGCCCACTTTCCTTACATGGTGATCTTCCCCAAACAGAAATCTGTTCCTTCATTCCACCCATGCATGGCTTAGCATGGACAAGGCAAAAAAATAAAGTTTCTGAAAGGATTAAGAAGAAAAGAAATGAAGGAGAAGAGTAACAAGGTAAAACAAGGGAAACAAGGGGAGGGGGGGGGAGAGACATGGAGGCATACTGCAGCAATACTGTTTGAGTAGACCAAGTTAATTCCATGTTAATCCACACCTAAGATCTTGGAGCTGTCTCCAGCCCTGCAGAGACACGGGACTATAAACTGCAGACCCAGCCACTGGATTGATATAGCCTGAAAGTGTCTGGTACAGATTAGACCTTCTATCAGCTATGAACACAACTCTTTTCAGGATCTGTCTAGTAGCTGCGAAACAAGCTCTCTCTGTGAGAAATGCTATTTATTAACAGCCACTGAGCCAGACCCATTCCCTGTGCTTAGGGCAATGGTTTCCAATTGCTTTGCAGCTCTTACAGCCGATCGGTGCCTGGCTTTGGGACAGTGAGACCCTCGTCTTGAAAAGCACTAGATGTTTTGCAAGATTTCAAATGGTACTGGAATGTGGGACAGAAAAAATATATAATTCACTGTTCCCATTCTTCCCATCTCTTGGAGATAATACTAGCATACATACTAGTGTACATACAATCTTTCACACACACGCACACATATACACACACACATACGAATGGCTCTACCATACGCAACCCTATAACCAGCCTTTTTCAATTCCAATTTTGGACACTTTCTTACGCTAATCTGAATACTTTTCATTCTTTTTTTAAATTTTTTAATTTTTTTTATTGTAAAGATACTGTACAGAGGGGTTATAGTTACATGAGTAAGGTAATGAGTACATTTCCTATAGAGCATTGTTACCCCCTCTTTTGTTTTTCCCTTACCATCCCTTTCCTCCCCACTTCCCTAATTCCTCCCTCCCCCTCTCAAAGTTGTAAAGTACATTTTCAACATAGTGTCTTGTATATCTCATTGTTAAAATGGGTCAAACCTGTATACTTTTTTCCCTTATCCTCCCCAAATTAGAAAAATGTTTATACAAGATGCAGGGCACCAGAATCGAATGCCCCTCAATAGATGAATGGACCAAGAAAATGTGTGTGTGTGTCTGTGTGTGTCTGTGTGTATGTATGAATTCTATTCCTCCATCAGAAAGAATGACACTACCCCATGTGTTAGGAAATGGAAAGACTTGGAAAAACATATTAAGTGAAGTAAGCCAGACCCAAAGAAACATAGGTCCGATGGTTTCCCTCATTTGCAATAACTAGAATATGTCTGGAACAAGCAGAAATGGTCAAAAGCTATGTACATATGACCAAATAAGATGATGCTAAGTGAAATGAACCCTGAAATAGGGACATAAGAGGTTTTATCTTTGTCGCTGTTGTTTTTAATAGATTATATGATTTTTTTGTTTCTTTTGTATGTTCTTCCCACATGGTATAAGCCCCTGTTTGTTTGTTTATTGTTGCTATTGTTTGCTTCCAGTATTATGATTAGAACTGAGGACTTGTGCTCACTTAGCCTGGCTTGGCTGCTGCTCTACCACTGTGAGCCCAGCTCAGCTTTGTGATAGTTATTTTGGAGATGGAGTCTCTGATTTTTCTGCATGGGCTGGCTTTGAACCATGATCCTCAGATCTCAGCCTCCTAAGTAGCTATGATTACAAGTGTGAGCCACCAGCACCCGATACCTTTTTTCTTCTATTTTATTTTAGTATCTCTATCACATTCCACTGGGGAGATGCAACACTGTTTATTTAGCCAGTCTCCTTCTGATAGATACCAGAGCTGGTTGTATTTTTTAATGTCCATTGAAAATAAGGTTACAGCCTCGCATTGGTGGCTGTAATCCTAGCTGTAATCCATGCCTATAATCCTAGCTAATCAGAAAGCTGAGATTTGAAGATTGCAGTTCAAAGCCAACCTTGGCAGGAAAGTCCATAAAATTCTTTTCTCCAATTAATCCCCCCCACACACACATATAAAAAGCTACAAGTGGAGCTGTGGCTCAAGGGGTAGAGTGCTAGCCTTGATCAAAAAGCTCAGGGACAGCGCTCAGGTTCTGAATTCAAGCCTCAGACTCAACACTAACAACAATAATAATAGTAATAATAATGCTACAATGAGGAGCTCTCTAGAAAAATATTCTCTGATGCCTCTGTATCTCTATATATTATATAGATGGGCTCACTGATCCTGGAGTATGGATTTCTTGAGTAGAACAACTCCATCTATAGACATGCACTTAATTCTAATAGATATGATCAACTGCACTTGAAAAACCTTATATGACTACAAACTTCTCATGTGCTACACATGTTAATATACAAAACATATATGTATATAATGTAAATTATATATCTTAATAATATATAATATACATACATATTATATACTATAAAATATGTATACAATATATTATATATAATTTATTATCTATTTTTGTATAATTATATAAGATATATAATTATAAATATACAAATACATGTATACATATGTATGTATACCATATACATATTATAATAGTACACATAGTATATTAGACATATAATATATATTATATTATGTGTAATATTACTATATATTGTATATATTATATACTGTGTGTGTGTGTGTGTGTGTGTGTGTATCTTCTGAGAGCCTAACACAGAAATAGCAGGGTTTTCCTTGGAGCTCTGGTTTCCTTTGTTATAAAATAAGAACATCTCTCCGATTCCCAAGTCTATATAGAGACCTGTTAGAAAACCAACTTGGACATGACTCCTTTGAGACCAGCGCTCTAGTGTTCTAAAAGCAATCTGGTGAACCCCAAGGAGTCCTCCATGCTTAAAAGGGAGCCAAGTAATGTCTGATCTTGCTTCTCCATCTTTCCAACCACTCACAGCATCCAAAACACAGGCTTCCCAGAACCACAGGGCTCCAACCATGATGTCTGCAAGGGGCTGGAAGGGAATGTCAGGAGTAGAGCAGATCAGAAGTACCTCAAGTCAAAGATGTTTCATATCAACAGCCTCTCCCAGAGCACAAGTGCATCCTAAGCTGTTACATTTAGAGATGTTCTATGCCAAATGGCCAGGAAGAAACTGAGTAGAAAGAAGAGTAGGGTTTGTGTATTGTTGCATGTCCTAAACAAAATAAACATGTCAGAGATTGCTAGCTTGGCGCAGCACCAACTGCCTGGCTCTGCAATTTCCACTGACATCAGAAGCCCCTCCTCTTGTAGTGCAAATTAGTTCAACCTGGTATTTCCATCACTCTCCCAAGATCATTTTTTATGCTGATGCTGAGGATGAGAGAAAGGTTTATTCGTGTGGGTATTAAATGAACGCCTGACTTTGGAAGAGGGGTAATTAGTGCACATTGTCACTTGAGCTAATGAGATCAGAGTGGTGCTGTCTGCACCCAACAAGCCTAATCCAGAATTTAAATGAAGAAATCCCCCCTCTCTCTCTGTCTCTCTCTGTCTCTGTCTCTCTGTCTCTCTCTCTGTGATTAAGGAGATAGTCACTCAAACACTGCACTCCCTAATTCTTTTTTTTGTATTTTCATTCACCAGCTCACTGTCAAATGTTTTATGACACTGAAAATATGCGTAGTTTAAAAGGAACAGATGGCCCAAATCTCCCTGTGCTCATTTAGAGAGACAACCTGATTTTTCCCCCCTTTATCTGGGGTGTTATCAGCCAGGATTACAAACAGACGCAGAGTCACACAAGTGATTCTAACTGGATTTTGTTGAAATTGTTTCTTTATGAGCTATATAAACAGAGCTTTAACAAAAATCCCACTGCCATGGGGGGAAAAAGAGAGTTAGAGACAGGAGAAGATAGAAAGGGATATGTCTAAATTTCACCATAAAACTCCATACCACAAAGGGAAGGTAAGAGGTGGGCCTTTGAATTATCTAAAGGATGCCACCTAACAAGACTTCTACGTCTGACCTTTTCCCAGATGATTTTAAGTCTGAGATATCTCTTAGACTTGAACTCTGGGGAATTGATCAGATCCTGGGGTCCTCTAACCTAATCAATGGATGAATTATATAATCCGATGGCATCTGGGGGAGATGACATACAACAGGATGAAGGGCCTCGTCAGAGGGAATTAGTTCACTTGGTCATGTTCTGGCATGTGTCTGCCTCAATTCCAATCCCTTCCTAGCGTGCTCTCTCTCTCTCTCTGTCTCTCTCTCTCCCTCTCTCTCTGTGCCTCTGTCTCTGTCTCTCTCCTCTTCCTGGCTGCCACGAGGTGACCACATCCTCCATCACTGGCTCGCTCTACCTCACTCTACACCATGATGATCTGCCCCATCAATCATAGGTCCGCACAATGGAGGCAGCTAGTCCCCAATGGAACCTCTAAACCCACCAGCAAATTCATCTTCCTTCCCTTAAGTTGTTTACTTGGGGTTTTTTAGTTGTTTTTGTGTGTGTGTGGTTTTTTGGGGGGTTTTTTGTTGTTGTTTTTGTCTCAGACATGAAAAGTGATTGTCAGGCATTGGTTGCATGGAGATAGGACCATGTGGTAGAAATGATCAAAGTGTTTTCATCCAGATCTTGGTTTCAGTTTATCTCAGCCACTATCTAAAATATACCATATATGAGACACTTAAAGACTGTAAGCTCCAATTTCATCCCACACAATACAAGCTGCGCTGAGATTAAGGCCTCCTCTTCACCAGTGAAAAACCATCAAGGGAGTGAAAACTCAAGCCACAGATGCCACAAACGTAGAGATGCTATTCACAACAATGCTACCAAGAACAATAAAACCTGCTCTTAGAATACATAATGATCCCTTGCAAATACATAGAAAAGCGACACATGGAGAAACAGAAAACGGAGTGAAAATCTTGAGCAGCTTTCAAAGAGAACATCCAAATGGTTAATAAATACATGAGAAAATGTTAAACCTCATTACAAATCACAGGATATGCCAGGCACTGCCTGGTAGCTCATGCCTGTAATCCTAGCTACTCGGGAGGCTGAGATCTGAGGATCCCTGTTTGAAGCCAGCCTGGCAGGAAAGTCTGTGAAACTCATCTCCAATTAACCACCAGAAAACCAGAAGTGGTGCTTTGGCTCAAAGTAGCAGAGCATTAGCCTTGAGCAAAAAAGCTCAAAAAAAAAAAGAAATTGCAGATTGTCAACTTAAATAATAAGATACTATTTCACACACCTCAGAATTAAAAAAATAAATAGAGCAGGGCTGGGAAGGTGGCTCAGTGGTAGAGTGCTTGCCTTGCATGCCTGAGGCCCTGGGTTCGATTCCTCAGCACCACATAAGCAAAAAGAAAAAAGCCAGAAGTGGCGCTGTGGCTCAAGTGGTAGAGCGCTAGCCTTGAGCTGAAGAGCTGAGGGACAGTGCCCAGGCCCAGGGTTCAGGCCCCACGACTGGACCCCCCAAAAAAAAAAACTTAAAAAATAAATAGAGCAATTTCAAGTCATGGCAACACTGTGGAACCATGAAATATTTTACTCACTGTCAATAGAGTTAGATTTTAGTACCATCATTTTGAATATTACTTAGCATTACATAATGAATTTGAAGATAGGTATACCCCATGCCATTCCCAAGTTTCTATATATGTCTGTTCTTACAAAGCCCTTCTAAATATGAGATATCACTAAATGCATATTCACCACAGCACTGTTTAGAGTAATAAAAATCTACATACAAAGAGCTGGGTGCTGGTGGCTCACACCTGTCATCCGAGCTACTCAGGAGGCTCAGATATGATTGCGGTTCAAAGCCAGTCTGGGCAGGAAAGACTGTGAGACTCTTACCTCCAATAAACCACCAGAAGACCAGAAGTGGTGCTGTGGGTCAAAGTGGTAGAGTACTAGCCTTTAGCTGAAGAGCTGAGGGACAGCGCCCAGGCCCAGAGTTTAAGCCCCATTAACAACAACAACAACAAAAAATCTACAAAGAAGCTGGGCACCGGTGGCTCACACCTGTAATCCTAGCTACTCAGGAGACTAAGATCTGCAGATCAAGGTTTGAAGCCAGCCCAGTCAGGAAAGTTTATAAGATTATTAATTTCAATTAACCACCCAAAAAAGCTGGAAGTGGAGCTGTGGCTCAAGTAGAATGCCAGTCTAGAGCAAAAAAAAAAAAAAAAGCACAGAAACAGGGTAGTAATTTGTACATATTCAAACTCCTTATAATGTATACATTAAGTTTATATATATATATATATATATATATATATATATATATATATCTTTGGCTGTCAACTATACCCCAATGAACCTGTTAAAGATGAAAAGAACACACCCATCCTAACTTGTCAAGATCAGCAGTCATTTATCTATCTGTTTAGGTCAGGGTCATAAAACCCATGGACCACTCACTTTCCATCCCAAAGTTCTCAAAGTGATTCCAAGGATGTCAGCCTGTCCTCACCTCTTTGTCTTGCAGAAGTTAATAAATTAGCTATCGGAGACTATTTTCTGTCTCCCTGCTCACCCAATTAAGGATAATCTACTGGGGATGAACACAGCGTCCAGGCCAAGGTAGGAGCGTATTAAGGGAATTCCAATTAATTCCTCAGAAACGAACTCTCCTTTGACAGATTCCTCTGCAGACAGCCCCTGCATTTATCTCAGCCAAACAAAGCCGTAATGTCATCTAAAGCTTTTAGGGGGAAAAAAGCAATCTTCAACATGGCTAGAAGGGGAAGATCATATTAAATAAAATAATCCAGGCACTGTATGACAAGTGTAACACAATCTCATTCATATGTGGAAGCTAAAACAGTTGATGTCCTAAAAATAGGATAGAATCGTGGTCACCAGAGGCGTGGAAGGGTAAGGAAAGAAGGATGAAGATAAGTTGTCAACAAAATACCAAAACAGACTCAGACAGGAGGAGTTAGCTGTAGTTTTTACTCAGTGTATATGGGTAGTAATAACATTTAAAATAATTATCTATCCAGGTGCTGATGGCTCATGCCTGTAATCCTAGCTACTCAGGAGGCTGAGATCTGAGGACCCCTGTTCAAAGCCAGCCTGGACAGGAAAGTCCTTAAGACTCGTCTCCAATTAACCACCAGAAAACAGGCTTTGTCCAAAGTGGTAGAGCACTATCCTTGAGTAAAAGAACTCAGGGACAGCACCCAGGTCCTGAGTTAAAGCCCCATGACTGACAAAAATAACATCATATATTTTACAAAGAACAAGAAAAGTCAAATGTCACACATACACACACACAGGTAGTAAATGTTTACAGAGATGGAAATGCTAATAACCCAGATTTATTCACTGTATACATGTATCAAATTATCATACCATACCCCACAAGTATGCACATATAAGTCAATTGAAAATAAGAAGAGAAACAGAAAATGTAGCTTGCTAGTCCTGTGTCTCAAACAAGGTAATGTGGATAAGAGCCAGGCATTGTAACCGGGGGTCTGGCTAGAACAGGGTGACCATTGAGGTCTTCCTGCCCATCTCAAATCTCAGTGCCACAGCCACTCAATACTCATTTCCGTCACCAACCAGACCCTGGCCATGGCTGTCATGTATGAAGTGTAAATTCATAAAGCATTATAGGATTGTTTCAGACACTAGAGGATTCTGGGTATAACAGCTCTTGTGGGTGGGGTTATCATTCTTACAGGAAGTAGCCAGGACAACCTGGATTCTGTTAATTAATGTTTGGAAGGAAATCCTTAACTGGTTAGCATCAATCTCAAAGGCTCAGAATGTCACTCTTTCCCACCTCCCTCCCCCCCCACACACACATAGTCAAAGTTCCCAGGTTCCCTTAATAATCTTTATGTTTGGAGATCATACATTTACGCTAAGGATATTGGGTTAATATCCCTCTGGTGTTCAACACCTGTATGTTCCCTTCTCCCAGACAGGAGAGGCCAGATTCTCTCAGGTCTCCTCAGTGACCTTTCTTTGTGAGGAAGCAGTAGGATCATATCATAAAGTTTATATGGGAGGAAGCTAAGTGAATTATGACCAGTGCCAGTGAAGAATTCTATCCTCTGCACATAAGCTCTTCAGTTCATCTTTTAAGACCCACTTTAAGTCCCGTTTTCTTGTAGCAAGCCTTCCTTAATAAACACAGCCAGAACAGGCATGAACATTCTCACAAACAATCTCAGTTTGGCCCCTTTTCCTTTGCCATTCCATTTTGTCATCGTGATACTTCAGGGCTTTCCATGTGATCAGTGAATGCTAACAAATATACTTATTGTGCGGTTTGACCTTTGCATGTATCTTTTCCCTTTAGATTGATCATGAGCTCACTGAGGAAACTGTCCCCTGTCTTCTTGTGTTATTTGTATGCCTGTTCATTGCCTGCTCTGGCTTATGATACAAAAAACTACAGTCTAGGCAGGGCTTGCTGGGTCCTGTGAACATTGCCATTTGGATTTGGTCTTGTCAAACTTTTCGTCATTTTACTAACACTCATTAGTCCTGATAGGAGTCAAAGCAACAACAAATACAGCTGTTACGCCTGTGGTAGGAAGAGTTTAAAAAAAAAAAAAGCCTGTTTTCCTTCTCTAGTAAGCCTGGAAAGCCCTGCTCCTAGGAGCTACCCAGACTGGGTCTAAGGAAAGAGGAAATAGAGATTTGTCTGCAGGTTCTGTGTAGGTCTGGGTTTATAGGACTCTGGAGGTTTCTGCATTGCCTGATCCAGCTGACCGTGGTATAAAGTTTTGTTGTTGCTGCTGGTCGTTCAATAAATTTCTAGCTCTAGCTTCTGCATGTGTCATAGACCTGGCGATGCTCACCATCCATCACATCCTCGCCCAAGCAATAGGCCCGGCCCATCCCAGCTCTATTGAACGGATCCAAATTGAACACGTGGATCTGAGTATGATCTTCAGCCTCGAGGCTCATTTAAACCTGGATCCGTTGGCAACCATTGTCCCTGGCTAGTCTAAAGGAATTCTGTTTACATTAGAATGAATTCACAGAGGTGAGTAAAGCCAAGAAGCGGGAAGAGGGTCTAATACCATTAAAGCTGGGTGTGTCCCTGAATCTATCCTCACTCCAGGCTCATTAGTTTCTAGAAACATTCTCTCTTCATTTCAGCCAGTATCATTTGAGTTTCTAACCCTAACTGAGAAGAATCTGGACAAACAGGAAGTTTTCTCCATGAGGAGATGAACCCTGTGTTGCTCACACTGTATCTCTTGGATCTAGCTCAATAAGCATTTGGTAAATGCCTGAATACATCTTTTAGGGCTTCTAAACAACAGCAGAATCTGCCTATGACAGAAGAGGTGAGGGACCAAACAGCTATCTGAATTATTACCATTTTTTTCTTCTAGGAAAAGTATCCATGCCTTTTCCTTATTCTAATCCACTCCACAAGATTTTCAAGAAAGTACTTGACAGCTTACAGGGTAAATACTTCAATTTGCTAGTCTATTTCTTGGTTATTTATCTTTTTGTGTGTGTGTGCCAATCCTGGGGCTGAGCTCAGGGCCCTGGGCACTGTCCCTGAGCTTTTCGACTCAAGGCCAGCGCTCTACCACTTGAGCCACAATTCTACTTCCAGTTTTCTGGTGGTTTATTGGAGATGAGAGTCTCACAGACTTTCCTGCCCTGGACTGGCTCTGAACCAGGATCCTCAGATCTCAGCCTTCTGAGTAGCGAGGATCACAGGCATGACCTATGGAGCCAACGGAACCCAGAATTTTTTTAGATTTAATTTTTATTTTTTGCTAGTCCTGAGGCTTGAACTCTGGGCCTAGATGCTGACCATGAGCTCCTTTTGCTCAAGGCTTTCACTCTATGGCTTTGAGCCACAGTGTCACTTCCAGTTTTTTCTGTGATTAATTGGAGATAAGAGTCTCACAGACTTTCCTGGCGTGGTCTGGCTTTGAACCTTGATCCTCCTGAGTAGCTAGGATGACAGGAGTGAGACACTGGCACCCCACTTATTATTTATTTAGTGTATTTTGTTTCTAATGCTTTGAGGTTTCTCTGGAGTCTGTCTCCAGGACCAATTTGGATGCTTTCCATCCGTGCATACTCTGTGCTGCACCCCACATACCTTAGCCAAGCTGCAAGGATGAAGTTTTCTGGTAGGATGTGCGTTAGATATTTTTAAAATAACTTCTATCCCCTCCAAGTAGAATCCTTCAGCGCTGGTAACTTAGCAACATGATAAAACACCTCCATCAGCAGAAAGGAGGAGAGAATTGGTCTTTTGTCATACTTACTTTTACTTGCAACAAGTATGTTCTGACTGATAAGTGAAATAAACAGAGAATTTCCATCATGCCTCTGTGTCTTTGGTGGTTCTACAGGAACTGTTTGTGTGCAAGTAAATAAAGAGAGTCCAGGTATACAAGTGGACTCTGGGGGAAAAAAATCTCAATATATGTAAATTCCTCAGTTGATTTTTCATTCCTACTCTCCTCATATGAAATACTGGGGACCTAAAAAGAGAGTGTATTCTATTGTTTTTTGGCTTCTGTTTGGTTGTAGGCTTTTTGTTGTTGCTGTTGTATTTTTTCTTGGTTTTGGTGTTTGTTGGGTTTTTTGTTTTGTTTTGTTTTGGTTTTGGTTCCAGTTCTGGGGATTGAACTCTGGGCCTGGGCACTGTCCTTGAGCCTTCACGCTCAAGGCTAATAACATTCTACCACTTGAGCCACAACTTTACTTCTGGCATTTTCGGTAGTTAATTTGGAGATGAAGAGTCTCCCAAGCTTTCCTGCCCTGTCTGGCTTTGAATTGCAATCCTCAGATCTCAGACTCTGGAGGGGCTATGATTACATGCATGAGCCTCTGGCGCCCATCTAAGAATGTATTTTAAGTAAATTTTAAATGGTGGCCTTTTATTCTCTGTACCTTGGCAGGAATGTGTGGTGGCCTGCCAGAGCACTTCACAGGTACTCTGAGCACCAGTGGATGGCGCTTGGTCCCCAAAAAGTGCTTGAGAGTTAGGAAAAAAATATGCTGAGGGTGTTCTCTGTGCTTTGGGGAACTGCAGCCCGTGTTCCCAAATGGCCTTCCGGAATGAGAGACACTGGGTTCACAGTGGTAGTGATGGAGAATCGTGGCCAAGGTGGCCAAGGTTTGGGGGCTAACCCACAAAGCAGGAAAGTCTTGGGGGGTAATAACATGTGTCCCTTCTGATTTCCCAGGCCCTTTTTTTAAAAAAAAAATTCTGCTCCATTATGGCCATGATTTTTCAGCCAATGGGATCACAAATGTCATCTCAACATCTGCTTCAGATCAGGTGACATTAATGAAGCAATGCCCAAATGCTAGCAGAGTAAGATTAATGGTGAGTAGATTAGTCTCATCCTTCCATTGGTTTAAATGTTTCAAGGAAGCTCTACCTGTGACAGGACAGAGGCCGTGTGTGTTGGCATGGAGCACAAAGCCCTTCATGAGCTGGGTCCTCTCTGCTCAGCGTTGTTTTTCAGTGCTGTAGTCTCATGTTTATTTCCATGTGTGTAGATTTTTTTCCATCTCCCAGAGGTTTTCGCTCCGATGCCTTTGTTCATTCTTTCCCCTCTGCTTGGCCTCTCCCACGTTAGTATCAGTGGTCAAAATGCTACCCCATCTCTTGCGAAGTCCTCCCCACAACCACAGCCTGGCTGCATTCCCCTCCTTGTTGCTCCCATAATAACTAATCCTCACTGCCTTGTGAGCGCAGCACACTTAGCACCAAGTCCTTCGAACTTTCTGTTTATGACTCTGTCTCCTGTCCTAGACCAGGACCTCATTCTGGACAAGTGCAATTCAGAACCACCAGTGCCAAGACAGTAGCTGGATGCACAGAAGGTACTTATAACGTATTAGGTAATGAATAAACAAACTCCTCATTTTTTTTCCAAAGCAAATCAAATTTTTTCCCAAAGAAAATCAAAATTTTCCCTGAAAGCACACCCAAATTACACACATACACACATTCACACACAAAAAACACAAAGGGAGAAAAAACTTTTTTTTTTTTTTTGGTCAGTCATGGGGCTTGAACTCTGAGCCTGGGCGCTGTCCCTCAGCTCTTCAGCTCAAGGCAAGCACTCTGCCACTTGAGACACATTGCCACTTCCGGCTTTTTCTGAGGAGTTTACTGAGAGATAAGAGTCTCACAGACTTTCCTGCTCTGGCTGGCTTTGAACAGCAATCCTCAGATCTCAGCCTCCTGAGTAGCTAGGATTACAGGCATGAGCCACTGGTGTCCAGCTAACTTACATTTTTTTTTTACAGAAGAAAAACTAATTAGAAGACAACAAAATGCCAGCCTTAGAATGTGCCTTGTTAAAGGCTAACCTTTTTCTACTCATGAATAATTTTTTTCCTGTAGCTAACCTAACACATCCTGTCTGTCTTGCACATTTCCAAAGACTTGCTAGAGGCCCAAACACCTCCAGAAGCAACCTTTCTCTATTTGGAGCCATTCTGAGCATTCATGGATTTCTTACTGAAATTTTTGCCTGGATTATTTCCATCCAATTCCCTGAAACGACCCAGAACAAGTTCAACCTCTCCCACAAGAACAGCTGTTGGGAGGCTAAAGCAAGAGAATGAAGTTCAAAGTCAAACCTGAGCTCTACCAGACCTTGCCTAAAAACAACTACAACAACAAAAGAAACAAAGAAACAGTCTGTGCAAATTCATTTTAGTATAAATTCTTTTTTCTTGCATTCTTTTTTTTAATTGTGAAAATACTGTACAGAGGGGTTACAATTACATGGGCAAGATAATGAGTACATTTCTTATCAAGCATTGTAGCCTCCTCCTTTGTTTCCCCTTCCCATAAATTCTAAGACAAATTTCTTAAACCTTACGGAGCATTAAAATCACCCAGAAAGAACTCCCTTAATGTTGCCTGTTAAAGATGCCTCCCACCGTGTGTCCAAGTCTAGGAATCTGTAGTTTGATGAAGGGCTCAAAGGACTTGACTATAGAAGATCCCCAGACTATTCCCAAGCAACACTCCTCTAGACTGTCACCACCTCAGTTTGCTCTTCTGCCAATGGAGGTCAACCCTGCCTTTCCTCGGGTCAGCAGGTATGCTGAGATCTAACTCCTAAATCAGCTAGATTTAGACTGCCCAATTTCGAATACCCAGTTACAGTAATAGAATGGGAATTGAGCATCCACCAAGCAGTCACATTTTAGCAAAAGAAGAACTGGCAGAGAGTGTCCCTTCCTCAGAGACAGGGGCAAGAAAGGTTGGCCAAAGAGAGGTAAACGTGATTTCATCTTCTGTCATCCTTTGAAAGGGCAGTCTTTTAAGCAGCACAAAGGTAACCAATCTGTTCTCTGTACTTTCTCACTGTGTCTTAAGAAGCCTTTTCCTTTCCATAAATTCTTACATTAGCAAATCAAGTAAGTCAGAGGGGCACTCAGATATAATGCCAGGAGAAAAGTCACGCCAGTGGTATTCACTGTAGTTAATTTTACTAGTCAATTATTTATTGCCAATATTGATGTGTTCTACTTAAAGACTACCTCTCTATTGAAGGGACAGACAGTAAGGCAGTATAGAGATAATTCCAGGAGAAGATGGGAATGCTCAATGCTCAGGCTCCAGAATCAGATAGTAATCAATGTGACTCTTATTCTTTTCACTGGCTAATTTACTACCTTGAGCAAGTTACTGAACTGCTCAGAGCTACCATGTTCTCATCTGCATATTGAAACTTCTAGCAGAAACAATGATAAAAGGGGGTCATTGGGAAAATTAAATTAGCAAAGAAACTTACTGTACAAGATCCTAGCTTACCATGTTTGCCCCATACCTGTGCATGTGTATGTTTATTACACGATTACTTTTTCTATCATCACCAACTCTACATGAAATTGGCTTGCAGATGGAAATGCTAAAGGAAAGGTCTGAAATCACCAAGAAACAAAAATCCAGGTCATTCAGTGACCAGCTGCAAAGTACATTTCCCATCGATCTCCCCCTGGGAAATCACTTTTGTAATCCTAGTTGCCTGGGAGTCAGAGAGAAGGAGGATCAAAGATCAAGGCCAGTTCAGGGCTCCTCCTACCAAAAAAAAAAAACAAAACTAGCAAGACCACATCTCCCAAAAAGGTTAGGTGTGGTAATCATATATCCTAGCTACGTGGCAGGCATAAAGTAGCAAGATGGCAGTCCGTGAGACTCTCCCTGAAAGTAAAAGGGGATGGAGTGTGGCTCAAGTGCTAGAACATCTGTCTAGCAAGCATGAGGCTGTGAGATCAAACCTCCATATTGAAGAAAAAAGAGGTGGGGGGGTGAAAAACTGCCCCAAGTCAAGAGAGCAAGAGTCATCACTCAGAGCAAAGCGACCTGCTGTCACCAAGATGGGTGGAACTACAAAAACACAAGAAGAAAAACTACAGGTCTAGATTATATCCCTTTTTTAAAAATTTTTCATCCATTTATTCTTTCATTACTCCATTCACACTGTATCTATTAAGGCTCTTTTTCTGTGCATTGGGCACTGGGTACTAGTGAGTAAAGTACATCAGGTGTTTGTTTTGTTTTGTTTTATTCTGCTTCATCTAAGTTTCTAAGGATCACTGTTGTCAAGGTCGGGCAGCTGATCAGCACTTCATGAGTCATTCTAGCCAACAGAGCAGCTCTCGAGTTGGTCATACGCCAGCTCCTTCACTGTCTTAGTTTTTTCTTCCATTCTAGCACATACTTTGTCACTATTTTGTATCTCCATTCTTTGCCAGATGCTAGCTCAGTGAAGGCAGGAACCTTTGTCCACTTATTTATTTTTTGGGTTCTAGCTCCGAGAATGGTGCTCGGACCCAGGTACAAGTGTAGCGTGTATTTGTTGAGTGAATTAATAAAAGGTAGACAATCTTGGGTGGGGGAAGGGGAACAAGTAATGATGAGATACTCAGAAGGAAATCCACTCGGGTTGGGGTGAACAGTCATGGAGCCCCATCCTGCGGGAGCAAGGGTTAATCTAGAAGACCCTCTCACCTCTCCTGCACACAGACTACAAGGAAACTCAGCCCTTTCCAAGATGACCTTGGCCCTGTCACTGATCTTTCCAAGCTGTGGCTGAGTTACAATTCAGAAAACCCGAGTAAATTCACCAGCAGGTCCTTTCCAAAGACTTAGCATCCTAAAGATGCTGAGGGCCCAAGTTGGATGAGAGACTCAATCGGAACGTGATACTTAAACACAATGCATTCATAAACTCCACTGCATGCACCAGTGAAATTACCACTGAAAGAGGATTTAAGCCTGAGCTTTCAGCTCAGGGAGCCACACAGCTCTGCAATAGTTTGGTTCTGCTCTAATTAGTCGTTAGCATACGGTGCAGGTGTCGGATAATCTGCACTTACTACGAAGAAATCTGCAAGGAGCAAAGCAGCATAGGGCATGCTGGGAAATCACTGCCCTCCCCCCACAACCTGGGAAGAGAGCCCCCTTCCCCAGCCTAAGAACCAGGTGCAGAGGGTATCCTGATATGACACCAAAAAGCCAAGGAAACCAGAAACTGGGTGAGGGCTGGACTGGCCAATAGTTGCTTATCAGTGATGTTAACTTTTTTTGCTGGTGGTGGTCACAGGGCTTGAACTCAGGGCTTGGTGCTGCCCTGAGCTCAAGCCACAGCCTCACTTCTGGTTGTGGGGTTGTTAATTGGAGATAAAATTCTTACAGACTTTTCTGCTCCAGGCTGGCTTTGAGCCACTGGCACCTGGCTAGTGCTGTTAGTTTTAAAACCAGTTTCAAAACATCATGAATGGGGTCTTACCACAATATCCCCAAACTCTGACCACACTCACGGCTGGAATTAAAACCAACCCCCTCCCCCCACCCCGCTTGGTTGGAGAGCACAAAGACTGCATCCCCATTCTGACATATGATGGTTTACATAGCCCAAGTTTATGTCTTCAACTTTGGTTCCTCATTTTCCCATCTCCTACTCACCTCCAGTAGAAGAGCATCATTAAAACAGCCCAAGTCAGCTGGGCGCCAGTGGCTCACACCTGTAGCTACTCAGGAGGCTGAGATCTGAGGATCATGGTTCAAAGCCAGCCCAGACAGAAAAGTCCATGAGACTCTGATCTCCAATAAACCACTAGAAAACCAAAAATGGTGCTGTGGCTCAAGAGGTAGCGTGCCCACCTTGAGCTGAAGAGCGTAGGGACAGCACCCAGGCCCAGAGTTCAAGCCCCATGACCAACAAAACAAAAAACAAAAACCAGCCCAAGTCCAGAACATTTGAGAGAGAAAGAGAGAATAATTTTACACAAGATAATTCACATTAAGCCATCAGCACTCTACTTGGAATTTATTGAATCTGCTTTGGAAAAGACAAAAATGGTAACAGCCATAACTGTCCCAGTCCCCCTGTCCTTCCATTGACTTTCCGTATGGTGGGCCCCAGGTTAGAGGTCATGGGTTGCAGGGCTCTTTTCTGCATGTCTTTCTGGACCCAGAGTTAAATATACTCTGAATGATACAACTCCCCTGCAGAATCTGCCTCTCACACAGCACTCCCAAGACAGGTCACACCTGCTGAAAGGCTTCAGAGGACATGTCCTATACCATGGCAACATCTGAAGAATGTCCTGCCACAGATTCCTCCCCAACTCTGCTCCCCTGGAAGAGATCTTTCTTATTAAGTAGGGCCAGTTCTCACTTATCCCTGAGCCTAAAGTCTTCCTTGCCAGTCTGGAATTGTCCAAGCCAGTCAGGTGCTCCTTGGGGAAACAAGGAGCAATCCTCCACCCCCTTGGGGAGTCTATGTGACAAATGAGCTGCTCTTGTTTACCCAGGGCCCTGTGTCTTACCTGTGGCCACCTCCATCACCTTAGGGTGGAAATTATTCCTTCATCAATAGGACGAGTCAGGATATAGTACAACCACCAACACAACCATGTTCATTGCTGCACTATTCACCATAGCCAAGTTATGTAAACAGTCCAGAAAGCCTTCAATGGATCATTATAATGTGGTATGTATGTATTATAGACAGATAGATATGTGTGTGTGTGTGTGTGTGTGTGTGTGTGTGTGTGTGTGTGTGTGTGTGTATGATGGAATTTTGCTTACCCACCAGGAAGAATGATATGACTTCATTTGCAGAGAAATAGACTGGCCTAGATAAAGTTAAGTGAAGTCATTCAGGCTCAGAGAGGCGAAGGATGAATGATTTCTCTCCTATGTGGAAGTTAGGTCTAATTTATGAATATATATAAATATATACATACAAACTTATTAACTAAAGTATGGTTTGTGCAGGAGAGGATTCCAATGGCATAAGTCCTTTGAACAACAAATGTCTAACAAAATGAATATCAGGAAGCTAGTGTTGGGGGTCAGGGGGAAAATCAAAAAAAGATGGGTAGATGAATGAAGAAGAGCAGAAGAACACTTATCACAACAGTCCACATCTATATGTGAAAATGGAATTGGGAAATTTGAGAGGATGGGTGGTGTTGGGAGAGAAGAGGGAGGATGAGGAAAGGGGTAACATTGATCAAGATGGGCTGTGATCATAAAATGACATGATGAATCAAAACGCCTTTGTATAACTACTTACAGAGAATAAAAATAAAAAACTTCCTAGCTGATGAACTCCATGAGTGAACCATTCCATCCATCTTGTTCAGTATCTCCACAGCTTGGCGCAGGCCCCAAGTATGGGAAGAACACATGAAATTTGTGTGGGATGGAATTGCTTTGCAACCTCACAGCTACTCCTTTTCTTGACAAATGGAGGAACTGAGGCTAAACAACCTATTTGACGGACCCTGCCTGCTAACTGAAGCTTTTGCCTGATAAACAGAGCCCTGTGGGTAGCTCTGTCAAACTAATGACACACCCTACCCCTCACTACCACCACTACCACCCATGCTCAAGGGGAGCTTCCCAAGGCTGTCTCTGGTCACCTCTCCTCCTGCCTGATGGAAAGTTCCATTTTTAAGAAGCCTCATTAGAGACACAGAACCTTCATGTGCATTCTTGTCCAGTCAGAAGTAATATAGAGTGAGTTTCCACAGGCCAACAGAACATAGTGCTCTGACTACAAGCTTTCCTAATTATATATCAGGGCTAACGTCTAGGAATTCGATGCTGAGAGCAATTATCAGGCTCTTATCATTTTAAAAAATGACTCTGCAATAACTGCAAACCCCTCATTCTGCACCCAGCACTGGAGCAGGTTCAGTATGTACAGCTGAGGGAGAGGTGCCAGTTTTCCCATTTTGCAGGCAAAGCCACCAAGACAGGAGACCTTTGCTTTGAAGCTAGAAAAATGTGGAAGAGTGTGCAAGGTGGCAGGTCCCCAGAGTGTGAGTCATAGACTTTTTGCAAATGTCCCTTCTGGTGTGATGTCTGGGGTGGAGGGGGGGGGGGAAATCCATGACAACCGGTGGCAGCGCCTATCTAATGAGAACCACTTGGTTTTACTTGGGGAAGAGAAGACACACAGGGAAAAGTCATGTCAAGAGCTCTTTAGAGCAGCACAGAAGAAACCCTTTCACAGAATGACTTTTTGGTTTTTTTTTAGGGGAAAAATGAGAGTAAAACTTCAAGGTCCACTTGATCACCTCCAGGGTTTTTCCTGTATAGAGACAGTGCTAAATGACTCTAGTTTTGCTTCCAAAGTTTCAGTTACCTGCAGGCAACTGTGGTCCGAAACTGTTAAAATGGGGGTAGGGAGAGGGAGAAATGCCAGAAACAAACAGCTCCTAAGTTTTAAGCTGTACACTGTTCTGAGCACTATGCTGGAACCTTCTGACATTCCTCCCTACCTCATCGATCACACAACGCTAAGTCCAGTGCACTGGTGCTGTGTATGTCACCCTCCGTTAGTCAGCTGGCAGACATGTTGGGTATCATGTGACACAAGGCTTGTGTCATTCCTCTCCCCCCGCCTTTACACCTCTCCCCCCCACACACACACACCCGCCGCCATGTTCTCATCTCATCTCAGGGAGAAGACTGAGGTATTTTGAAGGAGGAAGAAGTCACTGAATTTTTATTACAGTCTATTATCACAATTAATCTATTCTTAGTTACTGTTAAGAATTGAGAGTAATCCTTAAGAAAACTCACTGGGTGCTGGTGGCTCACACCTGTAATCCTAGCTGCTCAGAAGGCCAAGATCTAAGGATCACTGTTTAAAGCCAGTCTGAGCAGGAAAGTCTGTGAGACTCTTTATCTCCAATTAACCACCAAAAAAGCCAGAAGTAGAGCTGTGGCTCAAGGAGTAGAGCATTAACCTTGTGCAAAGAAACTCAGGGACAGTGTCCAGACCCTGAGTTCACGCCCTAGGAACAGTATAGGGGGAAAAAAAAAAGGAAGACTTACATATTTCTTTATCAGATCTCTTACACTCTTAACTAAGAATTGAGTTAATCCCATACTGTGTTTAATTCATAAGTTAAGCTTTACTATAGGTAATATGTACAGGAAAAGACGTAACTGATACAACTAGCCCTCATTTTCAGACATCCATTGGGATCCTGGAACATCTCTCCCACAGGTAAGGGGAAATTACTGCAGTAATATTTTCTTCCATTTCGGGCAGTGTTCTGCTGTGTAGAAGGTATTGTGCTGAGGGCTTTACAAATACTATCTGCTGAATATTCTCAAAACAACTTGGAGAGATTATGGTAATCACATTCTGCTTTACAAATGAGTGAGCTGAGACACACAAAAAAAAGGTTAAGACCAGATTTCTCAAAAAAAAAAAAATCCTGCAATCCCACTGTGGGATGTGAAATTAATTCAGACAGCCATGACAAGCACCATCGAATGAACAGACAGGAAAGGAAATCAGAAACAAGGGGAAAAAGATGGAACAGAACGTATCAGGATGCACAGCACAGGGTGAGAGATAAGAATTATATCCTTGAGGCTAATGAGGAATATATATGGGTTTACATGGACAACAGGAATCATGTTGTCAAATAAAAATGACGGCAGTGAGAAGATTTGAAAACCATAGGGCCTGAGGCCAAAGATTCAGGGATTTTTTTTTTTTTTTTGTCAGTCATGGGCCTTGAACTCTGGGCTTGGGCGCTGTCCCTCAGCTCTTCAGCTCAAGGCCTAGCACTCTATCACTTGAGCTACAGCACCTCTTCTGGTTTTCTGGTGGTTTATTGGAGATAAGAGTTTCACGGACTTTCCTGCCTGGGTTGGCTTTGAACCATGATCCTCAGATCTCAGCCTCCTGAGTAGCTAAGATTACAGGGGAGAGCCACCGGCGCCCAGCTGATTCAGTGATTTTTGAGCCAGAGTTCAAATCCACATGTCTGTCTGATAGCCCACTCTCTCTCTCTCTAAACCAGTACTAACTAATAGACATAGAAAATCACACCTAAAAAGTTTAAAAGCCCAAATAAAAATTCCCAAAATTAGTCAAGTCTCAGCAACTGTTTAGAAGGCAAGACCTGAAAGATCATTGACCAAAGCCAGCCCAGGTAGAAAAGTCAGAGACACTCCATCTTCCAATAAGCAGCCAAAAGCTGGGCGGGAGGCATGGGTCAAGGGGTAGAATACAAGCCAAGCAAGCAAGCTGAGTAGGCATAAGTCCTGAGTTCAAGCCACAGTATGGGTACAAAACAATGGAAAACTATTAAAATAGGTTTTTTAAGTAACTTTTTATTTTTTTTAATTCAGTAACTTTTTTTTTTTTTGGGTCCGGTCATGGGGCCTGAACTCTGGGCTTGAGCACTATCCCTAAGCTCTTCAGCTCAAGGCTAGTGCTCTACCACTTGAGCCACAGCGCCACTTCCGGCTTTTTTCTTTTTTTGCTTATGTGGTGCTGAGGAATCGAACCCAGGGCTTCATGCATGCAAGGCAAGCACTCTACCACTGAGCCACCTTCCCAGCCCCGATAACCAAAACCTTTTTAAAACTCTGAATTAGGTAGAGATCTGGTCACCACAGAGATCTCCTTAACATCCCACAGAAGCAAAATCCAAGTCAATTTGTAACAGCTGAAACATTGATAAAGAAACCCAGATGACCATCAGCTGACAAATGGATGCACAAAATGTGGTATGGCCATATAATTGAATGAATGGAAATGACTGGGGTGCTAATGTGTGACACAACGCAGATAAACTGCAAACATCTTGCTAAGACAAACAAGCTAGACACCAAATTCACATAGAAGTCCATTTACATGACAATGACCAAGATAGGCAACCACAAAAAGGCAGAAAGTGGGTTTTTGATTGCAAGGACTACAAAGAAAGGAAAAAAATGATAGTTGTTGACCAGATGGGGAGTTTAGCCCTGGAGTTTTAGAACGGGGTATGATGACTGTTGCTTCAGCACTGAAAACGTTCTTGAAGGCACTCAGCAATCTACTTTATTGTTAAAGTGACACATTTAGGTTACATGACTTTTACTTTAAATCACTGGCTACAATACAAGCAGGTTAAATGTCTTGTTGCACATTTGTAAATGGGCTGCACAGCTCTTAGATGATAGGACCTGGATTCAATCATGTGTCCTGCTTTCTGCTAGGCTAGCTGCTGCTGCACACAGGGCCCCACTTCACAGGAGCAGGAAAGACAGCTGGCTGCTTTCCAAACCCTGCAGTGTGTGTCCATCCCTATGTATTTATTTTGGGGATCTCATCAGCAGAAACCCAGCTTTATGAAGAGGACATGAGTAGGCCCCTTTGCTTCTCTGCTTTTGTGAGAATCCTCCAGTACACGTGTGCCATTTTTCAGCAGCACGTAATACGTATGTATGTCGTTTCCAGGGAAAGAATGTTTACAGTTGTTGTAATGAATCACTTCTCGCTCTGCTCTGCGGCACAGGCTGGACAAATGGCTCGAGTTATTTGTCACCAGGTCAGTTCCTTTCACCCACTTCCTACATAGAGGAGGAAAAGGGAGGGAAGTGTTAGGACAGAGACTGAGCCAACGTGGGAGAAATTTCTCCCCTGTACTAGTTTATAGAATCTTCTAAGGGGGGAACTGTGAAACTTTTTTTTAAGTCATCGAACTTTTGGATTTACAAAACAAATCCTTAAATCTTGGCTTAGCAGTAAAATTCCAATATTACCATATTTATGTGAAGATTGTTGTATACTAATAGCCAATGATTGTTACTCTTAAAGTAAGAAGATAAATAACAATAAATCAAATAAGTAATTAAATCTATTAAATCAAATTTTTAAAAGGAGCAAAATCCAAAAGACTCTTCTCTCCAATTGACTAGCAAAAAGTTGGTAGGGGAGCTCAATGATAGACTGTCAGCCTTGAGCGAGAAAGCCAAGTAAGAGCACAAGGCCCTGCATTCAAACCCCAGTATCAGCACTATAAATAAATAAGATGGTCTGGATATTTTTGCACTTTCAAGTAGCTTATTGGTGTGTGTGTGTGTGTGTGAAGTGCTTTGTACATACCCTCTATCTCACAGTAAATAGTCTCATTCTCCCTGTACAAATGAAGAAACTGAGGCCCAAAAGTTTCCATAATCTACCTCTGGTTCTTAACATTGAGTCAATTAAGCTGACAGATCTGATCCCAAACCTTGGATTCTCAACCACCACAGAAATAGAGGGACAGGGCTGGGCTGGAGACTCTGGGTCCCATAGGTGCGGCGGGCTTTAAAGGATAAGGATGTCATTTTAGAGTCCCTTCCTTCACCATGATGGCGACGACCATGCTGCCTTCACCAACTTCTACTCACTGTGCTTTTTAAGGTAAGTGAACCCCCGTGCTGAGCATCTCTTTGGGTGACTCCCCTGTGGGTGACCACGCACACCCCAGCTCCCAGAGCAAGTCATAGGACCCAGAGCTGTGCAAATTAGGGTGACATACATTACCCAATCCTAGCCCTGCTGTTGATTCAGAGATGGACATGAAGACCAATGAAAGCCAATGACACATCCTTTACCCTGAGCAGACATAGCGGTTGGAGCTAACACCTGTTCAAGGCACAAAGTCCTGACACCATTGTCTGAACCCTGAACTTTTTACTCATGTTGTCTGGGGTTCTATTTTGGGTCATTTTCAGCTCAGGATCTCTCTTAAATAGTTTCTTCTCAAAAAGAATAGCTTCTTCCAGGCACTGATGGCTCATGCCTCTAATCTTTTATTTTACTTTATTGCAGAATTGAGGACTAGACTCGGGGTCTTGAACTTGCCAGGCAAGTGCTAAATCCCTCAACCCCTAATGCCTCTAATTGTAGCTACTCAAAAATTTCTACCCCGGCAGACAAGTTTATGAAACTTTTATCTCCAGTTACACACACATATACATACATACATAAATACACACAGAGACACATACACACACCAAAAGCCAAGCTGTGGCTCAGGTAGTAGAGCACTAGCCTTGAGAAAAAAAAAAAGCACAGGTACAGCACCCAGGCCCTAAGTTCAAGCTCCAAAACCAACACACACACACACACACACACACACACACACACACACACACCAAAAAAACTCATATATTGCATGTATTTATTTACAGAAATCACCAATTCTCCCCAGTTTGAGGAGAGGAATTAAGGCCGAGAGGGGCAAAATTACCTGCCCAGTAGGTAGAGG
Organism: Dipodomys ordii; assembly: GCF_000151885.1. Lineage (NCBI taxonomy): Eukaryota > Metazoa > Chordata > Mammalia > Rodentia > Heteromyidae > Dipodomys > Dipodomys ordii. Next base: position 1,375,708 of record NW_012267351.1, read on the forward strand.
CAGCATTTGAACCCATAAAGTGCATCTCTAGAGCCAGCACTTTTAAATACCATACCAGCCAGCTGGAGTCTCGCTCCACTCCTATGAAATGGGACTCACCATAAGCCCAAAATAAGTCTTTTTTGCTCAAAATAGTTCTGAAGGCTTAAAATACTCTAAAGGGTGTAAATTTTCTCAAGTTTGTTCAGGTTTGTAAAGATCCCTTTTTGGCTTCGGTTGTCTCTCTGAAAAGAATCATTTAAGCAATAAAAATGTCTTTCCCTAAGTCATCTTTCACCTGCTGACACTTCACTTTCCCCCAAATCACAGATAAAAATAACAAGGCACAGAAGGAATGCCTACAGGGCTGCTAAAAGGGAGGGGAGGGGGGAGGAGAGAGGAGAGAGGAGAGAGGAGAGAGGAGGTCCTAATGTAATGTTTTCTGGGTTGCCACAGAAGTTTTGATTGGCACCTGACAGTCCTTGGGGAAGCCTATCTCTTCGGTGTACAGGCTTGCACCCATCACATACCATCTAGGACTGGCAACATGAGTCACAGCGTTGGACATTTAAAAAAATCAAATAAAATAGTTACTGCTTAGGAGGGGCAGTTTGACATGCCTTCCTCCTCTCGACAATTTTCTGCCTTTGTTCAGTTTCCTAGCAATTTGCCAAAGGTTTGGGAGCTCCTTAACGAGGAATAAGTAGAAGCAATCAGGCTCAGGGAACTACCAGGTCTCTTGGTATTCCCAAGGAAGAATCAAAGGCAGGCGCTAGCCACACGCAGCCATTGGCTTCATCGCTTTAATAAAGGGAAAGAGCACAGAGCTCTACTCCAGACTTTTCTAGATAGCCCATGACAAATTGGCATGAGAAGACTGTGTGGTTTGACTCTTGGGCATTTATCTGAAAGATTACAAGTCAGGATACAATAAAGACATTTGCACACCCATGTTCACTGCTGCACTAGTCACCATAGCCAAGTTATGGAGGTAGCCCAGAGGTCCTACAATGGATAAAGAGGTCAAGAAAATGTCATACATACATATATACATACATATATGCATGCATACATACGTATATACATGCATGCATACATACATATATACGTGTGTGTTATATAAAATGTGATATATAAGCTAGTCATTGGAGATTCATGCCTATGATCTTAGCTACTCAGGATGCTGAGATCTGAGGGCAAGGTTCAAAGCCAGCCAGGAGAAGGAAACTCCACAAGACTTTAATCTCCAATTACCCACTAAAAAGCTGGAAGCAGAGCTGTGGCTCAAGTGGTAGAGCACTAGCCTTAAGCAAATAAGCTCAGGGACAGTGCCTAGGTTCTGAGTTCAAACCCCAGGACCTGAACAAACAAAAAAAAGGACTCCATTTTTTTTTAGCATGGAGAATCTCTAGGTACAGTTGCCTCAAAGGAAATAGGAGACAGAAAATATACCTACAGCCACAGGAGAGACCATATTTCAGTCTTTTCTTTCCATTTGACAGAAATACTGATTAAAATCAGCTGAACATGTCACGAAAGGGTAACTGGATTCTTCCTTTTTTTTTCTTTTCTGTGTAGAAGCAGGCGAGACTGTACTTCGGGAGATAACTCATCATGCATAAAATTACTAATAGACACCATCTATCTGATGAATGTCTTCTCCTTAATAATTTATATCACTTGATCTATTTTCAAAGGTTAGTCTTACATTAAAATTACAATTCTGAATAGGTCAGCCTGTTATTTAAGGATAAATTGTCTCACCTCTCCGTGTTAGTGTTGTGTTTGGGTGATGATGGGGTTTTCATTCCTGGCCCCTGATGAAACCACGACAGAAATTGCTTGCTTGACCTGCCCTCTAACCTCACCTGACTCCTCCTGACTCACTGTCAGTTACCAGCCTGCAGCTCCAACAGTCTGTTCCCATTCTTGCTCTCTTCTTATTCTGTGGCATGTCTTTTTTCCTCTCTTAGTTTCTCTCTCTCTAGTTTCTCTCTCGTTTCTCTCTCGCTCTTTCTCTCCATTCCTCCTCCTCACCCCACCTTTCCAATTCTCAAGTCTCTTTCACAGTGAATACACAACCAGCCTTATATTAACACCAGTGTATCACATTGCTTGCAGAGGAAATAATTGCTCAAAAGATCTCCAATATATCCTCTAGATTTTCTTCAAGCTGTGACTTGGGTCTAGTTCAACAAATAAGAAGGAGAAAACCCTAATGTTAATGGGAAGAGAACTAGGAAGAAACATCCAGTTAAGTAGAGGACTGTGTCTGTTTCCACTGTTCTTCTTTCTCTTTTTTTTTTTTTTTTGTTTTTTTGTCGGTTGTGGGGCCTGAACTCTGGGCCTGGGTGCTGTCCCTCAGCTCTTCAGCTCAAGGCTAGCGCTCTACCACTTGAGCCACAGTGCCACTTCCAGCTTTTTCTGCTTATGTGGTGCTGAGGAATAAAACCCAGGGCCTCATGCACGCAAGGCAAGCACTCTACCACTGAGCCACCTTTCCAAGCCCTCTTCTTTCTCTTTAAGAGAAGTGGGAATGTGGGACAATATGAACCTGTCCTGAGTTCACATCCAACATTCCATAATCCGTGGCAGTCTGGAGGCAAGGCAGAATCTTTGAGAGTCAGTTTCTTCTTCTATAAAATGGAAGTCTTGATATCTTATATAGACTTACTATAACAATGTTCTTAAACAGGAAACATAACTCATGTTAATACAAAGCTAATAAAAGGCCACTAAAACTCTGTTGAACAAGTTGAGTGCCCAGTGGCTACTGGGGGGCAGAGATTTGAGGATTGTGGTTCAAAGCCAGCCGGGGTAAGAAAGTCCAGGAGACTCTTAACTCCAATTAATTAGCAAAAAAAAAATCTGAAAGTGGATATGAATGAAAAAAAAATGCCAAGCAAAAGCACAAGGCCTTCAAGCTGCAGTAATGGCAGAAAAGGAAGAAAGGAAGGGAGGGAGGGAGGGAGGGAGGGAAAAAGAGAGGGGGGAGGAGGGAAGGAAGGAGGGAGAGAGAAGGAAGGAAGGAAGGAAGGAAGGAAGGAAGGAAGGAAGGAAGGAAGGAAGGTAGGTACATCATGCTTAAGAAATATAATGATAGACACAGAAACTGAATCTAGCTTCTCTGATTTCAAAGTCTACCAAGGGCTTTCCATTTTAGCCAATCTCTGTGACTTTGGATAGGTTACCACCCACCTCTAAGAAAATAATACACCTGTTTGTGTAAAGAATGGTATCTGAATTCAAGCACCAGTACAAGCACAAAAATAAATACCCTTTACCAACCAAATCATAGATAAGTAGATGACCAATACTTAAAAGAATAGTTCTTATCATCAGAAAAATGATACATTTATTTGTCCAGCAAGAACACTAAACTGGCAGACCTCAGAAAGAAAGGAAAAAAGTTTCCCATTGCTTAAAAGCAGTTGAAAGCCAGGCACAGATGGCTCACATCTGTAATTCTAGCTACTCAGGAGGCTGAAATCTGAGGATTGAAGTTCAAAGCCAGTCCAGGCAAGAAAGTCTGAGACTCTTATCTCCAACTAACCACCAGAAAACTAGAAGTGGCTCTGTAGTTCCAAGGGATAGAGTGCTATCCTTGAGGAAAAGAGCTCAGGGACAGTGCCCAGACCCTGAGTTCAAGCCTATGACTGATAAAAAAAAAAAATAGTCGACAAGGGAGATTATTTTAGTCCTGGCGTCCAGCCCTAATTTCACCATTAACTCACAGCATGATCTCTGACACATTGCTCAACACCTCATCTGTAATAGTGAGAAATAATGCTCTCTGCTCTAGACTTGAGGAGAACTAAATGAGAAAAAGCTGTCAAAGGGCCTGGCACGGTGACCATCTTAATGTATGTACCCTTATCAATGGGGAAGTAGTTTCACAAAGATAATAAAACAGGAAACCGAGCGGAGGTCCCCATCGCATCTCTGTAACAAGGTAATGGTAAAAGCGCTTTGTAACAAGAAAGCTACACACAAGGCCTTGTCACTTCCGTTCCCATTGTTAGGAGTTACAACAGTGGGGCCAATCACTTTCACTGGAGCCAGTGCCAAGCCCACCAGATCTTTCTCCAGTTATGCTGGGCATGTGTGGCTCACGCCTGTAATCCTAGCTACTCAGGAGGTTGACATCTGAGGATCGAGGTTCAAACCCAGCCCAGGCAAGAAAGTCCCTGAGACTCTTATCTCAAAAAAAAAAAAAAAAAAAAAACACCAGAAAACAGGAAGTGGAGCTGTGGCTCAAAGTAGTAGAACACTAGCCTTGAGACAGAGCCCAGGCCCTGAGGTCGAGCCCCACGACCACCACCACCAACAACAAAAATAAGCGTGAGAGAAGTAGGAGTGAGGGTTTAATTTCTGTTGTTATTCTCCGTATACAAAGTTATAAAGTACAGATATTTGAGAGCGGCTCAAGGAAGGAACAGAGGATTGAAGAGATGCGCTACAGCGGATGGCTGTCAATACACCGGGAGGTAAGTTCACACTGATCTATGGCAGGAAGGATTTTTACTGGTAATTTCATGTAATTGGGAGAGTTGCTGAGCAAGAGGTTTTCTATGTTTCCGCAGGGAGATAAATCCTTGCAGCCTTGTGGAGGCCCCCAGAGACGAGGCCCTGACTCTCTTTTTTAGGGGAGTACCTCCAGGGTTCTCTACAAAGGCACCAAGGGATGGCAACATACAAGCTCTTGGTAAGGAAATGGGGTCTGTTGGTTGTTTTCCTAGGTCTGTTCCCACACCCCTACAGGCTGCACAAGTCCGGAGTATCAGGAAATCCTTCCAACTTCCAATTTGGGGAAGAAAGAAAGATCTCACTGTGGTCCATGGTCACTAAGTGGTGGGAACTGATAGAAAACCATGCAGAATGAGGCCACCGGTCTCCTCACTTTTAAATCCATATCCCTCGCCTTTCCTACCAAATGTCCCTTCAAATGCATCTCCTGCCTCCTCTCTCCCTCAGCACCTTCTGTTCAGAGAGGAGTCGCAGGCATCTATGGCCCTGAGCTACAGAGAATATGAGGAGATGTTTTTAATTCCCAGAGATGAGGCCCAAATATGGACTAAGGATTTTAGCAGGCACAGACAGCATTCACTTGCTCACTTTCCCTTAGCCTTAATGGATCCAACGAGTAACTTCTCCCAACTCAAAAGTTATTGGTAGCTACAGTGGCTCAGCCCACTGTAATCCTAGCTACTTGGGAGGCTGAGATCTGAGGATCATTATTCAAAACCAGTCTAGGTTGGGAAAGTTTGTGAGAGACTCTTATTTCCAAATCAACCACCCCAAAACTGAAAGTGGAGCTGTGGCTCAAAGTGTGGCAGAGTGTTAGCCTGGAAAAAAAAAAAAAAACCTCTCAGACAGTGCCCGGGCCCTGAGTTCAAGCCCCACAATCAACAAACAGACAAACAATCTCCCACATGAACTCAAAGGAGACAAAAAGGCAGAGTGAACTTGAACTCTTAAATTCTCTGCTGTGGCTCCCTTTGGTACATTCCTTCTAGTTATAATGAGAAGTAAGATGCATAGCTACAGAGCACATACTAGAACAAAGATGAACGGACTCGTGTGAGCTCACAGTACTTGCCATGTTCTGATGGGTTCCAAAGCCACAAGCAGAATCTGAGGATGTTACTGTGACTTAAGTTATATCCACCCAACACAAAGAAGTTAATAGGCAAAAGACCAACTGAGATGCTTATAGATTTTCATAGATTTATTTTTTTCCTTCAGAGAGCTTTGTTCTTAAAGTAACACTTCCTAACTGGGTGCGGTGACACACTCCTGGAATCCCAACACTCAGAAGAGGATCGCGAGTTTGAGGCCAGCCTGGGCTCCATAGCAAGATCATGTCTGGAAAAAGACATGAGGACACAGGGGTCTCCCAAAGTCAGCTGAATGGCTGAGTCAACACAGCAACCTGTATTGTCCTCTCACTTTCCATTCTATGGCTTTGCTTCCCCCGAAACAATTACTACAGATTTGTTTTTCCACAAATAATTACTACAGACAAAGACTATACAGTATTTGTCCATCTTGCTCTGTGTTCTAAAGATGAGGCTTTATCAAGGGAGCTCTGTCTTCTAGATTCCAATGAGTTGAATCAATGAAAGGTACCAGAAAAACAACCTAGACCTCTTTCTAGATTCTTCCCTACTGGACAATCTCTACTTTTCTCCAGGTTCCAGTGACTCCTCCTTTGCCTTGATGCTGCAGAGCTCTGTGTGGAAATATCTCCCAACGTTCACCAACCTTGATGTTCCGTCTACCCATGGATGATGTCCCTTAACCTGTCCCTCTATAAATCAGCCTGTGGAACCATCGTTCCTACCCCAGCATTTCCCTTCAAACAATGATCAATAACAGACTTGCATCTTAAACCCTGACTTACGATGGGACTGAAGCTCCCATAAACGCTATTTTTAACGGCCTAAATAATACCTTTTGAGAACATTAGTTTTTATTTTCTTGTTGCTGTTTTATAATCTTCTACTTGTAAGTCACCAGGGTTTTAGTCCAAGAGAACAAATGATTTTTCCATGCTATATTTCTGGCTTTTCTCCTCCTTCATTCCCAAAGAAATATCCATTGCTGGTCTGAGTATTAAACAGACCATCTGAATGGTTGGAATCCATCACTAGGGTGTCTCATCCTTTTGGATGAGATTTGGAACGATCTCCATCTCCAGCACACAGGAAGCTCAAAAGAAAAAGAAATAGTGAAAGAATATGTCTATCTTCAGGGCCATGCTGGTGTGGAGGCAGAGTAGGGGGTAGGGGCAGAGACTGGGACTGAGAGAAAGAAGGATGTCCAAGAAACAGAAAGAGAACTTGAGAAACTGTACAAAGAGATACCAAACTGACCAGCCATGAGCAATGAATGAACCAGTCCTTACTGCCTGCAGAGACTGAAATTAGTATACCTGCATTTTCACCAGCTGGTTATTTTCTCATTGCTTTCTTCTGTTTACAAAGGGGAATATATTTTAAATGTTAAGCCTTTTATGAGATGAGTATACAGAACAACTTTTAAGTGGGTCACCAGATACATCTGTCTTCACCCAGATACACACACACACACACACACACACTCACTCACACACACACAAATAATATGTTGACATTTCCCCCTCCCCTGTGCAGATTACTCTGTTTTACTATTTTGGTGTTTACTGGTCCCTATCAGCCAACTGTGCTCAAAACCCTGCAACAATCACGCTCTAAATGACAAATTTACTCAATCAGAACAGCTTTCCTAAGTCTCCTGAGTGCCCTCCACGATCTCCCCAGTAGCAGACATGAGGTAGGTATTCAGAAAAATGTTCAGGGATGAACATGAATGCCTGCAGGACTGGGAAATTCTACCACTGTGGAATCAAGTCAGAGAGGAAAAGGGAGAAGACCGCTCAGAGAAAGAGACAAGGCAGGCCAACACCTGTTTTCTTCCCTTGGCTTCCCTTTGTATTCTCCACCCATCTGAAATAGCTGCTGTCTCCAGGCTCCTACTTTTCACTCCTGGAGCCCAACAAACATGGCAGCTTGCTTCCCCGATTCTTCCCTGATTCTAGTTGTCAATGTGCGTTAATGCAGGCATTCAACTCAAAGTTATGTCTGTTCTTACCAAGAAAGGCTCAACAATAGAAGAAAACAAGTTCCAAATTATCCTCGCAGGAGGGCACAGCATGGAACAAGAGGAGAGGGTAGCGGCTGCCTCCTTCCATTTCTTCACACCATCAAGTCACAAAGCTGAAGGGCTGAAATAAAAGATACCTCAAGGGCTGAAATAAAAGATACCTCCAGCCTTTCCTGCCATTCCGCACCTTCCTTTTTCCTAGGTGATGAAAAGACTCAAAAATAGTTTTGCAGCCACTGTTTCCACGAAGAATCCAGAATGTCGCCAAAGGTAAAATATTCAGCACAAAGCAGAACAGCAACTCCTGAAGCAAAATGTCTTATTTTATTCTCCATGGTACAGGAAAGACACACAACCCCTGCCCAGCCCAAGAAATTCTGAGCCAACCATACCACACACCGTTTCCTTATGCCCAAGATTTTTGTTTAATTTCCAAAATCGGAAGTTTCACTTGAAATAAAATTTATAGTTTGCTCTTCTAGTTCTAGGGCAGGGGTTTATAGAAATGAGAAACAAGGTAGTCCTCATTCAGGAATGTACAATCTCACATTTAATTTTTACCTTCATCTATTTAATTGCTTTCTACCTTTAAAAATAAAATGGAGGTGGATTATACAATGCAAATGCTTACAAATAAGGAAATGAAGCAGAACAAGTTGGAAGAAGTCAGAAAAGACAAGAAATAAAAACAAGAAGCATATGGTACCAGGCTATGGTGACTCACACCTTGTAATCCTAGCTACCCATGAGGCTGAGATCTGATGATCATGGTTCAAAGCCAGTCCAGGAAGAAAAGTCTGTGAGACTCTTATCTCCAATAAACTACTCAGAAAAAGCTGGAAGTGGCACTAGTGGTTCAAGTGGTAGAGCACTAGCCTTGAGCACAGAGAAGCTCAGGGACAACATCCAGGCCTGAGTTCAAGCCCCAGGACCAGCAAAAAACAAAAGAAAATAAGAAGCATAAGGGAAAACATAGGAACAAAGTTAACACCCAGATGATGTGCTGTGTGATACTGTGCACATGCAAGGGATGGTCTTCAATTTAATGCTAGGCTTTCCACAAGACACAATATGGTTTAGGAGAGGATATAAGCCACATCTTCAAACCACAACAAATATGAGTGGTATGAGTTCCAGCACCAGATCACCTGAGTTTCAAACCCCACCAACTACCCATTGTGTTCTCTTAGAAAAACTACTCAATTATTCTGGAGTGGTTTTCTTTTTTTGAAGTTTTTTTTTTGGGGGGGGGAGAGGTGGGTACAAAATAGAAACAACAGCCAGACACTAGTGGCTTACTCTTGTAATCCTAGCTACTCAGGAGATTAAGATCTGAAGATCGCAGTTCAAAGCTAGCCTGGGCAGGTAAGTCTGTGAGACTCATTAACCACCTATATACTGGAAGTAGCCCTGTGACTCAAAGTAGTAGAGCACTAGCCTTGAGCAGAGAAGCTCAGGGTCAGTGCCCAGGCCTTGAGTCCATCCTCCACCACAGTTGAAGGGAAAGGAAGAGGGAAAGGGAAAGAAGGGGAGGGAGAAACAGCAGTGCCCACTACATCAAGTTTTTAAGGAATGGAAGAATTTATGCCTATCAGAAGGAAAACGCCCATTACCTTCCAAGTATTGCATAAGCATGAGTTAGTTTGAGACAGAATGTTATCAGTGTTACAGCAGAAGTTCAAGTTCATTACGGAACATCATGAGGACTAATTTGGACTATAGCCAGGTGGAAGGACAGAGATGCAAGGAGCACTTGTCAAATGAGGTGATAATGAAATGTACAACGAATTAAAAGTGAGAGTTGGGCTGTTTAGAGGTGGAAAATTCTGAAAGAAGTAAGATATTTTGAGCAGAAGAAATAGTACAAAAGTTAAAATAGAATGAGTACAGGAGGTGCTCCAGGAACAGACTGTACTCAAAATGGAAACATTACTTCTCATCACTGTATTAGTCAAGAAACTTGCAGGTAACAATGACAGAAGCCCACTGTAAACTAGATTTATCATCAAAAAGTGATGGTGATAAGCCACAGGCCTGTGGCTCATGCCTGTAATCCTAGCTCAGTTGGAAGCCAACTGGGGCAGAAAAGTCCCTGTGAGACTCTTACCTCCAATTAATCACTCAAAAATCAGAAGTGGTGCACAAAGAAGCTCAGGGGTAGCACACAGGCCCTGGGTTCAAGCTTCTTCACCACCACCCAACAACAACAAAAAGTAATGGCAACTTTCCACACAACTCAGAAGCTCACAGGTAGCTTCAGGCTCGGCTGGATCCAAGCTCGAATAATATATAATTAGACTTCAATGTCCTTTCCATTGTCACGATGATCGTCTTACTCAGCATCTACCACTATGATGCGTGATCATAGTAGGCAATATTGTGACCTGTGCTTATTTATCTAATTTTGCCAGCCCACCCTACCTCAGCTCACCTCACCTCTGCTGGGCTGGTAATTCTGAAACTCCACAGAGTTAACCTTTTTTCTATCTCCTAACCCAACACACACACATACACACACACACACACACACACACACACGTGCACGCCATGCAGGCACGCTCCCACACGCACATGCACACATGCATATCATCTGTGCCATTGTGCTGAGCAGACGATAGTTTGATGAGTTTATTCATACCATGGCTTAAATTAATGATCTGAAGTTTGATCATCAACTTTCCCAAAGGCATTTGAAAGTTGAAAGGGGGGCGTGTTTCTTTGAAGTAGCAGTCCATAGCAAATTAAGTTCATCAAATTTTGATGTCCTTTTCATCCCCCTCTGATCTAGCCTGCTCTGTCGCTATTAATAGAATCCTGGATACTCCAGGATTTCCTGGGCCAACCTGCATCCATCCAACATTGTGCTTTTAGGGGGGAGAGAGTAGTTGAGAAGGTGGGAAGGAAGGGATGGTAGGGGAAAAACAAAGAAGGAAGCAACAATGCTGGATAGGAAAGGTACTCATTACCTTACTCATGTAACTGCGACCCCTCTGTATAGTATTTTTACAATTAAAAAAAAACATATTGGAAAAAAAGAACCATTTGAGAAAACCCAAATCAAACCCCAATCTGTCACTCCATCTGGGTCCTCCTGCTAAAAGAAAAAAAAAAGTAAAGCAAAAAAGACAGAGCAGGTATGATGGTACATGCTGAAATCCCAGGTACTTGGGAGACAAAAATATGAGGATCGTGGCTTGAGGCTAAAGTGAAACAGATACCCTGTCTAAAAGAATAACAACAAAGCAAAAGGACTGAGGCGTGTCGGTGGTGGTAGAGGGCTCACCTAGCAAGGCCTTAAGCGCAACCCCTCAGTACAGAAGCTGCCACTTTGCCACCTGCTCTGCCCTACTTTTGAGCAATCCAGTGGGGAAACAAGGTGAATGGGAGAGACCTCGTAGTTCCCTTGTGTGGAGGAAAAAGTGATGGCGATCCAGCAACTGACTACCTGATGAATGGCACTGTCCCTCAGAGGTCCTGTATTTATCAGACCAAGAACTGAGTACTCAAAAGGGGTGGGGTGAGGTCAAGGGGAAAGTGGTAAACACATTCCTTTTTTTTTTGTTTTTTGCGGCTTTTTTTGCCAGTCCTGGAGCTTAAACTCTGGGCCTGAGCACTGTCCCTGAGCTCTTTTGCTCAAGGCTAGTGCTACACCACTTTGAGCCACAGCTCCACTTCTGGTTTTTAGGTGGTTAATTAGAGACAAGAGTCTCATACTTTCCTGCCTGAACCTGTCTTGAACTGTGATCATTAGATCTCAGCCTCTTGAATAGCTAGGATTACAGGCGTGAGTCACTATGTATCTGGCTCCTTGTGTGTTATAAATACTAGTCCTCTAGCTCTTCCTACCTTGTCCCTATCCGAGACATTGAGAAAACTCATTTCCATACTTTTATGTACCAAAAGGACTAGAAAGTTCCCCTGGGTTTGAAGAACGTAAAAAATTATATATATATATATATATATATATATATATATATGTATATATATATTTACATATATATATTATATATATAATTTATATATAATTTATATTATATATATAATTTATATATATATTTAAAGACAGCACCTAACAGCCATTTTTTGCTTCTGTACGAATTGCTTTGTGCTAGATGATTTTATGGTTTTTATATGATTTTAACTGTGACTGGTTTTAGTTAGTAGTGAAATGTCAGCCTGGGAGCCTAGAGTTGCTTAGTAAAAGACTTCAAAGGCTTTACAGCCCTGACCAAGGGCCCAAAGTCCTCAGAATCATCCCCCAAAGCTGCAACGCCCCTCCTGGAGGCCGGGGCAGTAAGGCCCTAGGGAAGAAATATAATGTTTTAAGAAACCTAAGCAACTCCATTTTTGTTTAACACTCCATCTTAGTTCTGCAACTTGACTCGTGATCCACTTTAGCCCCAGTGCTAGGAATTTATGACAGAAAGCCATGCACAATCTTGGAGCCATAGATGGTGTTTGCTTAAGGCAGGTGTTAGCCCCCAAGTGGTGTTGCCCCCCCCCAGCCACCTAGGACTGAGAGTTTCTAACCAACCCCTTCTTCAGAGCCCGGGGCGAGACATGCCATGCATTCTGTTGGTCCAGGTGTGACTCGTAACCATTTTTGGTCAAGCTATGGACCAAGGACATTTTTCTATAAAGGTCAACCAATCATTATTTGCCCAGCTTAGCTTGCTTTAAATGTAAATGTTAACCAATCATGTAATTTCTTATGTAAAAGTTCCTTTAAGTTGTTTGTTCAATACTATAAAAAACTGTGCTGATTCTAAGCTCAGGGCCTCTTAGCGCCACCGGTTACCGTGTGCACGGAGGACCAAGCTCCAGCTTGCAATAAACCAGCTCTTTGTTGCTTACATTGATCATGGTCTCTGGTGGTCTTCTGGGGGTCCCCGAATTTCGGTATAACAGGTTCTCTGTCTCCAAGGTTTCCTCCTCAATGAAGTTCTTTCTAATGACCGTGAGACATGGCTGCTACTGTTCTTACCCATTCCTTGCATCTGAACTTCACACCCAACATGGAGCACAAGATGACAGTCATGACTTCACACATCCCACATCCACCACCTTCTAGGAGAGGGACCTTGGCCAAGTCATCTATACTATTTCTCTACCTTTGCTCCTCATCGGTCTTTCATATGACCAGAATAGAAAGACTGTTACAGCCAGGCACCAGTGGCTCACGCCTATAATCCCAGCTACTCAGGAGGCTAAATTCTAAGAATCATGGTTGGAAGACAGCCCAGGTAGGAAAGTCCTCAAAACTCTTATCTCTAATAAACTACTCAGAAAAGCCGGAAGTGGCACTGTGGCTCAAGGAATAGAGCACTAGCCTTGAGCACAAAGAGGCTTAGGGACAGCGCCTAGGCCCTGAGTTCAAACCCTAAGACCAGCAAAAAAATAAAATAAAAAAGACTTTGACAAAGATTAAACAAGATGGAGACCCAGCATCTGGCTGATAACCAGGGCTCCATGCCCAGCCATCACATGTTCACTCCTTATTGACCAAGTCCAGAACCTGAGCACAGAGGTTTGGCCTTTAGTGGCCAAAAGGATGGGTGTAGGTGGTTGAGGTACCACCTCTGAATGTGTGGCTCTGGTCGTCTAGAGCGAGACAAACAGGGAAAAGCCCCGGTGCCTCCCCAAACTTTGCCTGGTAAATTATTAATGTCTCACCGTGTGTTCTTTTATTCAGAAATGCCTTTGAAGTTTCCCTCACCCTTGCCACGGGGAGGTGTGGGGAGCTGCAGGAGGAGGTAAAGGAAGGAAACGGTAGATGAGGAGCAAGTAGGCAGACGGCGTAAGATCACAAAGGGGAAAAACCCAGAGCCGTCCCGATCTTTTGTCAATAATGGTAACTTTTAATCAAGCAAGGATTTCTAGCAGCAAGCAAACGCTTTAAAAAAAAAAAAGAAAAGAAAAGAAAAAAAGGAAGCTCAGGAAGAATTCCAAAGCAATTCTTAGTCACAGCCATGGGTGCTAGACCGACAGGTCCCTCGTGGGGAGGTGACAGTTGGTAGAAAGTCTGTAGCAGGCAGGAGTTTACCTGGGCAAGAGCAGCCAGCCAGGGCCTCATGGGGACTAATTATGAAAATATGATTACAGTGGATTAGTAATCTTGTCAATCAAAGCCACATGCCAGGTAGCACCTGGCAGAGGGTGAAAATGCCACAGGACAGGACAGAATGATGCTGTGAGTTTCTTTTTGTACAAAAACATTCCTCCCTGGGAGGAAGGCCTGCCTGAGCCTGGGGACGGGAGCAGACCGTGGAGGCAGGAGCAGATCTGTGGGAGGAACAAAGGGATCTCACCAGACAGCCCCGGCATGCATCTGAGCTGGCCCACCGCTGGCAGGGCTTCAGACATGAGGGCTGGGAGTCTTCCTCCCTGAGCACAGGAAATGCACCTCACTTGGTAGCACCCAGCACCTTACAATCTCCATCACATTTCACCTTTATCGCTACCAGATTAACCAGTGCGCTGGATGCTGACCACATCAACATGTACCCATGACCGTGGGCCAGCTGAACTCCACGGCTCAAAAACCTCAGCATGTGCAGAAGCGTACCCCCAAAACCTAAGCTCCTCCCCCCACCACCCACTGCAGGCGTAAACGTCATCTCCAGGTAACAATAATCACTGTGAGCAAAGGAAAGGCCAGATGCATCAGAAGATCTGTTTCCTCCAGCCATCTAATGCCACGTTGGCTGGGCCTTGTGGGCGCATTAAATACTCAGGTTATGTTTTGACATTGTACACAGGAAATGTACACAGGAGATATTAGTCTACTTTACAGAAGAGAATGTGCAATCTTACAAGCTAAAGAAGGTTCATAGAGCTGACAAGAGCTGGAAGGGAAATTATGAACCACACTGTCTAGTCCTTGAACTTGGCTTTCTCTCTCCTGTCTGTCTGTCTGTCTGTCTGTCTCTCTCTCTCCGTCTCTCTCCCTCTCTCTCTCTTTCTCTGTGTCTGTCTCTCTCTCTCCGGCTCTCTCTCTGTCTCTCTCTCCATCTCTCTCTCCAGTGAGACTTAGTCATTTGAGGTTTTCTTGTGCATCTGTGTGTAGACACATACTGGGGCTTGAACTCAGGGCCTCACAGATTTGCTCAGCTTTCTTGCTCCTGACTGGTCCTCTACCACTTGAGCCATACCTCCACTTCAGCCTAGGCTGGTTTTAGACCACTATCCTCCGAGTATCAGCCTCCTAAGTAGATAGGATTACAGGCATGAGCCACTGGTGCCCAGCTTCATTTGAATTTTAATGTCTCCTAAAATTACAGAGCTCTTGGCTAGAGACAGACAGATAAACGACAAACAGACAGAGAGTATGTCAGAGAGAGAAGAGCAGAGAGAAGAGAAAAAGAGACAGACATGGAGGGGGAGGGAAGGAAAGGAGCAGGGAGAGGAAGGAAGAGAAGGAGGGAGAAGGAAAGAAGGAGGGAGAGGGAGCGAGGAAAAGCTCTCCTCAGCTCTTCTTTATGATTTACGCTTGAAGCTCATTATTCTGGATGCAATGTGGGATTTTTTTTTTTTTTGCTGCTCACTAAAATTTATTTGTAGCCCTCAAATCAATAGCCATGGTGTTTTTATGGTCATTCACAGGTACGCTCTGAGTGGTAAAACAGCCATTTGGAATCTGACCCCAGTTGGGGTCAGAATTCACTCTCCTTTCTTGTTCCAGCTCTCACAATGATAAAATTTTGGCCATCTAAATTAGCACCACTTTGGGGGAGGGAGGGTTGGCATTTCTTCACTTTACAGCAGTGACCCTCTTTACAACAGTCCCAGCATGGCGCGGAAAGGCCTTCACACATTCCACAGCACTCACGAAGACTGTGATTGCGTTACAGAGTCGAAATGTGTGTTAGGTAATCTTTGTTCAGGCGTGAGTTGTAGCTTCTCCACTATGGGGTTTAGTGGTAAGGAATCAACAGTATCTAGTATACAAGGCATTGTGACACCAGAGCACACAAAACAAGGTTTTGCATTATTCATTGGGCAAAAAAAAAAAAAAAAAAATACTGTGATCAGAAGCTCATGAGAGCCCAACTGTGCATTCCCCCTCAGAAATGACCCAGCGTTCACTAACGCACTGCACGCGGCAATTTCATACAACATTAACCATCTCAATAAGGAGCATCGACTATATATACATCTTGTGGCCATGCAATCAAAGAAGACTTTACAGAGGCCTCTGAGCCAGTTCTCAACGGCTTTCGCTGTGACGTTACAAGCGCGATCACCAAGACAACATGAAAGAAAGAAGAAAAAGTATTTACAGTGCTTTGCGTGTCTCTGGAAAGTTTAATGGTGGCACCAAAGTCACTCACTCCTGGAGAGACTGAGTGACATGGAAGAGTAACCCTGAATAAACTGGGAAAGCCTTCAGGCTGTGCCTTGGTCTGAGCCGAAGTGGAGGAGGGGGAAAAGGTACAAAAAAAGGGAAAGGGGAAGTCTTAGACTAGACTTCAGTTCTAAGGAGCTGTGGCCATCTCTCTCATGAATGACCCCCCGACATACACACACCCTTACTACCTTACTACCCCAAGATCCTGATATTAGTAAACTTTTGCCCCCAAGAAACACACAGCCAACTCTAATTAAATCATTTTTGTGCTGGTTATAATAAGTCTTATCGACATGCGATGTGCGTCTAGGCGGCTTAGGCTGCACTGTAAACATTGGAATTGTTGTCTCGTAAGCTCTTGCAGGTGCAGGAGGGAAGTAAGGGATGGCTCAGAAATAACACCGAATCAAGAGCTGTAAAGATAACCTACCCAGTGCCTTCAAACCCCGCAGCCTTGGGTGGCCATGTCCTCCACCGGCTCAGGGGGTGTTGAGCTATTCCTGTCTGATTATTCCATTTCATCACCTACATCCCGGTTAACCAGGAGAGACAGGAATGAGCACGGACTTTCCTTCAACAGAAGTAAACGGGGAGAAGTGTCAAGGCAAAAAAAAAAATCTCATCTTGCTATTCATGAAGTCAAGACACCAACCCTGCAGTGTTCTATGTAGACACTTGAGGTGATTTCTGTGCCCTGAGGACAATGCATGCTCCATTTCTGTATTCCCTTAAGAAAGAGAATGACAATCAAATATACCACAGGAAAAAAATCATGTCTGTCTTTCAATAAGGAGAAGTTAGTCAATTTTGTTGAAAAGGCAGAGTGAATGACTAGGGGAGAAAGGTAGATGGAGGAAAGTGACAGGTTTAGATAGCACTTCTAACTTTGAGAACATTGTCTTTCCCTCCAATTCTCATCTTTCCACTAATCCCATTCAATCAATCCTTTGTCTTTTATCTATGTCTTAAGACAGAGGGGACTGTAGAAGGAAGCTGGTAAAAAAAAAAACAAAAAATCTTAATTAAAAAAAAGATGCTCTTTATTATTATTATTATTACTACTACCAGGTAAAAGCTATTGTTTGTCTTCTTATGTGATCCTTCTTAAAAAGTATCTCCTTCTCTCGTTAAAGATTTTAGGTTTATACCATCCTTGATTGGCCCAACACAGCGTCATGTCACCCAAGTGAGCCAATCAGGGTCCTTCCCTGTGTGTTGATATACTATGGGTCAGAAGGGGAGGAGCAGAAGAGTTTCTCCTTCCTGCAGGGTAAGTAATCTGGGATTATTCAAATGTAATATCCTCAGAATACCCGAAGAATATCCTACTTAGTTCTCTGTGTGCAAATGCTTAGAATGCTGTTTAAGTAATCCTGTCCAAGTGTAATGATTTGTCTTTTACTATCTACTGGATTAACCTGTAGATTTAGAGATATATTCTAGTTATTACCAATGAGAGAAACCATGCCGACTCAGTAGCTAGGTGCACATGAGCATATAAAATGATGCTTGTCAAAATGAACTCCAAATGGAAACAAGTGTTTTTTCCTAATTGTACTATTTACAGTTGCTTCTTTTTTCTTTCTTTTTTTCTCCTTTGGTTTATTCCTTGTTGTCATTGTTTTTGATTTCTGTACCCTTTGTCTTGTATATAAGTGTATCTGATTTGGGGATGGGAAGGGGAATCACAGAAATGGTGGGACAAAGGGTGAATCAATTCAACAGTGATACTTACTAGATACTGTGTTGGAAATGAACGTTAAAACTTGGGGGTTTAGGGGGCCAGGAGGGAAAAGTGGGAGAAAATGAGGGAAGGTGTAACACTGTTCAAAAAGAAATGTACTGGGCTGAGAAGGTGGCTCAGTGGTAGAGCGCTTAGCCTTGAGCTGAAGGGCTGAGGGACAGGGCCCAGGCCCAGTGTTCAGTCCCATCACCGAACCCAAAAAAAAAGAAATGTTTACTTAGATAACTGTAACCCCTCTGTGCATCACCTTTACAATAAAATTTAAACTTAAAAAAAAAGTAAAATGTCACCAGCTAAACAATAATCATATATGGGAGAGTATGAAATGAGAGAGGAAGAGAAAGACAGAGGAAAAGGCAAAAACAAGTTGGGATCGGTGAGTTGCAGTAACACTTTGGGGTCTTTGATTATCCAGACTATATTTTCTTTTTTTGGGGGTCCAGTCATGGGGCCTGAATTCTGGGCCTAGGCGCTGTCCCTCAGCTCTTCAGCTCAAGGCTAGCGCTCTACCACTTGAGCCATAGCACCACTTCCAGCTTTTTTCTTTTTGCTTATGTGGTGCTGAGGAATTGAACCCAGGGCCTCAGGCATGCAAGGTAAGCGCTCTACCACTGAGCCACCTTCCCAGCCCCCAGACTATATTTTCTAACACTAACCTCTTTTTCTAACTCTAAAAGCTTATCTGTGCCATGTGAGTTATAACAGAGATTCCCAAATAAGATCCCTAAAAACAAACATCCCTAGTTAGAAGAAAGTCTTACCCTTTGTCATTTTTTCCCCTTTTCCTTCCAATAATTTTGCTTATAACAGGAGAGTTAACGTGATTTAAAAAAAAAATGAATGGACTGCCGGGCGCTGGTAGCTCACGCCTATAATCCTAACTACTCAGGAGGCTGAGATCTGAGGATTTCGGTTCAAAGCCAGCCTGGGTACGGAAAGTCCATAAGATTCTTATCTCCAATAAACCACCAGAAAACCAGAAGTGGCACTGTGGCTCAAGTGGTAGAGCGCTCACCTTGAGCTGAAGAGCTGAGAGACAGGGCCCAGACCCAGAGTTCAAGCCCCACGACTGACAAAAATGAAGGGACTAAGTTGCTTCAGGACTATGAAAAACATTACAACATAAAGAACACAAATTACATAAAATTTGGTCATATTCCTTTGAGATGACCTAGTAACCTAAAATCAGCCAGTCCCTGAGTACCAGCGGACGTAATGAGCTAAGTTCAATTTCTTAAAGATTTTGAAAAGCAGACTGCTGCAAAGAAGGTCATAATTACAGAGTCCAAGTTTAAAAAAATAAATCAATTGTGACCACAAGAAGCTATTGATTCCAGAATTCTTAGAATCAAAACTCAAAACAAGAAGCCAAAACAAAACACTGTGGCTCTGCTATTTTTCCATTTGAATATAAGACCTGACCACAACTTCACTTTCCAATGACTTCATCACATTGGATGATACTGACTACAAAAGCATCCTCCAATGCTCCAATTGCCAAAGCAATCCGAATACAGAACTGAGACCTTGCCCAGAGAATGTGGGGTTAAATAGGACACTGAAAAAAAATTATAAGAACCAAGAGATTTGGTCCAATTCTCAGAACACACATTCCATTTCTGCCCTCAGTTCCTGTACTAGCTCTGCCCATTTATTAGCACAAAGTCATTACATGGGTGGTCCCATAGGTACCATGTTCACTGTAAGAAGAAATGATGAAATGGCTCAATTTTCATAGTTACCCAAGTACAAAGGTATTTTTCTTGAGCAAATCTGCAAGTTATCATTCCCTGTGACTTAGGCACACAAGAAACGCATGAAAGAAGGACCAACTCCCTTTCCTTGCTTTGGCTCCTGGAATAGGAAAGAGACAAAGGCTGCCTGGCTGGATCTTCTTACAGTGCACGCTGGCTGTCTGGCCCAGCTAGATACTCTCTACTCTGGCAATGCCAACCACGTGGAAATCTTTCCCTTGACCCCAAATTACAAATTTCAATTGTAGCTCTTCCAAATCCCTTCAAAGGCTTGTATTTTTTTCCCAAGCCTCCAGTACACCTGTGTCTATTTACTCTGAGGACAATACCTTCTTCCCGTTTTCGAAAAACTCTAAGCATCTGATGTGGGCTTTCTAATCTCCTACCCTTCTTTTCGCTTTGGCAGTAGGAGACTTCCTACCCCCTCCCTGCACCCCTGCTCATCTCCAAGATAGTACCCTAGCCTCTTGGCTGGCCACTCTCTCCTCCAGTCCATCCCACTGCGCATGTGAGAATAAGATCACAGTACGCTAATTCATGTTCATTAGCTCTTCATTGTCTAAAGAAATTCCTCAGCTCAGTTCTTCAAGCCTCAGCCACAACCACCTTCTCAGAATGACACCTCACACTTCCCTGAAAGACAAGCTTGCTCAAGCACACCTCATGCATGGGACTTCCTGTCCCCTGCACCATTGTTCAAGCTCTTTCTGCCACCTGAAATGCTCTCTCCTTCATTGCTAGCTATGCCAATCTTCCCCACTCCCAACCTCCAGGACAGACAATGTGACTCTTCAGGGCACAAAATCCTTTTTCATCCAATTTTCTCCTCCTGACATAGTTGATCCATACACAGCCAGATAATTACTGAGAAAGAACATACACCCATCTGAGTTGAGTTCTTTGGGAGAGGTGAGAGTGAACAGAGGTAGAAGACCGGAAGATCTATCCAGGTACAGAGAAATGCAGTATCAAAAGAGCACAGGTACAGCTGGTGTGGAGAATTCCGGGAGATGCTGGAGTGGTGAGAGAAAGGGCCAGAAGGGGCCTGGGTCCTTTCCTAAAGAAGCTTATGAACCACAGGAAAGAGCATGGACTTAACACAGAGTACTGGTCCAGCTACTGACTGGGAGAATACTATTTATGCTTGCCAAGGACAAAACCTCACCATTAAAAAATGTAGATTATGAGATCAAGCTGTTGGAGAGATGCTGATTTTTTTAAAAAATGGAAGTAGCCAGATGCCAGTGACTCACCCTAATTACTCAGGAGGCTCAGATCTGAGGATCATGGTTCAAAGCTAGCCAGGGCAGGAAAGTCCGAGAGACACTTATCTCCAATAAACCACCAGAAAACCAGAAGTGGCACTGTTACTCAAAGTGGTAGAGACCTCACCTTGAGTGAAAAAGTTCAGGGACAGTGCCCAGACCCTGAGTTCAAGCCCTATGACCAACCAAAAGGAAGAAAAGGAAGGAAGGGATGGGGGGGGGGAAGGGAGGGACGGAGAGGGAGGGAGTTTACATTAACACAGAAAATAGTACAGTGATCAGAAAGCTATTAATTACCTGATCAACGTGCTGATCAGGTAAAGGCAAAGCAAAACTCAACGATGATTCTTTAGCTTGAAAAGAAGAACGGTACCATTTAGTGAGATGAAGGAAGACGTCAGGAGTGAGTTGAATAAAACATATGTGGAATTTTCAAGACATAAGCATTCCCTTGCCAAGTTAGATAAATGGAGCTGAAGAAGGTGACCTAGGCTTAAGATTTCTACTTGGGGATCAACTTTAGGCTAAATGATGATTGACACACTAAAAATAGACTTAAATCAACCCAGAAAAAAGTGTCCATCATAATAGGTAGATGAGGGCCAGGAAGAGCACAAATACTTCAAGATATACTGCATGACATACAGTGTTTCCTAAGTTACAAAATAAGCATCGATTATTTTAAGTTTTCTCTAGACCCCCACCTCCTTAAAAAAAAGTGGCTAGAGTTGATTACATTATCATTTTTAATCTGGAACAACAGTCTTGTTATTAAAGGTATTTTTAATCCTTATTTTACATATAAGGAACTGACATGCAAATAGTTCACTTGTAATGCAAGGTCCAAAAGTCATGTGTCTGTTTCTAAAGTTCTAGTATCATGTTTTTCCAAAACAAGAGTTGTTTACCTAAAATGAAGGATTATTCTGCTTTAAAAAAAAACTCTCTTAAAAATTGGGGTTAAACCCACATGACTTGGGGATCCATAATCTTTGCTGCTATAACAGAGGCATGACTCCTTACTAGTTTACCTGCTACTTAGGGGTCACATGATGGTAAGAATTGCTTTTCTAAGGCAAGATTGCAGGTTGCCCTCATCATCCTTCCTAAAACCCTGCTCACATCCTACTCTTCAGGAAAGGGAAATGGCCAGACAGCCATGATAGGGAAAACAGCTAATGTCAATCAGACAACTTCCTGTGTTTACATTAACATACAATGTCTAAATGAAGACCCTCCATTTTCAATGCAGGGGGACAATTAGCAGCATTCATTGACAGCTGTGTCTCTCCAAAACTGGAGAAGCTATTTACCTAGATTATGGATCATTCTCACTTTTCTTTTCCCTAACCTCCTTCTTAAAAAATATTTTTTTAAGAAAAGCCACCTGCAAAGCATTTGAAGAATCTTTAATGACTTATTAAATCCGACATCACTTCTCAGATGGAGACTTGCATCTGCAAAGGCTTAAGTTATTGTGATCTGCTCTCTCGTCTCTCTGGAACTCACACAAACCTTTGAAAGACTGGGGGCCAACAGACCAACTGGGAATAGCAAACAAATAAGAATGTTTTAACATCAAATCCTACCTTAGAAAAAATATAGCTACCTCCTCCCTCCTCTCCCACCCCTTCTCTTTTTAATTTCAGTTAAATCTTGGCTTACAACTCTCTGTTCTTTGGAATCAAAGATGGAGGTGGGATTGCCAACCAGGATTCCCTGGTCCCCCCTGGAAGAAGTTCAGCTCCACAGGCCAGAATTCAAGGCTTTCCAAGACTAGCTCTGCCTTATCAGCATAGCTGTATCTTCTCCACGCCTGGGGCTACCATTCAGCCAGGACACACTGATCTGCCAACCGCATCCACTGATGGATGTTTCTATTCATATGAAGTAAATAGCCTCTACAAGACTATTTAGGGACCCTCGTACCATCCATGTGCCAGTGAATTAAATGCTTGCCAGAACCAAGATATCTCTAAGACCTGCTTCAGACCTCTGCCAGCACAAACTCTTGGCCATCATTGTTTTGGCCAGTCGGCTCTCTAACCCTCCTGCCTCTTGTGTGGCCTTTGCCAGAATCCTTGAGGACCCTCGAGCAACAGGAGGTGAGCCTACGAGACAGCAGACAGGACTCAAGGGAGCGGCGTGGGTCAGGTGCCACCCTAGGTTCCGTGTTCCCTTGGAATTCACACTTTTTTCCCTGGGATGGGTTGTCAGAACTTTCTGGATTCTCATCCACCACAGATGTTAACAGTGTCAGCTCTCCTTTTTTATGAACAAAATGATCACGTATGTATCACAAATCACAGTAAAGGCACTGTTAACTTGCCTGATTTCTAGAAGCATCAATACAATTCGACCCATTCTACAGAGACATAAATGTAAGCTTTTCTGACTTATTTAAGAAAACAGGGATAATATCAGGAACAAAGCACTCTAGAAACAAAAACTATGCTTTCTCTCCTCTGGACTGAGTTTGAATGAACCAAAGATGGCATTGCAAGAAACTATTTCATGTCCCTTGAAAATAGAGGTACCAACTGTGCTGGGATGCCAGTCAGTATCCTAAGAGCGGGGAAATCTCGGGCATCATGGTATAAGTTCAGGAGAAGTTAAGACTATTAACACCATGAACTTTAGTGGAAAAGTCACTGGGTCCCAAACCTCAGCCTCACCCACACAAAACCTCCCCTGAGGTCAGCTTCCTATGGAGGATTACTTTCCATCTCTCTCTTCTCTGAGCCTCTGTTCTAGAAGTTTCCAGGGTCTCAGTCCAAGTGGAAAAGAAGAGGCATGAAAGAGAGTCAAAAGAATGTTGAGCAGCTGGGCCTCCATCCAGGATGCACCCAGGATGAGGCTGGTCCCCATGACTGGCGCAAATGTCCACTGTTGCAGGACAGAACAATGCTCCATCCTCTTCCACACACGGGGAGAAAGGAAAACCGGTGAATGTGTGGTCAGCAAACAAGAAAGAAAAGAAAAAAAGGTGAAAGACTGAGACATGAGAAAAAGAAGGTCTTAACCCCTGTTATAATGGCCGGGGTAACCTCATACAAAGAATGACCAAGATGGCCAAAGTTCCCGCACCCCAGGAATAGGAAATGTTCTTTCTCCATCCCTAAATGTATCTTCTTCCATCACACTTGCCCCATAGAGCAAGTGGAGAGCATTCTGTCGCCTTCACTCCGTTGTAGGAAGATCCATGTCTAGTTTTGGAGGTAGACAGTAATGAGAAATGCAAGTACAGACAAAAATCCCAAAGACAACACAAAATGAGAGTGTGGGCACCCTCTGAATAAAAGGGGGTATTCACTTTCAGAGGCAACCTCAGGACATTAAACTAGAAAGGCAACACTCAAGAAAGCCACCTCTGCACAGGGAGCCAGATAGGGGCGGGGCCAGGAGTCTGCTTGACCAGCTTTGCCTCTGAAGCCAATCACGGGAAAGGCAGGTTGGAGCACTCCAACACTGGCCCCTCGCCTTTCTCCTCTCTGTGCCAGAACGGAGCTATCCTGGCCCCGCCCCACACAGCAAGCAGACCCTGAGTTCTACACCAACCACAGCACCAAGTGCTAGAGCCTCAGTACTGTTAGGACATCTCAGCCGCTGCCTTCTTGAAGGTGGGACAGCAAGAGGAACCAAACTCTTCCATTATTGTTTCATCAGCACACATCAGTTGCACAAGAGGGGGGTTTCATCATGACACCTCCACACATCCAATCCACGTCTCCATCAGCCTCACCCCCTCTATTGCTCTCCCCTACCTCCTCCCCCTTTTAAAGAGATTTCCACACAAACTACTTCCACCCCCTATAATCCGCTGGCACCTATTCCCGTTTTACGTTCCCATTGTTCTTTTTTATTTAGTGTGTATTAATTGTACTGAGGGGTTGCACCATGGTATTCTAGATGTACAGGTACTACATTTTAATCAGAATAACCTCTCTACTGCTTTCTCTTTCCCTGTCTCCCAACCTCTTTTGCTCACTCTACATGATAATCTCCAGTTCCATCTATTTTCCTGCATAGGACATGATTTCATTTTTTTCAATATATCTTATATACAAGGAATGTATAAATACACATACCACATATGTATATAAGGTATATATATATCTTACATTTATGCACATACCATATGTGTTTATAAGGTATATATATATGTATATATTTACATTTATTATATAGCATATATGTACATAATACATATATACACATGTATGTATATACATATATTTACATATACATATGTATATGTGTGTATGTTTATGTATGTATATCCATATATATACCTCATCTTCTTTATTCATCTGTTGTTAGGTACCTCAGATGATTCCTTAGTTTGACTAAGGATAAACATGGGTTTACAGGTATCTTTCTTGTAGAATTAATTTATTTTCCTTCATATCTATGTCCAATAGTGGAATGGCAGGGTCTTAGAGTAGGTACACTTTGAGTTGTTGGGGTTTTTTTTGAAACCTCCAAATTGATTTCCACAGTAGGTGCACCAATTTATATCCTTCCCTGCACCCACTCCCATACCCTCACCAGGATTTGTTTTCTATTTCTTTTCTTCATGATTGTCATTCTGATTGGATGGAATAAGATGGAATCTTAGTGAGGTATTTGTTTGCACTTCTTTATCACTAAGGATGATGAACATTTCTTCATATATCTGTTAGCTACTTGTCCTTCGAGACCTGTCTGTATAGTTCACTTGCTCATTTATTATTTTTTATTTTGCCATTTAACTTTTTTGAGCTGTCTGTATATTCTGGATATTACTACCTTTCCTGTTGGATAGCAGGTGAAAATTTTCTAGTCTATTCAATGAGATGTCTCTTGGTTCTGGTACTTGTTTCTTTTTGCTGTGCAGAAACTTTTTAATTTGATGGAGTCCCATTTGTCAGATCTTGTTCTTGGTTTCTCGGCAATTGGAATTCTTTTCAGAAAATAATTATTTGTACCTACAACTTCCAGATTTTTTCCCTGTGTTTTCCTGTGGTAGAGTTAAAGCTTCCTGTCTTCCTTTGAGTTATTTGGTCCATTCGGAGTTGATTTTTGTACAGGGTGAGAGATAGAGGTCAATTTCAGTCTCCTACAAGTAGATAACCAATTTTGCCAGCACCATTTGTTAAAGGGGCTGTCTTTCTTCAAGTGAATGTATTTTGGCTCCCCTGTCAAAGATCAGATGGCTAGAGCTGTGTGGTTTTATTTCTGGGTCTTCTATTTTGTCCCACTGACCTTGGGGTCTGCTTTTATACCAAGGACTGATGGCATTGCTGAGAAGGGATGGAGAAAGGATGATAGGAGACCACGCTTTACACAATCTGTCTCTTAGCCAGAGAGAAAACTGCTAGAATCTCTCCCTAACACCCCAGTCACAGTGCTAAAGTCTACTCTACATCAACTCAGAATGTTATTTATGGCTCCATGAATTTAACTGACCAGTGATTTCC
Source organism: Dipodomys ordii (assembly GCF_000151885.1). Lineage (NCBI taxonomy): Eukaryota > Metazoa > Chordata > Mammalia > Rodentia > Heteromyidae > Dipodomys > Dipodomys ordii. Next base: position 1,401,900 of record NW_012267351.1, read on the forward strand.
ACCAGCTCAGTTCTTTGTTTTCCTGTTGAGCAATTTTACAGTCTATTATGATCTTCTGCAACTTGCAAGGTAAGGTGAGTAGCCTTTCCTTTAAATAGAGCCCTAGGGTTTATCCAGTCCTCAGATATTGTTTTGGGCATTTTGCCTAAAGCATGAAACTCAAAAAACAAAACCTATATCAGGAGAAAAACTGCAAAAAGCAGATGGAGCCTGGCTTCTGAGTGAGGCATGCTGATCTAAACAGAGAACATGGTTCAACTAAAACTATATATATGTGTATATATATGAATATATAATAAGTGAAGAAACTAAAATGGTGGATTAGAAGCGAGCAGCCCTTCCCAACTTCTCAGCAGCCTAGAATTGGAACAATTACTCAACACAGTGGGCGACTAAAGAAACGACTGAGCACTGGACAGGTAGAGTCTTAGAGAAGTCTAGAGGCTCTTTTTATTGGAACAGTGGGTGAGGAAAACCATCATCACTGAACCTATGGCATCCTGGCAATATGGTAGAGGGGAAGAATAAGAGAAAGGTAAAGGAAAAGAGATGAAGTGGGGAGAAAATGACTCACACATGCTGAACAGAAGGCCAAGGGTCGGACTCCAGGAGGAAGGAAACAAAGCTACTCCAAACAGCTCCAGTCTCAAACCACTATTTGCCAGGGAAACACACACACACACACACACACACACACACACACACACACACACACACACACGACTGAATACCTCCCAGTCTTGGCAGTCTCCAAAGGATACATGGACCACAGAAAGAAGTGAGAATTGGCCAGGCGCTGGTGACTCACACCTGTAATCCAAGCTTCTCAGGAGGCTGAGATCTGAGGGTTGTGGTTCAAAGCCAGCCTGGGCAGGAAAGGCCATGAGACACACATATCTCCATCCAACAAACTACTCAGAAAAAGCCAAAAGTGGTGATGTGGCTCAAGTGGTCAAGCCTTGAGCAAAAGAAGCTCAGGGACCAGTGCCTAGGCCCTAAATTCAAGGCCCAGCCTTGGCCAAAAAAAAAAAAAGTGAGGATCAGCAGAGGTAGTGAATACCAAATCTTTCAATCTTGTGTGCATGACCACCCCAGCGGAATACAAACACAGTACCAAGGCACAGAACATTTATCCAGAGAAATAACAGACAGGGTCCCCAAATCATGAGAAAGACACCCAGATATAGGAGGCATTTAGAACCCCAAACGGACATGAGCATAAAAGAACTTTCCCACACTATGTTCAAAATGCCAAGAGTTTTGAACAAAGAGAATATGGCCAGCCATGTTACCATACAGCCAACAGGCTGTCACCGGATGTAAGCCCTTGACATCGGACCTTCCAGCCTCCCAATTTATGAAGCAATTAAACTCTTACTGGAAAAAAAAAAGAAAGAAATACATAATGAGGTATACAGAAGGGACAACTAAAGTTCAGAATTCTTAGATCCTACTTATGACAAAATCCCATGGGGAACTGACCTTATCATCTGAGCCACCAGCTCCTCCTCTTCCCAACTTAACAAAAGGTAGAAGTGAAAAATGTGGGCTCCATGAGAATAATAATAATAGGACCTTTGCTCCCTATGTCAGCCCCACGAACAAATGGAACTGTTGTCTGTGGCAGCACAGGGAATGGAGTGCGTGCACAAACACGGGTGTTGGCAGAGGATTTCCTGACGCCAAGCCAGCACTCCAGACCTGCAAGGGACCGTTCAACTCCTTTCCAGGTCCTGAGTCACCTATTCACACATTTCTGCAGCAGCTCTCTGGGCTGTAACTTCCACTCTCTGGGCTGGGACTTCCACCACAACTTCCCGCTCCGGTTCTTGAGCCAAACCCTGGAAAGAGCTGTGAAAGCAATCACCAAGCTCTGTCACTGTCCATAAGCTCTCTCAGCTGCCTCCCAGAACCCACACCACGAGTTAATTACCCATTGTGAAAAAGCCGCTGATCCTCAAACCCTGAGCACAAAGCTCTGCAAGTTGGTACCCTCTAGGTTTATTGTTTGTTGTTTTCTGTGGGTTTTTTTTTGGGGGGGGGACTTTGTTGCTTCTAATTGCTTGTAACATCCACCTCCTCTGTATGCCACAGCATGTCTCCCTGTGCTTTTTTGTGGTTTTTTTTTTTCTCTCTCTCTTCTCAGATTCCCATACCTGAATCCATTGGTATTGATTCTGGAGTTTTCTGGAATCTGGGCAGACTTCAGACACAATAAATGTGATCCTAAAATATCAGCTGTTGAATAAAGAAATGGACACACAGACAAACTGGTTCATCCTCACAAAGACATTGACCTGGAAGTGGAAACACCCCCCCTCCCCTGGTCAAAGTAGAGAATTCAAGAATATTCAGATAAGGAGCAGAGCCAGGAACAAGGACAAGGACCCATCCTAAAAAGAGACTTTAGTATCAAGAAGTATGACAAGTGATCCAAGTCTAAATTAAATATGATTTTTTAAAGAAAGCTACCCTTTAAAAAATTCTTATTCCTTGTACACCTTGATGCATAGATCAAAAGAGAACAAATACATTATAAACGATAAGGGCAAAATAACCAGACCAGTGCCTTTTTAAGATGCAAAATGTAATTCAGCAGGAACAGAGGGAAATCTGAGGTTCTGAATTTTTAACAAACTCCCAGACAATGCTGGGGCGGCCACTGCATCCTAAACAAGCTGCAGAAACCAGTGGATATTAAAATAGGAATCGCTGAACAAGCCCCATGAAAGAGAAAAGTGGACTAGTCAGCTTCACATCACTTCACATAACATACCTACGATGAGAAACTTAAGAAAGTAAAGGTTTATTTGAGCTCATGGTTCTGGAGATTCAAGTCCAAGACCAAGCAGGCCAACTGGCATGAGCCTGGTGTGGTGAGGGCAGCACATAATAGCAAGAGGGTGTAACAAAGCAAGGAAGCAGAGAAGAGGTACAGAGAAAGACAACGTCCCACAATCCCCCTTAAAGGCAACCCCCTCCAATGACCTAAGTACCTCTCATTAGGCTCCGCCTCTTCAAAGTCCATAGCACCTCCTAGCATCACCAGCCTGGGTGATCAAGCCTTTATGTGTGATCCTTAGGAGAACTCTTATCCAAACCATAGCAGGCAGCTAGGCAGAAATAAAATCTGATGACAAGGAGGAAGTATTTATTTATTTCTACCACAGATTCTTCTGAATTCCTCCTCTGAATGAAGCATGTAGGTGGTGAGCTTTATTGTCTAAACATAAAGTGATGAACAATACAGAGCTGCTTTTGGCCTTCAATAAAGCCAGTCACCTAACACAAGACTCTAAATTGCAACTCATCAGTAAACCACAGGTGAGACAGGCAGATATACAAGTATTTCCACAATGCCTTCAAAAACAAATTCAGAGCCCCGGGGCTCCCATTACCGCTGCCAGCGACTCAAGCCACCCCTGCACCTGACTCCCAGAGCCTGCTCCCAGCCTGTCTCCCTCTTCCTCTCTGCTTCCAGGCCTTTCTCCCTCAACAGCTGGCTGCACTCTCTTCGAAATGTAAATCGGAACTCTGCATCTGCCCATCATAGAGTAAGAAAGAAGGCATCTACTCTTGCGCTGGAAATACACGCTCAAGATAATGAAGTTGAAGATGCCAAACGTCAGTCAATGGGAACAGTAAGCCCTGGGAGACAGAAACCTGAGATTTCTCCCCAGCTTACTATTCTGGTGCCATTTTTCAGGCAGCAGCGGAGGGAAGGAAAGCCCAGACTGAGCTGAAGGGACTCCTAATTTGACAAAGAGTTGAGAGTCTGAGGAGAGAGAGGCAGTTGGAGGGCAGAGGACTGGAAAGGATGGAGTTGCACGGTCAAAAATCTGGATTTATGCATCAAATGCTCAGCAGAGTACCAATCAGGGCACATGAAGGTGACAACTACCTGCGGCCAGGAGAATAAAATAGCCAAAAAAAATGTATTAGCTATCCATTCTCTACTTTAGACCTACCCTAGGGAATCAGAGACTCTGGGGAAAGGGGTCCCCAGGACCTGTATTTCAGTAAGATCTGCAGGGACATCCTGATACAGCTTATGACTAGTTCTTGGCATTGACTGGCTATCAAAATCATCTGGGAAGCCAGGCGCTGGTGGCTCATACCTGCAGTCACAGTTTCTCAGGAGGTTAAGACGTGAGGATCATGGTTCAAAGCCAGCTTGGGCAGGAATTTCCAACTAACCACCAAAAAGCCAGAAGTGGAGCTGTGGTTCAAGTGACAGAGCACAAGCCTTGAGCACAAAAGCTCAGGGACAGCACCAAGGACTGGCACGTGCGCGCACGCACGCGCGCACACACACACACACACACACACACAAAAGATGTATTATATTCTGTATTATATGTATATTATATTACATTATATAAACTGCTTTGTTGAATGTCAATGTCTTTGTGCAACTAAAGATAATAAAAATATAATAAGGATAATAAAAATATATTTAAAATTTAAAATATATTTAAAATTAAGCCGGGTGCCGGTGGCTCACACCTGTAATCCTAGCTACTCAGGAGGCTGAGATCTGAGGATCACGGTTCAAAGCCAGCCAGGGCAGAAAAGTCCGTGAGATTCTTATCTCCAATAAACTACTCGAAAACTGGAAGTAGTGCTATGGCTCAAGTGGTAGAGCGCTTGCCCTGAGCTGAAGAGCTGAGGGACAGCACCCAGGCTCAGAGTTCAAGCTCCACGACAGCCCAAAAAAAATAAATAAAATTAAAATAAAAATATATATATTTAAAATTAAAATTACACTTTTTTTTCTAGCAATCTACACATTGTGAGGGGAGGAACACAAAGGCACAATGTCTATGAGCCATCTGATCATATAAAATTGTATTTATCAAAATGAACTCCAGGAAATGGAAACAAATGGTTTTTTTCTTTATGTTGCTTTTGTTTCCTTTTCTTTTTGGTATTATTTGTTCATTTATCTATCTTTGGGAGATAAAAGGGAGGCACGGGGCAGGGGTAAAAGGGAGAGACAAAGGACAAATGAAGCAATGGTACTCACTGGACACTATGTTGAAAATGAACTATACAACGGGAGGGAAAAACTGGGAGAGAATGAGGGAAGGGGTGACATTGCCCAAAAAGAAATAAACTCATTACCTGACTTGTGTAACTTTATAATAACAAAAGAAAAATAACAGGGAAAATATAAATAAAATATTTCTTTAAAAAATTCCCTCACATATAATCCAGGCCCCACCTCGTACCTAGCAATTAAATCAGTCTCTACCTTCCTAGGTCTGGGAGTGTTCTGAGCATGTGCATTTGAGTTTCTAGGTGATACTGACGTTGATGGTGTAGAACCAGTGTGAGGATCACAGGAGCAGGGATGATGAATGACACCTGTCATGGAGAGTCGAACAGCTCTAACTTTAAGAGCTCTTACAGTTCATCTTGAGCTGCAGTTCTGTTATTTGCAGTAACTTGATGCTACTTGATGACTTGGGTGATGTCTTATTATTCTGAACCTGTCCAGGACCATGATAGGTCCAACTTCCAGATCCAAGACAATCACATAGGAAGCTGGTAAGAAAGCAGATTCTTGGGTTCACCTCTCCCAGGGCTTCTAATTCAGTAAGTCTGGTGTGAGCCCCAGGTATGTGTCTGCTTTTGGTAAACACCTGGTACATTTCTGATGTTCTAGGTCACATTTTGGGGAACAACTATCTGAAGTGCTTGCCATCAAGCTCATTGCTCAATGGAGCACTGTTTCCAGAATGAATCCTTCACTATCTAAATAAAGACACAAAATCCTAACAACTCTCCTCTGAAAATGCTGTTCAAATCTAAAAGTACCAATTACAGACCAAGCATGGTGGTACATACCTTTGGCCCTGGCTACTCGGGAATCAGAGGTAGCAAAATCACAGTGTAAGGGCAGCCAAGGCAACATTGGTAAGAAACTCATCTAATAGTAAAAAATACATTCAATCAATCAATAAACAAACTAAAATCCAAAGAGCCCATTGCTCAAGTGGCAGAGCCACAAGGCAAGTGAGTTCAGTCCACAGTAATCATTTATTCATTGGTACACAATTATGCTAGAAAGGGCCTTTCCTAGGTAGTCCCGGGTGAGGGCTGAGGTTTGTGCAAAGAAGCAGACACTCCACTAGGGAAGGCCAAGTGCCTTCCAGCTGCAAGTGGCTAAGAGCCAACAAGTCCATGGGCTTTTCTGACTGATGGAAACTGAAGGTTTACTTCTTACCGCTTTTCCTAACAGGTTCCCCCTTCTATTTTCCTCTTCATTTTTCTTCCTCTTCTCTTTATCCTCCACTGACAATACCTTTATGGAGCTTTCTATTTTAACAGCCCAGCCCCCTGCTAAGGAGGCTGCATCCTCTATCACAATCACCTACAAACTTAACCTTATTTCCCAAATGAGAGAAATGTCAGCTAGGCTTTGTTCACTAACTTCTGAGTCTCAAAGCCTGTTCCCCTGGACCCTCTACTCTTCTTCCCTTCCAGTTCTCTACTCTCCCTTTTCCATTCCACCTTGTTTTATGTCTCCTCTCACTGTTATATCCCCTTCCCATCAGTCTTGGAACTAAACCTGCTACTGTGGCTAAGAGTGAGAGCCAAGAGTTTAGGCTTACAAGGCATGGCTAGCAGGAACTCATGAAACAAAGAGCAGACTTCTATGACAATAGAAAAGTCTCAGGTCTTAAGCGCAATCCCAACATTCCTCTGGGACCAGTGACTCAGTATTGTTCTATGACCTACAGAGATCCCCATAAAATGAGAAGTACCCATGAGATCCATTTACTTAATACACATTTACTGAACCAGCGTGGAGGTGCACAGCTTTGGTCCCAGCTACCCAGGAGGCAGAGGTAGAAAGATCACAGTTCAAGGCCAGCCAAGACAAAGTTAAAAAGAGACTCATCTAAAAAAAGCAAACTAAGCTGGGCACAGAAGGCTCATACCTGTAATCCTAGCTATTCCTGAAATCTGAGGATCACAGTTCAAAGCCAGCCTGGGCAGGAAAGTCTGTGAGACAGACTCTTATCTCCTCTAAACTACCCCAAAAAAAGCCCAAAGTGGAGCTGTGGCTCAAATGGTATAGTTTTAGCTTTGAGTTCACGGTCAGCACCCAGGCTGAGTTCAAGACCCAGGACCAGCAAAAATAAGAATAAAAATAAGGATCTGAGGGATGGCTCAGGATTTTCCCTCAGACTATAGATAGGTTCTCTACCTGTCTTATTCCTCAATAATCTCAGGAGAGGCTGATATTAGTGCTTCTTAAATGTTTACAAAGTATATGGACGGCTGGATGGATGGATGGATGGATGGATGGAATGTGAATGTACCATGTTCTCTGCTACTCACAACAAATGAAGCAAAAATATTAACGTGTCCCCTTCCCATAGAAAGGAAGAGGGTACCAACAGGATGAGGGGTGAGGAGGGAAAAAGGATAGAAATAGCACGGATGAATAGAGGCATGAGAAAAAAAGGGAACAGAAGAAAGGGGACAGGATATAAAGGACAAGAGCAGGGCTGAAGGAGAAAAGTAAAGAGCAGAAAGAACATTAAATTGGAAAGGCAAAACTAAGGACCTTGTGGATCTGAGCCAGGGACATAGCACACAAAAAGCATTAAATAGGTTCGATGCTGCCAGTTTACAATCAAGAACACTGAAGAAGCCTGGAAGGAGACGATCTTTGCTTGCACAAGTAGCTTTCAGACAGTGACAGGGCAAGAAGGAAGGGCCAATGAAGGCCCTAGCCCAAGGCGGCTGCCTGTGGGGCCAAGTAGAGGGGCTCCGCAGTCATTTTCTCCACGTACTCATCCTGAATTCTGTGATTTGTCTTCATGAAGATGTTGGAGCAAAGCTTGGGAAGGGCAATAAAGTCAAGGCTAATCTGCTGAGTGTCTCATCTAAAAAGCCTGAAGCTCCGTGGAACCTCCCCGCCTCCCCAGTTCTGGGGTACCAGCGGGGGGAAGGAGGGTCTACAAGATTAGTTGGAACACTTGAAGCCTCACAGCAGAGACCAGTAAAAAGCCAACAATTGGATATCCCAAGGCTCTGTGTGGATTTCTTTTCCCGATCTGTATTCCTATCCTTCCTAAATTGCAGACTCAGCCCTATCAGCTGTTTCGGGGGCTTAAATATTTATGGAGAGGCTCATGTAAAGATGGTATTTATTTATGTATGTAGTTATGTATTTATTTATTGCCAGTCCTGGGGCTTGAACTCAGGGACTAGGTGCTATCCCTGTCTTTTTCACTCAAGGCTAGTGCTCTACCACTTTTGAGCCACAGTGCCACATCTGGCTTTTTCTGAGTTGTTAATTGGAGGTAAGAGTCTCAAGGACTTTCCTGCCCAGGCTGGCTTCAAACCATAATCCTCAGATCTCACCCTTGTGAGTTAGCAAGGATTATAGGCATAAGCCCAGCAAGATGGTAACTTTTCTTTTACATATAACAGGAAGAAAAGCCTGAGTTAAGAATTGTTAGCCACAGGCATCCAGATAGTTCGCCTGGCCTAAATGAGCACTGAACACCAAGACATTGAAAAGAAGAGCTTCTCAACAAGCCTCTGTGCCAAGAAATGGAGGCCAGGCTGAAAAAAAAAACATCCCTGGCTGCCATCTATAGCAGCTTAGGTTCCTTTAAATACTGCTTAATGAGTCTGTGAAGTTGGAGCCTAGACTTACATAAAGCTAGCTAGAGTTCTAGCCACCCCTGTACCAGAGGAGTTAAAAGTCTTTCTGGCAACAAGAAGAGCCACCAAGATCTTTCAAGAACTCCTTTCTCTGAGAGGCTGGGGGAGGGACCAGCCAGTTCTTAACACAAAGTGCTCCGAATGTGTGAACATATTCGATGTGATTTTTTTTTCCTTCCAAGTAGCAAAGGTTAGTATATCTCACACTGCAAGAGAAAAGTGCACTTAATACCAAAAAAAAAAGGAAAAAGATTTCTTTGTGAACAGAAAGCAAGCTTTCAAACAGCTAATGAGCAGCACAGCAGGACCAAAGGGGAGATCGTCAATAGTTTAAGATTTTCACAGAGACCCTGAACTTCACTGAGCTAAAGATAGCTATTCTCCAGATCATATTTTTTTAAAAAAACTAATTAGTGTTGGCACCACCCAAAGGTAGCTTTCTATTCCATTTACCTGTAAGACTTTGTCATCTTCCAGCAACTCACTGTTTCCCTAATCCACACTTTGTCAACCTTCAGAGAAGGGATGCTAACCTCTGTTCTTTAAATCTTAAAGCTCCTTACAACCAAAAGGAAACATAATAGCAACTTATTTGAATATGAAGCATGAATGCCACACATTTTTGTGCTGATCCCAGGGCTTGAGCTCAGAGCCTGGGTGCTATTCCTGAACCTATGCTCAAGGTTAGCCCTCTACCACTTGAGCCACAGCTACTTAAGAGACTGAGATCTGAGGATTGCAGTTCAAAGCCAGCCCAGACAGGAAACCCCACCAGAAAACTGGAAGTGGTGCTGTGGCTCAAAGTGGTAGAGCAGAAGCCTTGAGCAAAAGAGTTCAGGGACAGCGCCCAGGCCCTGAGTTCAAGCCCCATGACTAACAAAAAGAAAAAAGATAAAAGAAAATCACACTTCAATCCAAGGGAGGTTTTTATACCCATGACCCCCATCAATCACCAACTTCCCACGGATTTTGCCTGAACCAAGGTCATAAACCCCGACTCATGAACTCAACTATGTCCTAATTCTCATGGAGACCAAAACCCTCCAGTCAGCCCCCAGAATTTGCCACTGAAAAGAAAAGGAAGTGCCGGGCAAACACAGAAACCACTAGAAACCATGTGCAGAAGGACTAAGGTAAAGAAATAGATCAGAACATGGGCCATAATAAAGGAAATGCACCAGAAGCCGAGATGAAGACATAGAATTTGATCAAGGCATCAGAGTGCGAAGCCACAAGCACACCTGCTGCAGCCGTACCACAAATATCTTTAGTCACATTACTGTCTCCAGGAAGCGAGCTCACTCCTTGGATTTTATATCGCATGGCTGTGAAATCCCCATTTCCTATACTGCCAAGCCGTTCATCTACTCATCTAGTCTTGTCTAGATGTCTCTGGCTCTCTGTCCCTTACAATCAAAAGGATTGCACTTACCTGACATTAAACATCTGAGTCTACGAGATTCTGGATAGTTATTAAGAGGAGATCTTTCCCCACTAAAAAATAAGTAAGTACAGACACTTCACCTAACCCTAATCAAAACTTTACAAAACCTAAAGAATCTAAAAGGGCGCACTTCTCAACTTCATTGTAGCCTGCAGGTTGGACTTGTCCGAGGAGCTTGGACATGAAGAAGACCGGGATGTAGGGAGGGAATGATTTGCATAATGGCTGTAATGGCGCTTCATTTTGTTCCCTTTTTCTCAGAATGTATCATTCTCCTTAAAATAGAAATAACCAAGAGCCTTGTATGATCTTTATTTTCTTTCTTCTCTTCCTCTAATGCATGCAACAGGGGAGAGGGGACTACATGAACTCTGCAGTTTGCTGGAGCAGCTGCTAAAGCGATGTGGCAAATCCTGCTGGGAAATACATTTAATGCAGGGGCTGCAAATAATCTGGTCTTCACAAAACAAGAAAGGGTACCAGGTGCCCTATGGTGAATGTCTGCAATCCTAGCTTACTCAGGAGGCTGAGATCTGGGAATCTTGGTACTAAGCCAGCCCAGCTAACAAAATGCTGGCAGTGGAGTCATGACTCATGGATAAGAGGACCAACCACGAGCAAAAACACTGAGAAAGAAGAGCACAAGGCCCTGTGTTCAAGGCCCTGGTAGCAGTACATGGGGATGAACACAGGCTGCATGGAGATACACTGCCTCTCAATTCACAGAGCGGCCTAGGGACATTCTATGAGCTGCCCAGCAAAGTTCTGAATGCAGCCTCCTCTCTGATCGGAAGTCCTGGTAGAGATCTGCCTCACTCCCAACTTCTCACCCTAGGATCCAAGTTTTTACCCTTACCTTTCCCTATACTTGGTGATCCCAAATTCATTACAGCGAACTCAACCCTGCATTCATTTATGCAGCGAGTATTTCTTGTACACTGAAATGTAAGTTCTATTCTAAGCATGCGTTCTATTCTAAGCACTGGAGGAACCGTGAAAATTGCAATGTCTTTGCACCTGGGAACCTTACCTTCCACGGAATAGAGACATTAGGTAAACATAATAAATCAATGCTATCGAGTTTGAGGAGGTGACAAGCATATACAAGAAGGGGAAAGTAGATGAGCAGGGAAAGATTACTTCCTTTTATCTTCTCTGTATAAGAAAATTTTTAGAAACATGCTTGGTAGCAGAGCTTCTCAATTTTCGCACTGCTGATTTTGAAGTAGGTGAATCTTTGCTATTGGTGGACAGGGGTTGGGGGCACAGTCCTGTGTATCATAAGATCTTTAAGAGTATCCTAAGACTCTGCCCACTAGAGGTTGATTATTACACTCCTTTCTCTGGTTGCGAACTACCAAAAATGACCCCGGAAGTTGTCAAATGCTTCCTGAAGAACACAATCACTTCCTGTTGAGCCCTACTAGGCTAGAGAAACACATGTAATTTGGGGGGAACTGCTATTCAAGGTAATAACTGAGTTCCAGTTTTAGTCTTTTACCTGCTGAGCTTGACCACTCCCCAACTGAGTAAGTTCTGTAACCTTAACCCAGTTTTTTACATTCTTTAAATGTTTATTTCCCCATCTGCAAAATAGATACAACTGTTTCTATCAGTTGTTGGTTGCAAGAATTATAAGTCACAAGTAAATAAGCCACCTAGTTTCTGCACCCTTGCCAGTGGAGTAATAATAAGCCTCACAGCTCAAAATTGTCACCAAATTATCTGACTATCAAATTAACTGATAAATCTGATTAAGACAAGCAGGAATTGGGCTGGGAAGGTGGCTCAGTGGTAGAGCACTTGCCTTGCATGCATGAGGCCCTGGGTTCAATCCTCAGCACCACATAAGCAGAAAAAAAAGCCGGAAGTGATGCTGTGGCTCAAGTGGTAGAGCGTTAGCCTTGAGCTGAAGAGCTGAGGGACAGCGCCCAAGCCCGGACTTCAGGCTCATGACCGGACCCACCCACCCCCCAAAAAAAAGACAAGCAGGAATTATTATTGTTTTATAAAGGGTAAACCTAATAGATTAAGTCATATATTCAAAGTCACACAGTGATAAAGTTAAAATAAAACACTCAAGCCAGTTGCTGGGCGCCAATGGCTCACACCTGTAATCCTAGCTACTTCAGGAGGCTAAGATCTGAGGACTGCAGTTCAAAACCAGCCTGGGCAGGAAAGACTCATCAGCAAAAGGCTGGGAGTGGAACTGTGGCCCAAATGGTAGAATACTAGCCTTGAGCTCAGGGACAGCACCCAGGCCTTGAGTTCAAGCCCCAGGGACCAACACACACACACACACACACACAACACACACACACACACAACACACACACACACACACACACACACACACACACCCCACACACACACCACATCACACATCACCCAAGTCCAAATCCAGTATACCCTGTCCCCAACAGCACAACTCTCCTGGTTTCTACTTATTGTAAACATTTAAGAGCATTCCAGCTCTAGAGAGGAAGGCATGCTATTAATGGAAAACATTAGGATCATAACAGTAATTCCTAGAAATGAGCAGTCACTTACGTGACTCTTGACTGTTCTAATCTGATCTACCTTGGGCCATAGCCTCCAGAAGGAAACGCTCCCTTCAAAATCTCCCATTCAATAGGTCCCAGCCTGGCCAGATTCAGCACTGGTAACATCACACAAGCCCATAACAGACAGCATGTGTGTGCGTGTGTGTGTGCGCGCGCACGCACTCCTGTTCTTTCTGTAGCCACACTGAGAGTCTCTTAAGGCAGAGCTGGTGTCACCATATATTCCAGAATCACAAGAATCTAACAATCCTTGAATGCAGACAAGGTACCAATAACCAAAGGACTTGAAAGGAAGAAAGTTGAAAGATCAAACCCGAGCCCGTGGCTTTGGGGTGAGTGCATCCATCTCCTGTTGCCATTTTGACAAGACCACGGCCCTCTCAGAACACTAATTCCTTCCTGGATCACTGCTTCCCAGAGCAATAACATAAATCCATCTAACATTTAAGCAAAAGGATATTGAGCTTGGCAGATCAGTACAGTGTATGTTTGCCTCCTGGAGTGATAAGGTCATCCATTGAAGACCCACCAGGAAAAGGGGCTGGGAGCACAGAGCCACGACATGAGGTGAGGTGGCCAGGCCTAATGCTGAGGTCGGTGGTAACCTTTGAAGGAACAAAGGAGAACTGGGGGAGACAAAAACAAAGTCAACCTTCCAGAAAGCACAATCAGGAGGTATGCAGCTGTCATTAGGAAATCAAAAAGATCAAAAACAAAACAAACCACACGTCAAAATGCATCCTAATATTACGAGGATATAAAGAGACATCCTTTTTATTTTTTTGCAAGCCCGAGAGCCTGAACTCAGGGTCTGGGCACTGTCCCTGGGCCTCTCTGTGCTCAAGGCTAGCACACTTGAGCCACAGTGCTGCTTGTGGCCTTTTCTGAGTAGGTTATTGGAGATAAGAGACTCACAGACTTTTCTGTCAGGTCTGGCTTTGAACTGTGATCCTCAGATATCATCCTACTAAGTAGCTGGTATTACAGGCATGAGCCACCAGCACTCAGCTACAGAATTATTCTTACGTCTGGCAAACCCAAAGAGACATGGTTTTGGCCCTGCAATGCAGCCATTCAACTGCTCAGGTGATCTGTTTGCACGTTAATCCATATCCTCTTGAATCAAACTTGCACTCAACTCTTTAAAAAAAAAAACACCTGTGTTCTATTTTAAAGCTGTGTGGAAATGTAATGATGAAATCTCCCTTTGCAAAACATAAAGTAATGAAAAAAATTTAAAAACACCCTGTTCATTGTTGCACATCTCAGAAGCTGATTAAAACCACTCACAGAATCTATGTGGAAACAGACACCTTCTCGTCCTTTTGATAGGAGTATAGATTTATACCATGTTTTTGAAAGACAACTGGGTAATTTTGAGCAAACCAAGATACACCTGTCATTTCATTTGAACATTCCACTTTTAGCAATGTGTCCGAAAGGAACCTGCTCAGAGAGGCAAACTGTCCATAATATATATGGCATATACATAACACACATATGTAATGCATATGATACATATAACATATAATACATGCATAATAGGTATATGTGTTAGGTATTATGATACATAACATGTTCTGTATATGATTTTGTTATATAATATATAACTTATATAACATATATATAATATATATGCATATATGACATATATATAATACTACATATAATATGTATAGTATTTTGAGCAAACTTTTAGAAAAGTATCCAAAAGGAATATGTATATAGAGAGAAACTATATATAATATATATGTAATACATAATACATATATGATATATAACATAATACATAGTGTAATACATGTGTATGTGTTGCACATTATGTTATGATATATAGCACATACTATACAGTATATGATTACATCATACAATATACAACCTAACAATATATATGATACTATTAGATATTGTCAAATGAAGAATATATAATTTATAATATATTCTTCATTTCAGTGTACTATATAATAGCTAAAGACCAAGAACATTCATAATGCATGTCAAAAGAAATATGTCATTGAAATAGCAATAAGCCATGGAAATGGAAGAAATTGGTTTACAGGTAATATACAAAATAAATCAATAAATGGGGGTGGGGAAAAGAGAGGAATGTGCAAGACAGTACTATAACATGCTGCCATGATATAAAAATAGGATATATGCATTCATACATATGACTACACTACATATATGTGACTATATATGCACTTACATGTATGACTCATGTATACAAATTTGGTTTCTCTAGGAATATATAGACAAAGATGCATGGTATAAGAATAGCCACCTTCCCTCCTAAGAATAGAAGGCAGAATTCCTTTAGGCTGTTTGAATATTGTATTCTTCACAGGTGTATTATGATCAATGAGAGAATGAGGGAGAAGGTGTTAATGCAGGTTATTTTGTAGATTTCACCAGCAAAAATAGCTTGGAGACACATCCAATATCCACATCCAAGCAGCCTCCAGCCCAGCTGGAAAGGCATCACGGAGCTCGGGAAAGGCCCTGCAAATGAGCATCCATACCTTGCTGCCATCCACGAGCATGGGAGAACTTTTGTATGTTATGCATTTATTCTTTGATTCTGCTCCAAGGCTTAGGAACCCTGACCTCTCCACGCTCCTCTGTGCCACTTCAGCATACCATTGATTTGCAGTGAGAACTCGTGTTCACATTAGCCCAAGGAAATAGGATTCGGAAATACAAATCTACCCAGCTAAGAAAAATATAAGTCAAATCCAAGGAGCATATGGGGGCTGATGGCGTAATGAGAACACACAGGGAGTGCAAACTATGAGAACATACCTTCTGGGGTTTGGGGGTGAGGAGAGGGATAAGTTAATGAGGTGCAGCTTTGGGGAAGAGATCTACCTCAGACTTAACTGGGACTACCATAGTGCACCCCCAGCACCTTGGTTACCCTGCTGTGTCACAAGTGCCCATTCACACATCTGTCCCGTGCACTGGACTGTGAGTTAGGGCCATATGTAAGTTCAAGGGCCATGTGGCCATTTCCCCAGGCAGTCACACCCCCTGCAGCCTACAGGAGAAGTTGTGTGCTAAGCATCTACTACACTGACTACAGCCTTTGCTGGGACCCAGGCAGTGGTAAGCAAGCTCAGTGTGCCCAGAATGTGTGCTACCCTTCACTTGCTGCTTCTAGTCCAGGGGCAGTGGTCTGTCATCAACCGAATTTACAGGCAGAAAGAAGTCAGAGTCAGTACAACTGTGTGGCCTGAGGACGAGTGACTACATCTCCCCGAATTATTTTGTGAGCCACAAAACAAAGAGAGCATTGTCCACCTGGCCATGTTGAGGCGACACATAAAGGAGACTGGATGTAGCATTATCTTGCACATCACCACCACTAAGGAGGTACCAGCTGGGTGCTGGTGGCTCGCACCTGTGATCTCAGCTACTCAAGAGGCTGAGATCTGAGGATCGTGGTTTGAAGCCAGCCCCAAGGAAGAAAAGTCCATGAGTCTTATCTCCAATTAGCCAGCAATAGTGGAGATGCGGCTCATGTGGGAAATACCAACTCTTCTTTTACATTCTTTCCATGAGCCTCTATAGGGTGGGTACTGTCTCTTACTCACTGCCCAGTGCCAGTCACAGTGGGAGCTGGAACGTACCAAGGGCTCTGCGAATGAAGGAATACATTATTTGGGGATGCTGTCAGGTACTGACTGGAATCCAGGGTTTAGCTGAGCATCTCAACTCTGAGTCAAAAAGTTTCCTAGCCATAAACTGGGTATATTAATGCTGATCTCATTTGGATCTGAGTTTAAAAAGAGAGAGAGAGAGAAAGAAAGAAAGAAGATGACTCATTTAAGGTATGTAAAACTTAGTATGCAATACCATTAACTTCTAGTCCTTATGATTTATAATAGGAAAGCTTTTGCACAGCCAAGCTGGCAGGCGTGAACACAGCAGTGGAGAAGGGACGTGTGCAGAACAACAGGGTATGTTCTCCTCAGAGAGATGAGCAAGGCAAGCTGCCGGGAAGGAGGGGAGGGTGGGGATGAGGGGGGGAGGGGAGTTTGGGGGCTGGCATCAGCGACAGGTGTGTGTGTCAGGATAACTGTGTCCCCACTTGCCAGTCACCTTCCCTTGAAGATCACAAAGCCATCTCTAACCTGAGTGTTATTTTCTTCCTTTTTATAGATGCAGAAACTGGGACTGAACACCTTAACCAGGAAATCTAGAAAATGGTAGAACTGACTGAATTTTATAGTTTCAGCATCTGGACAGGCAGCTCAATGCTCTTCTTGCTACATCCTTGGCCTTTGAGATATGTAAGAATAATAGCAAGCATATCTCCCCACGATGTTAACAGAAAACATTGCTCCACATGTGCCTTCAAATGTATGCATTATCCTGCCCATGTAATTGTAACCCCTCTATACAGTATGTTCACAAATAAAATAAAATTAAATTTTAAAAAAATGTTGAAAATACAGTCCCAACAGATGGGGCTAAGGAGAGAGAAGGGAGAACAATGGAATGGATGACACCGATCAAGGAATACCGTACTCATAAATGGACTTGTTGTACAGCCACTTAAAGATGGTATCTTTTAAAACAAAGAAAACTCCTACAAATATGGAAGGAACACAAGCAAAAGATGAAATTAATTAAAGAGAAAGACAGCAGGGCAGTAACACCTGGTTCAAAGAGTATTTGAAAAAAGGAGACTTACGTACAAGGAAAAATATGTCAAGTTAAGTTTGTGAAGCTTATTAGGTTAGAATCCTGCGGGACCAGAAAACTGTCATCTTTGAAAGTAATCAGCAACAGACAGAAACCATTCATAACCCTAGTGAGCAAGATCCTTGTGTGAACATGGAACTTCGGAGATTAAGTCCTTACCCACACAAACAGCAGGACCACAGGATGACTGGGCCCCAAGAGCTTCATACACATGTATGTAAACAATAATAAAACCCAGCCAAAATGACTTAAACACCGGGGGCATCTGGGCTAAGAGCGAGTAACTAAGGGAGTGAATCTGATCAAAGTAAGTGTATGCATGTGTGGAACTACCAGAAGGGTATCCCTCTGACAAACATAGGCTAATTAAAATAGAATAAACATGCATTATCCTGTTAGACAATTTAAAAATAGCAAGACCAGAAATGGTACTGTATGTGAGAATTAAACAAATAATCAGCAGATAGGCCAGTTAGACTGTCCTTCAGCCTAATATTGAAAAGACATACCAGGTAATTTGCGGGGATGGCTGGGGTGGAGAGAGATGGGGAGAACACGGGAAGGGGTGACATGGATCCAGATGTATTGTACCCACAAACTGACATGTCACATTAAAACCTCTTTGTACAACTACTTAAAGATAATTTTTTAATTATATAAATAAAAAAGGAAAGAAATGAATGGAAACACACGCTATCCTTTTCCAAGTCTGAACAATTATTTAAACATATTACGTTTATCTATTTTATTAGAATTTACATATATTCATGCATGCTATCACAACCTCAGCCTCTATGAAGTTATTTGCTATAATTCCCCTTGTTGTTTTCTTTTTACTGATAATGAAAAGGGAACCACACATGGGTTCTGCGAGGTGCACAAAGTCCAAACATCTAGGAAGTAGTGAGGCAGGCATCTGAACCCAAACTGAAGACAAAGCCCTCATCCTAGGTCATTTTGCCTTGCAAAGATAAAGTCATGGGACAGTGTCCACCTCAGAAGGGCTATTCTCAGCACCTACCTCAAAATATTCTACATACTGAATGTGTAGTTAAATATATATATTTAACTGTATCTAATATAAATTTAATATTTATATATATTTAACATATAGTTAAATGTAAACTTATATAAGTATAAATTAATATATTTAAGTATAAGCATATGTTTAAATACATTTTAGATATTTGACGACTTTATCCATCTCGACAGATAAACTAGTAACTGCTGCTGCATGAAAGGCAGCCAAGTAATATTTGACTGTTGCATGGTAGCTACAAAGGACCCATTGGAGAACTTCATGTGGAGGTGGAGGAAGGTGCTGTGGTGGGCAACAAAGTGTCACCTGCTGAGAAAAGAGCCCTATCTGCCTCTCCTGATATACTGAGAAGGACTCGAGAGGAGAACTCTTAAGCAGTAGTATTTCTTTGGAAAGAACAATGGGAGAGTCAAGATTTTACAGCTCCTCTGACTCCTCTCTTCTGAGATGGAAGCCTGTTTGCCAGGTGTAAAGAAGAGAATGAGGGCTGGGTGGTTCATGCCTGTAACTCTAGCTACTCAGGAAGCTGAGATCTGAGGATCATGGTTCAAAGCCAGCCCAGGCAGGAAAGTCTGTGAGACTCTTATCTCTAATTAATCACAGAAAAAGCCAGAAGTGGTGCTGTAGTTCAGGTGGTAGAGTGGTAGCTTTAAGCAAAAGGAGCTTAGGGACAACGCCCGGACCCAGAGTTCAAGACCCAGGATCAGAAAGAAAAGGGGAGGAGGGGGAGGGAGAGAGAATGGGAAGTCAGTGCATCCCAACAGTGAACCTGGAAAGGAAGAAGCCAATGACATATTTTGATTGAAGCTGTCCTCTGTGTATCTGCATCTTTATGGGCTTGAACTCATCAAGGCACTGGAATCTGCTGGTGTTTTGCACCAGCAGCATATACTAAGCATGTGTGTTCTGGGTTCATCCTCCAAATTGACACCCTGTCATTCTATGCACACCTGCAGGCCAGAGGATTTCAACAGAGACTTGCCCACATTTCCCAGTGCCTTGAACTCAGATCAGATTTCATATATGCTGATCTCCTCTTGCCATGTGCCCACCCCACCCCACCTGACCCTAGTGTCCTGCCTTGGGCTCCTTGAGCTTAAAAGTCCCCCTTGTAGCAAAGAGGCAGAAAGGAGCCCTGTGTCAGGAACTCTGGTTACCTCCCCCTGACAGGAAGTCAATGGGAAGCCATGTGGCTGTGTGGGCTGGCTTCATCAAGCAGCGATGGAGGTCCAAGGTCAGGCTGGCCTCACAGTTAGAGCATTGGTCCAACAAGCTTTACTGGGAGGGGGAGGTGGACAAAGCATCGTCACTGTTAGAGCTGTTCTGTACCCTTTCAGGAGGGGATTTCTTTGCAAGGATTTTGGTTTTTGTTTTGTGTGGTTGCCAATCCTGGGGCTTGAACTCTGGGCCTGGGCATTGTCTATGCTTCTTTTGCTCAAGGCGAGCACTCTACCACTTGAGCCACAGAGCCACTTTTTTTTGAGTGATTTGTCAAGATTAGTCTCATGGTCTTTCCAGACCTAGATGGCTTTGAACTGCAACTGCAATCCTCTCAGCCTCCTGAGTAGCTAGGATTACAGGCATGAGCCACTGTCACCCAGCTACTTCCAAAGTTTTTATCTTGGGTAATTTCATGGTTGAGACTTCAAACTGGTTCCTAAGAGGAGACAGAATTGAGTTGTCCCCGCCCCCATCTCCCCTTTTTGTTTTGAGTTTTGAAGTTAAAACTAAATGCCTCTACTTCTCAAAACATGCTCATGCAAAATTGATGGTCCTGGCAAAAGTGTGCAGAAATTTCATAAAGTCCAATTTGTTCTTGCTATTTCTATATTGTCAGGGTTTGTTTTTTTTTTGGTTTGAGGTTTTTGGGGGGTTTTGGGGGGGGTTTTGGGTGGGGATTTTTGGTTTTTTTGTTTGTTTGTGCCAATCCCAGAGCTTGAACTCAGGGCCTGGGCACTGTCTCTGAGCTTCTGTTGCCCAAGGCTAACATTCTACCACTAGAGTTACTTCCACCATTTTAGTAGTTAATTCTAGATAAGAATATCAGTTTCCTTTCCCAGGCTGGCTTCAAACCACAATCCTCAGATCTTAGCCTTCTGAGTAGCTATGGCTTACAGGCTTGAGCCACCAGTGTCCAGCTCA
This sequence comes from Dipodomys ordii, assembly GCF_000151885.1. Taxonomy (NCBI): domain Eukaryota; kingdom Metazoa; phylum Chordata; class Mammalia; order Rodentia; family Heteromyidae; genus Dipodomys; species Dipodomys ordii. The sequence goes on from NW_012267351.1 coordinate 1,422,484, forward strand.
AGTCAGTTTTTACAGCTTGTCTACCCACTCTTATATAGTTTATGACTAAAGGCAGTGGATTTGCGTCTCCAGGATGTTTAATGGCATACAAATTTAAATACCAAAACACAATCTAGGTCCCAGGCTCACAAACAACTCCCACTTTTGGAGGAAGTTCCAGCTGGAAACACAAACTCCTTCCCATTGGCTGGTGTCCCTGACTGACTGAGTGCTCTAATGACTGCACTGAATAGTGTGACAGCCAGTATGATCCCTAAAGCCTGAAATATTCACTATCTGTTTAGAAAAATGCAGCTGACCCCTAAATCTGGGCTTTTTAAACATTTTCATTCCTTCCAGGTGTAAGGGTTGGCAAAAAGAGACCTCCACGTGGTTTAGGCAGAAGAGAGTTTATTAGGAGAACTAAACTGCCAGCCGCAACCGACATGGGTATGCAGAGAGAAAATTTATAGTGGGGAGAGATTATAGGGGAAGGGAGGGGAGGGGAGTTGTGGCCTGGTGGACCTCTCCCTGACAGAAGCACTTTAGTTTGAAAAGGAAGCCTGGTTTGGCTGACCAGAAGTTTAAAGCAGGCCTAAGCTTGCCAGAAGGATGGGGGTCCCATGAAAACCCACTTTGTGGCCAAGATGGCGAACTTCTGGATGAGTCCCAATGGTAAGAAAACTTGGTAGAACTTTACTGAGTAAGCAAGCAAGCAAGCAGACCAACAGACAAGCAGAAAGGGGCACACTCTAAAGAAATATGGGTGCTGTCTAAAGAAAAGGGGGGCAGAGAGAGAGACTGAACTGCTCTTACTATATTTACAAGACAAAGTTACCTTTCTGTAGGAGATGGCTGGGAGGCTTCTGCCCACCACCAACCTGTGTCAGACACACAGGCCTGGCAGACCCAGGGGTGAGGGTCGACAGAGGGAGCTTGCTTAGAGAGACAGAGAGAAGGGACGAGTAAGAAGAGCAAAGACAGCCTGAATGCTTCCTATGACCGTTTACCAAATAGTCCAGATCTCTGAGGGTCCTTTTGGCTTGATGGCGTCCTTTAGAGGGAGTCATAGAGGGCCGAGTCCGTGAGGATGTAGCGGGGAGGAGTCTCTCCATCTGAGAGTCAAGTTCTCTATTCACGCATCTCCGAAACGAGAATGGAGGGAACCCACTGGCATGGCACCACACTGAAAGGGAGACGGACAGACAGACAGACAGCGGGCCCATGGGTACCGGCCACTCACCAGACACGGCAGGAAATGGAACCGAGAATGCACCGCCAACAATGGTCAAGGCGGGAGCTCCAGGTCTGAGGAAGGACTGACGTGGAGAGAGAGGCGGGAGGCGCCCAGCACCTCCTCACACCGTCCCTTCCGGAGTTTCAGCAGCCGCCATCCGGCGAGAGCAGCCCAGAGGAGGGTGTGCAGAGAGAACGCACGGCCGAGAGAGAGCTTATATAGGGGAGGACGAGGAGGAGGCGGAACTGGAGCGGATGCGGAAGTGACCTCAGATCCCGGGGAACCTCTCACTGTCCAAAGGAGGCGTGATGGGGCGGATGCGGAAGTGACCTCAGAGCCTGGGGAGCCGCCCACTGTGCAAAGGAGGTAAGATGGGGCGGATGCGGAAGTGACCTCAGAGCCTGGGGGACCGCCCACTGCCCCCAAGTGCGCGGGTTGCCTGGGATCCAGGGCCTGGTCGGGACTTCTAGGCAGGGCCACGTGCAAGCTTGCGTGCAGAACCGAGGGGCTGGGGTCTGTGTGTGGGTTCCCATGGAGAGAAAAACAAGAGCAGGGGCCATCTTTCCCAGGCAAACACTGGACAGGAATCCTCCACGGAAGAGAACGTTAAAAAGGAAGCACCAGAAACAATGCTTTGGGAGCCAAGCACCAAGAGGTTTGATTTTCCACCCCCATATTTCTGTATCCTGAGCTTTTCAACCCCTCCTGTAGGAGAAATACTGGGGGTTCCAAAGACAACTTATGTAAAGGGAGGACTTTAAAACCAAAAAACAAGCCCTTAGCTCCTGCCGAACACATCCTAGGTCAGGCCTGTTGTTTCTATCCTGGAGAATGAAGATTTTTCTGCCATCTCTGGGTATCATGACCTAGCAGACCAAACTCCAGGAGTCACTCAAGAAGTCCCTTCTGTAAAATGGCACAGCCACTTCCACGGATCCTCACCACTTTCCTTGCATTCTTCAATCACCTCTGGATGGGGAGACCTGTTATGATGGCAGTGATCTGTAAATAGCTGTTATGCTATGTTGTTTAAAAAATGAGAAAAGAGGTGTGTGTGTGTGTGTGTGTGTGTGTGTAGTACTGAAGTTTGAACTCAGGACTTTGTGCTTGCTTAGAAGCAACCTATCACTTCAGGCACACCTTGTAGTCATTTTTGCACTAGGTTATTTTTAAGTCTTGCTTTTTTTTTGGCGGGGGCCACATACTAGATCACAATTATCTTGCAGTGTTCCATAGCTAGTACCACAGCTATCTACCACCATTTGCAGCATATTGGTTAAGATGTGGAGGCTTCACTATGTCCACAGATTGGCCTTGAATCACAATCCTCCCAAATTACAACCTTCTGTATAGCTAGGATTACATGCATGAACTACCCTGCCTAGTCCAGAAGCAATTTTTAAAATCTATGTTCCATTTGTGGTTGGTTGAATCCTCACCTCGGTTGGAAAGTACACAGACAAGGATGTATGGCTGATCAGTTTTTCAACCATGACTTCCAGTTAATGCCGGTCTGCATGCTGCAAGTCCACCATTCCCTCTGTCTCATGCTGGAAGCTAACCTTTTGCACAGTGACTCCTCATAGCCACAAGTCACATGTGATGGAAAGCAGACTTTCAAAGAGTGGTGTTAAAACAGATCAAAGTCCATCCACACCATTAATCAGGCATTAGGTGGCTTGAGTCTGTACTCCTAGCTACTCAGGAAACTGAGATCTGAGGATCATGCTTCAAAGCCATCCTGGGCAGGAAAGTCTGTGAGACTCTTATGTCCCATCAAAAAATCAAAAAATAAACTGGAACTGGAGTTATGGCTCAAGTGGTCAAGCACCAGTTTGAGCAAGAAAGCCAACCAAGAGCATGAGGGCCTAAGTTCAAACAGCATAAAAAATAACATAAATAAAAATAAAACAAGCCAAGGGGGATCAAGTTTCACAACTTACCTTACAGAGTAAGACATTCTCTCTTTGCCTTTTCTGACATGGCTTAGAATGCCACCGCGATGGATGGGTCTAGGCCAACTCCTTAATTTTTACAGATGGTTTAAAGCATTTTGGGTTCCAAAAAGAATCAAGTTAGATAATGAACATAAGCGCCGGGCTTTGTTTTTCCTCTCCCACATTTTCTTTGACTTGCTTTTCTGTCCCTCGATCTAAAGTGACATTTTCATTTTATTTTCACGTTGGGAGTTTCCTTGGCATCCCCTTCCTCAACAGCAATGCTTTCTTCCTATCCCTTGGCTGACTTCTCTTTTATTTATTATATTTTACCCCCTCCTCCATAAGCTCCTTCCTAGGGAAGGAGCTTATCTGTGTCTTGCAGCCTCACCTCTCTCCTGACCCTCCACCTCAAGGCTCAAGGACGTGTTATCTGTCCTTAATAGTTTAGGCTGCCTCCTAACAGTAAGGCCCAAAAGAGTCCTCAGAAAGGGAGAGCATAATAAGAGAGTTCTGTTCCTGGCTAAAGTGACCACAGACAGCAACATATCACACTTACTTTACAATGCCATCCTCAATTCACTCATTATGTTCTTTCTGTGTTTGTGACTTGAAACCGCGTCCTGTTTTGTAGAAAAAGCTGGCCTGACTTGGGAACCTCCTACTTCAGCCTTCCTGAGGCTGGAATTACAAGTGTGAACCAGTACCTTGGGTTAATCCACTCATTCTTTTATAAAGCTCTCCAAGATCAATTTTCTCTAGTCTCCGTAGCCATTATATTAAAGTAAATATTAGAAAGACCAGTACTTGAACGCCAGCAATTCTAAGACTGTTAACTAAGCATAGAGTACCCCAAGATTACCAACAAAACAGTTCCACAATGCACCAGTTCTGGGTCTTAAACCCAGGGCCTGGATGCTGTTCTTGAGATTTTTTAAATTTTATTTTATCTTATTTTTCTCAAGGCTCTACCACTTCAGCCACAGCTCCACTTCCAATTTCTGTATATGTGATTTATTGGAGATAAGAATCTAACAAACTTTCCTTCCCCAGGCTGGCTTCATACTGTGATCCTCCGATCTCAGCCTCCTGAGTAACTATATATATATATATATATATATATATATATATACACATATATATATAATATGTTCATATATATAATATGTTCATATATATAATATGTTCATATATATTATTATATACATAGTCCTATACAGTTAAAGAAAGCTTATCATATTTATATGTAGTATTATTATATATTCATATATATAGTTAAAATTTATAGTAATATATATGAATATATATATGTATCCTGTATAATGCTAGCCTGTCAACCACTGAAATAAATGTTGAGTTAGGAAATTACATTGAAAAATAGAGTATGACCATGCTCCTGCAACGAACTAGCTGGAAGTTCTCCTCGCCTCCTCCTTTGTGCTCCACTCTTTGATTTAATCATTTCACTCTCACATTGCACTTGGCTCAAGGTTAATGCCAAGGAAGTCAGTGCAATCCTGTTACTATGGATAAACCTCAAGACTGCTGTGATTTCTCACAATCGCAATGTCAGAAAGAAAAAAATAGAGCAGTTCAAGTGCTGCCCTGGACGGTGTGTGTGTCCATCCCTTCGTCCTCAGATTTCTGGCTTGTAAAATGAGGGGCAGTGACCTCGGAGGTGTTTGCTCAGCTCCGAGGTGCTGGAGGGCTGAGTAAAAGCAGAAGCAAAGTGTCTGAACCAAAGGAAGCCTGAATGACAATGAGCTCTGGTTAGCCAAACTCACCTCATTATAAACATGCTAGGAAGGAGACGGGAGAAGGGGAGAGGGAGAGAAGGGAAGGGATGGAGAGGGGGAAAGAGAAAAGAAAGGGAGAGGGAGAAAGAGGGGAAGGGGAAGAGGGAGGAAGGGGAAAGAGGGGAAGAGGGAGGGAGGGAGACAGGAAGAAAGGGAGGGAGAGAGAGGAAGAGGGGGAGGGGAAGGAAGGAGGGAAAGGGAAGGAGGGAAAGAGAGGGAGACTGGAAGAGAAGAAAGGAGAGAGGAGAAGAGGGGGAAGGAGGGAGATAAGGAAGAGGAAAGAGAGGGGAAAGAAGAGAGGGAGAGGAGACAGGAGGTGAGGACAGAAGAGGAGAAGACAGGAAGAGGGAGGACAGGGGAGGGGAGAAGAGGAGGGATGGGAGTAGAGGAGGGGAAGGGAGAGGAGAGAGGAGAGGAGAGGAGAGGCAGACTGAGGCCAAGGGGAGTCCGTGATGATCATGAACAGGAAACGGGGAGGGGGGAAGAAAACTGGGAGCCCTTGGGGATCAGGGCTGGCACAGTGGGCACAGATGAACGGGGCACAGTGACAGCACAGACCCCCCCTTTCCTCCTGTGGCTAAATCACCCCATGGCCTTCGGGGCGAGGGGGGACCGGTTTTGCTTATAATGATTTCTCCTGTATGCCAACGGACTAGAGAGAGGACCGAGGCTCGAGTGTAACGGGCAGAGTTGGGGTGAAGGCCTGCGATCTATTATTCATGAATAGGTTGGAGACATGTCTCCATGGTAGAGCACTAGCCAATGAGTGAAAGCAGCTGCAAGTACCAGGTTCAAGTCCCAGACTCCGACTTAGGGGAAAAATAATTCCCTCGCTGCACAGCCACCAAACATACACCTGCCAGATATACTGGAAGCCCATGTCACACACGCTGAGAAGGGACACTTGCGTGTCTGGGTGATGGGACAGTCAAGGTCAGAAGCAAGCCGGTCCTTATTTGATGCATAATTTGTTCCCTTACAGGTCCAAAAAGATTGCATCCGGCAGATGGAGGCTTTTAGCATAAAATAAGCTCCTGTGGCCACGTTTACTAACAGCAAGAAATAGCTGGATGGCCACACGTGGCCATCTGTTTCTTCACTTCAGAGAGCTGAGAGGGTAAGGAAAGTTCTGGATTTACTAACTAGCATTATTATTTTTAAGTCCCGGCATCATTACCAGCAACCATAGTGCGTCGTTAGCACACTGAGGTCTTATGAATATTTATGAGAGTGCTCACCAGAATGATCGCTCCTAGTGTCAGCATGCGGGTCTCAACAGAACGAGAAAGTAAAGTAAATAAAAGGTGTCGGCGTTTGCCAATTACCACCATTCCCAATACCAGCTCCATTTCTGTCCACCCATTCGTAGCTTGCAGAGATACTCACCCTAAAATAGACTCCAGAATGACTGAAGACACAAGGCCTGTAGGAGTTACCTGAGCTGTAGCTCAGGTGTTGGAGGACTAGCTTCAAGGGGAAAAAAGAAAAAAAAGCCCTGGTACTGTGCGCTCTCTCTCTCTCTCTCTCTCTCTCTCTCTCTCTCTCTCTATCTCTCTCTCTCTCTCTCTCTCTATCTATCTCACACACACACACACACACACACACACACACACACTCACTACTAGTCTTCCTTGTCCACATACCCTCTGCATAACATTCTAGGTGCTTTAAGCCTCATTTTCCTTCCCAGTCCATAGTCTCCCCACAGCTTCTCCCCTATTTCCTTCTTCCCTTGTAACACAGACTTCTTAACGTAAGTCATTAACAGAGAACCTTTGATTCCAGACAGATCCACCACACACACATAGTAAATGTGACTGTCTTTTATGAAAGATTAGGGCAACTTTGTGTGGGAAATGTATCCTTCCAAAACAAAACTCCTTGTGTGGAGCAGAACTCTGATTCTTTCACATCCTTCTCCCTGGCTGTGGTGGACACAAGGGCTGGAGCTACAGCAGCCTTCTTACAGCCATGAGGTGGTCAAGCAGGAGGATATAAACCAAAGTGCTAAGGAGAAAACTGAAGAGAACTTGGCATCTGGATGACATCACTGAACAAACACACTTCTGTACTTTTTTTTGCCAGTCCCAGCACTTGAACTCAGGACCTGACCCCTATCCCTGAGCTTTTTTGCTCAAGTTTAGTGCTCTACCACCTGAGCCACAGCTCCACTGACAGCTTTTTTGGTGGTTAATTTTGGAGTAAATGTCTCACAGACTCTTCTGGCTTCAAACCTCTATCCTCAGATCTCAGCCTCCTGAGTAGTTAGGATGACAGGTGTGAGCCACCAGTACCAGGCATTAAGTAGCATTTTAGCTGAAAGTTTAAGTACCTAACTACCACAAATGGAAACAATGTTTCTCTAAATTAAAAAAAAAAAAACCTAGCAGCCACCAGTGGCTCACGCCTGTCATCCTAGCTACTCAGGAGGCTGAGATATGAGGATCACAGTTCAAAGCCAGTCCAGGCAGGAAAGTCCCTGAGACTCTTACCTTCAATTAACCACCAGAAAACCAGAAGTGGCTCTTGTGGCTCAAGTGGTAGAGAGCTCGCTTTGAGCTGAAGAGCTGAGGGACAGCGCCCAGGCCCAGAGTTCAAGCCCCACGACCAACCAAAAAAAAAAAAAAAAACAGGATTATTGCTATTAGCATCCAATGGTTCATTTGGGTATAACCAAAACAATCTTACTTGCCACATTTCAGGGAAACACGTTTCCTCATCAAATGCTCTGGAATACATGCCTTTTGTGATTGATGGCCTTGGGTTTACTTTGGTCATTAATCAATTGCCACCACTATTTATTTGCTTCATCTCACACTGTAAAGATGAGATGATTGCCTACACACCCCCTCATAATTAGCAAAACCCGGCATTTTCCTAAGGTCTCCTGAGGCCCGCCCCCCCATTCATGAGACTCCATGGCAGGAAGAATACAGTCACGGGATTTGAAAGGTTGACACATCCAGGAGCTTTTGTTATTTTCTTTCTATAAGGACACAGCACACAGAGCCCTTCAGAGAAAGAATTATCCCACGCATGATCAGCCTTCACAAGGCCTGGCGTCTGTTTTCCTTCAATCTAACCTATTCACGCTCAGCTCTCCCGGCCAAACCCTTGGACGTGAACTTGAAGGGCCTCCAGGAAGCATTTTCTCATGTCTCCAACCTCTTCTCCCTCCTTCCCTCTCTGTCCCAGGCCTTCTCCTCCCCCATACTGTTTCTCATCTGCTACTGACCTCACACCATCAGCCAGTCACTGCTCAGCCCTGTGGGAGAAGGAAACAAGACTTCCACTGTGAAAGACCTTGGTGAGGTGAAAATTGCTACGTGGAACTTGGTACCATCTTACGCCAGGGGTGCACGCCAGCCAGGCCTCCAACAGGACCTGTCCGGCCAGTGCATCTGGGTTGGCCACCGTTACGTGTTGTGTGACCTGAGAGAAATAGCCGTCCCTCTCTGTGTCTCCATTTCTCTGTGTAATGAGGCTAGATCTCCCTGCAGATAGTGAAAAGGCAAACGAGTAACACTCACGAGACATGTGGAGTGGGTACTTGCATGGGACACGCTCATGGGATTCGCTAGCTACCCCGTCTATGATGAAGGAGTTGTGAGAATTTGGGTCCAAACCCCAGTCTGTGACTTGCTAGTGGGGTCTGTCTAGGCCACAGACCCCCTCACATTGATCTTGTGAGGGGCTGGTTCTTTATAACTACTGGAAAAAAACAAGACAACAACTGTTTCTTCCTATAAGCCCTCACCATGTGGACAACAAGGAACAAACAAAATCAAACAGCAAAAACGCTAGGCAAAAAGAAAAAAAAATAATCCCTGGGGTTAGAGACATGACTCAGGTGGTAAAGCACCAGCCAATGAGTGAAACCATCAGCTACTGACTTTGAGTCCTTGTCTCGGCTTATAAATAAGTAAATAAATTGCCAACAGTGTACCCCAGCAAGCCTGGATAGATGGCCAACGTGAACATTTGGTGTCTCAAGGACAATGTTTGGTCACAGATTTGCACCTCTCCTCTGCTCCCCTGAAGGCAGTGTGTTCTGGGGTTCTGGGGTTCGGGGTGGGGCTGGACCAGACCAAAGGGACAGAATTTTTTTTGAGCCTCAGATTACTATCTGTAGAAAATATATGTGTTCATAAATATAAAAATAAAGTCTCAACATTTATAGATACATAACTTTAACAATGATATCTGTGTACCTGAGGATATTACTAAATCATGTGATCACTGGGATAACTAAACTTCTGTGTGCCCACGCCACTATGTGATGTTCATGCCAGCATCCTTCACAGCGACCCCAAACGAGAAACAAAGCTACTGCCACCGATAGCTGTGGCATGGATGCATGAAATAGCATCACACTGGCCATGGAAATGAACAAACTAGTGATGCGTGGATGAGCCTTGGGTGGACCATGGATGAACCACCAATGAGCCACAGAGCCACTGTGTCCCACAGAAGAAGTCAGACTCTACAGACCACCTGCCATGTGATGGAGGGGTGAGGCAGGAAGTTGGGAAATGCCTGAGAAGCCCAGCTCAGATGCTGATAACCTGTCACACATATATGCACAGACTCACAGACACAAATACACACAAATATACACATACCTGTGAATGCATGCACATGTATGCATGTACACTCGGCGTGTTCATGCATACTCTTTATCATTCTCTCATTTTCTCATTCTCCCTTCTCTCTCTCATTTTCCCATTCTCCCTCCCTCCCCTCCCCCCATTTCCCAGAAATATCCAAAGGGCTACTGAAGTCACTTCATAATTGACAGGCAGGTTTTTTTGCTCAAAGGTCTTTGAGAAAAGACATCTCAAATATCTTGCAAGACAGTAGTGTGGCTCCTTCCCTAGCTGCCTCCAGACTCCGGGATGGACTCACTGCCCTGTGTGAGAATCGCAGCATGAAGCACTAAGGATTGGGCGAGGCGAGCTCGGGGTCCCAGCTCTCAGTAAGTTCGCTGCTGGCCTCGGGTCTGCACTTCAATAAGTTGAAATTAAAATCATGAACAATGTCCCTGTGTCTCTGCCTCACAGTTGGGAAACATCCCCACATTAGTGCCTGAATTGGTTGGGGTTTTTTAAAAACCATCTGGTAAGTCCAAGTCATCTTGTAGGACTCATTTAGACAATGGATTTAAAGTGCCGTGAGTCCTTAAAACCCATCTGTCACCATTGGGCAGGAGTGGCCAGATGACTCCTCTACTCAATAAAAACATCATATGTCTGAAGAGTCCACTTCATAACTGAAAACTGCCTTTTCTCAAATGTCAGTCCTGAGAGAGAGAGAGACAGAGAGAGAGAGAGAGAGAGAGAGAGATGCACCTTTAAACGTTCTCAATGGAAAAAAGCAAAAAAGATTTGTGGTTTACCTAATGTGCTAAATACCTCACTTAATAAGTGACTCCCCCGAGGCTCAGAAAATACTCAATAACCTTTCTTCCATGCAAGCAAAATAATCGTCACTATTAGACATGCAGTTCGCTCATTAAGTCAGAGTTAGCATGTCATGAAATTAATGTCCGCTGTATTTCCCCTCACGTGTGGATTGCTTTAATGAAGATAAAACATTATGAAGACATTCTCTCTCGCTTTAACCCCTGTTGTGGAATAAAATTATTTTTATCAACACTCATCTCCTCAGAAACAGCTTGTGCTCTGCATTATTTGCTCCCTTGGCCAGTGTCTTGCTCTACATTGGACTTAGGAGATGATGCAGCTTTGGGCATAAACCAGGGTCACTTGGTGAAATATTAACCAAACACTTACAATGATGCCCTTGTAAGAACCTAACTCAGGATACGGTTTTCAGTAGATTCCTCAAAAAAAATAAATAAAACTACCACACGACCCTGTTATGACAGGTTGATAGGTAAGTAGGTAAAGGATAGATACAATGGATAGATAGATGGTAGATGGATACGTAGATGATAGCTGTTAGACAGATGAAAGATAGATAGATAGATAGATAGATAGATAGATAGATAGATAGATAGATAGATGATAGAATGGATAGATGACAGGTGGATACATAGATGATATTAGATAGACAGATAATAGCTGGGTAGATAGGTGGTGGATAACAGACAAATGGATGGATAGGTGATAGATGGATAGATAGATAGATAGAATGCACAGATAGATGCTAGATGATACACAGATGATAGGTGTTGGACAGATAGCTATTTGATGTGTGGATAGATAGATGGTAGATGATGGCTAGACAAATGGATGGCTAAGTGATAGATGACGGATGAATAGATATTCCATACATACACACAGTACATACATACCTACACACATATAACAGAGCCTCAATGAAATCAAGTAGATGTCTAATGGGATTTCTAATCTAAACATGGAGACCAAACCTATCACGAGCCTAGGCATCTGAGCCTCAGCCCCACTCCCAGAGCCAAGAGGCTGACCTGCGTGAATTCCCAGCGCCTCAGCAATGGGGAATCCACAAGAAAAAAATCCACACCAGTCCAGGAGAGCAGAGCTTCACCCCCAGTCAGTCCTCTGCTCCTCCAGAGGGCCCACCATGGGGACTCACCCAACCTCCATTTCCCTTGTACCAGCAGTGGCCAGCACCCTGCCTCCATCCTGGCATCCAGGATTGGTTCCCTGAGAATTTCATCACATCGCACCCAAAGCCTGGGCCTCAGAGTCAGGAGGCTCCCACAGAGGATGCCCCCTGCCCTTAAGGGCTGTCACCCAGGCTGGATGGGCAGTCAGAAACGCCAGCAAGCACTCAGGGAGCTTCCTTTGACTCTGCTCTCAGGGGCTACCCTGGGTCAATCTAGCAACATAGTTCTCATCTCGTAATGGGTTCTATTGCATGTCACCCTAAGGTTGGCAAAAGAGCAGGCAGCAGACCCTGAAACAGAGATATTCAAAGCATCGACCAGCAAGCATGGCAAGGAAAAAACACCATCGAGTTTTATTTGCCAAATGTACCAAAATACTGACTGATGATATTGAAATCGAGGATTAGAGAGGAGAGAGTAAGAGAGAGAGATGGCTGGGCTGCCAGGGGAGGACCTGAGCAGCTCAGCAACCTGAAATTTCTCAGAGTCTTGAGGACATAAAAAACAACACATTCATGGAACCATAAGTGTGAGGAAGGCTAGAGGTTGGAGGTCCTGGGAGGCTAGATGTGGCCTATAAACTAATGAACATTGTGTCAACTATATATTAAACAGTACAGCCAGGGCCGGTGGCTCACGCCTGTCATCCTAGCTACTCGGGAGGCTCAGATCTGAGGATCATGGTTCAAAGCCAGCCCAGGCAGGAAAAGTTCATGAGACTCCTATCTCTAATTAACCACCAGAAAACCAGAAGTAGCACTGTGGCTCAAGCTAGCCTTGAGCTGGAGAGCTGAGGGATACCACCCAGGCACAGAGTTCAAGCCCCACGACCAACAGAAGAAAAAAAAACCCTCAGGGATGGTGTGTCCAGACCCTGAATTCAAGCTCCACCCCTCCCCCCAAGACTGGCAATGATAGCGTATACTGTTAATTTTATATATAGAACAGTAACCAGCAGACACTGTGAATAGCAGCAAATAACACGAGGGAGAATACAAACATTAGAGAAGCCACCAGGGGGGAGTTTTGCCAGTGCCCAAAGCCTCCAGAGGGAGTTGGTGGCCCCAACCAATGTTGCCTGTGCCAGTACCTAGCCAATGCCTAATGGCTTCCCAGGAGACTGATAAAAACAAAGTGACATTCACCCAAGGGACCTTGATTCTGTAGACCCATGAATGTGTGCCACAGTCAAGCATTTAATCTTGGAATCCACTGGCCTCTGTTCCATTAGCCCACAACACCTCAGTGAAAGCAAGGAACCTGCAGGTTCTACACTCAAACCTACATCTAGACCTTAGCTCTGCTTCTCATAGGACTGAGCGAGAAGAGGTCACAGGAAGGACTTTCTTGAGTGGAGCATGGAGCAGGGGAAAGAGGAATTTGGAATTATTCAGATTCACCCAAGCAGGTGGACTGAAAATTCCCTTAGGTCCTCTGAGTCTATCTTGTTCTTGTTGTTGTTGTTGTGCTGGTTCTGGGGCTTGAACTCCGGGCCTTTAGCTGTTTTGCTCAAGGCTGGCGCTCTACTCTTCCAGCCATAGCTCCACTCCCAGCTTTTTGGTGGGTCATTAAAGATTGCATGGGCTATGTTTTCCAGCTCTCAGCCTCCTGAGTAGCTCAGATCACTGGCATTGAGTCTCTGGGGCCCAGTGGGGTCTATGTCGACCCCATCCTTAGCCTGCCTCCGATTACAAGTTGTCCAAGAAAAGGGTTGAACAGCCCTTTCTCAGGCTGCACTGAGTTTGTGAGCCAGGCCAGGCTTCTAAGCCATATTTCATCCTATACAAACACCTAGTACATCTGTTGTTTTTCATTTTCAACACTAAATGGGGTATTTAAGGGCTGATTTATTCCCTGCTTTATTTCACATGACAAAGAACGGTGTGTGAAATTGGCTCAATATATTTTTTTTAAACTTAACACCGAATCATTCCCATGTTTCTTCAGAACATCTGCATCCCATACCTTGGGTGGGGTGAGGGGGTGGGCAGGAAAAGCAACAGAACCCCACTTTTGAGAGGAGAAGGAAAAACCTGTTGATGAGTGCCTGAACTATCAAGAAGCATTGCAAGAAGCAATGTGGCTTTTTTTTTTTTTTACAAAGGAGAGCAACAGAAATGTCCTGTTTTTTTAAAACAGAGAAAACATCTCTTCCAAAAAATCAAGCTCTTTTTTTTCAAGCTTTTTTAAAGGGGAAAAAAAAAAGGTCAGAGAAGTTTAAGGTTTACTCGAGTGTAAATATCAATCAGAATAGGAGATGGCCTGTGAGAAAATGCGCTGCTACTGACCTTTTGGTCCAAAAGAAGATTCAAGATGGCGCCGGAGAGGAGCAGAGAGAGGGAAGTTCAGGAGGATTTTGAAACAGGGAAAACAAACCAGAATGGAGGACTATCTCTAATCAGCTGAAATTACCACACACACACACACACACACACACACGCACGCACGCACGCACGCACGCACGCACGCACATAATACTTTCAGTCACAAAGCTATATCCTGTATGGTTAAATTTTAAAAGGGTGACATGTTCGGGTTAAGTGACCTAGCTCCAGGAGAAATTTTATCCAGGTCTTAAAGTGATCCCATATTCCCGCACTTGGCTTTTGTTTGTTTGTTTGTTTGTTGTTGTTTTTGCCAGCCTTGGGGCTTGAACTTAGGGCCTGGGAACTGTCCCTGAGCTTCCTTTGATCAAGGCTAGCACTCTACCACTAGAGCCACAACACCACTTCTGGCTTTTTCTGTTTACACAGTACTAAGCAATCAAACCCAGAGCTTCATGCATTCTAGGCAAGCACTCTACCACTAAGCCACATTCCCAGCCCTTACTTGGCTTTTTTTGTTGTTATCGGTATTAGTTCATGGCTGGAGCTCTACCACTTGACCCATTCCTCCACTTCTAGCTTTATGCTAGTTATCTGGACAGAAGAGTCTCTGGGATTTGTTTGCCTGGGCTGACTTCAAGCCATGATTCTCAGATCTCAGCCTCCCATATAGGTAGGATTATCAGACCCACCAGTGGGCCTGGCTATTCTCAACTTTTTGAACCTCAGAACTGGACTTCATTAGCAAGCATGTTTTCCAGTAGTGGACAGAAACTTCCACATTCATAGAGGGATCTGCTCAGTGAGACTCAAGAGTTCAGTCTTCCTTTGATTGGCATAACCTAGGTTAAGTGACAAACCTAAGAGCCAAACACTGTGAGGATGCATATAGGACCCCCTGATTATTCACACCCACCATGAAGGAGAGGCCACCCAACCAACCCTCCAGGCTTGGGGTGCTTTGAAAAAGTACAAAGAATAGACTGAAGGTAAGCAACAAATACAGTGACTAGGATCCTACTTGAAAAACAAGACTTATATCCATGACTAAACTACCTAGTTTTCACAAGTTTGAAATGATCAAACGATAACCTGCTTAATATAGGCTTCAAGTGTTTATCATGACCTACCTTGGTGATGTAAAGAAATGGAGCCCATTGAAGGAACACCACAAAAAAAATCAACTTGGCTAGAAAAGTTTTTTAACTAAAGTTGGGTGGGGAAAAACAGCATTCGACTGTATTAAGTATTCGATAGACTTAGGAACATCTCTAATGCTCTCCATAATAAAGCCCCCCATACTCCTGGCCACCTTCTTCTCATAAAATAGCCACCAATGCCTAGAGTCAAAAGAATTCTGTCTCACTGATTTATATGGTTTTTTTTGTTTTTGTTTTGTCTGTCATGGGGCTTAAACTCAGGGACTAGGTGCTATCCCTGAGCTCTTTTGCTCAAGGCTAGAGCTCTACCACTTTGAGCCACAGATCCACTTCCAGTTTTCTGGTGGTTCATTGGAGATGTCTTATAGACTTGCTTGCCCGGGCTGGCCTTGAACCACAATCTTCAGATCTTAGCTTCCTGAGGAGCTACAATTACATGCATGAGCCACCAGTGCAAGGTTTTACATATTGGTTTTTGTTTCTGGCATTTCCATTTGCCTTTTCTCATACTTATCCTTCCCCATATGTCTGCTATATATTTTCTCCACTAAATCCTTTAATAGATTAACTACAGTTATTTTAGAATCTTGAACTGGCCAGGCCTGGGAGGCTGAGGAAGGAGGGTCATGAGTTCAAAGCCAACCTGGGCTACATAGAAAGATCTTGTCTCCAGGGGAAAAAAAAAAAAGATGTTTTCTAATTTAAAAAATAAGGTCTTTGGCTGATGATTTGAACATCTTGATCACCTCTGAGTCTGATGCCATTCATTGCTTTGTCTTTTGGCAACTTTTTTTAAGCTGTTGGGGGGGGCAGGTATGACTCATACTTTTCATTGGATGCCAGATATATATAGATATAGATATAAATATATATCTATATAGATAGATATAGAGAGAAATATAAATCTATTCCTATATATCAGTAATATGGATAGTATGTTGGCTGGGAAATAGACATGTGTCTTCTTTGAACAGGTTATCGATGTCAGGGTTTGAGTCAACCAAGCCAGTATGTGGTAATTAACACTCATGCCGTTAGATTCCAGATAGAGCCTCTGTCTTTTCCTCTAGCTACAACCAGTCTCTCCCTGTTCTATTTAAGCTGTCCCTCCCATGCAATTTTTCTCTCTGGGAGCTAGAATTCCAGCAAGCAGCGTAGAGTTCTGTGCCTTTTTCCGCCATCACCAAACCCCCTTTGCTCCTGTGTGAGTTAATGAGGATGGCTTCCCTTCGTCCCAGCTCTCTGGAAAGGACCCTGGAAGAGAGAGACACTCCTCCACTTTCAAGGGCTCTGTTAATTCAGGCTAGCCCAAACCCATGCCAAAGGAACTCAGTGAAGCCAGGCACCAGTGGCTCCTGGCTGTAATCCTAGCTACCCAGGAGGCTGAGATCTGAGGTTTTCAGCTTAAAGCCAGCCTGGGCAGGAAAGTTCATGAGACTCTTATCACCAATTAACTCCCAAATTCTAAAAGTGGAGCTGAGACTCAAGTGGTAGCGTTAAGTTAGCCTTGAGCACAAAAGCCCAGAAACCATGCCCAGGCTCTGAGTTCAAGGCTCAGGATGGGCAGCAGGAGCAGCAGGGTTGGGGGAGAGGGGGAAAAAGGGGAAGGAGGTGTGGGGGGAGGGGGAGGGAGGGAGGGAAAGGAGAAGGGGAAGGAGGGGAAGACCGAGAGGAAAGGAGGAGGAGGAGGAAGAAGAAGAGGAAGAGGGGGAAGAAGGGGAAGGAGAAGGGGAAGGAGAAGAAGAGGAGGGAGAGGAGGAGGAGGAGGGGGGAGAAGGAGGGGGAGGAGGAGGAGAAGAAGGAGAAGGAGGAGGAGAAGGAGGAGGAGGAGGAGGAAGTATTTTTCGTGTCTCCTTTCTCCTTGGAGAGCCCGCTTCCCTCTCAGAATGCAAGCTAAGTGCCTGTTCTGTCACCTCAGCTTTCGAACTAGGCCAGAAACAAATTAGGCCTCTGTCACTTTGCTATTTTCCCCCTCATCATTAGAATGGGAGCTGCCCTCTTTCCAGAGCGTCCTAAGTGGAAACAAAACTCCTTGTCTTCTTCCATATGGTCTCCTATAATAAACTACCATCAACTGGGTCACTTAGAAACAACAGGAATTTATTTCTCAATGTTCTTGAAGGCTTGGAAGTTCTGAATCAAAGCAGAACAGCCGATTCACCACGACCTGCTCTGTGGGTTGCAGACAGCGCCTTCTAACTGCGTCTTCCCACGGTGAAAGGGCCAGAGTCTATCTTGGCCTTTTTTACCTGGGTCCTAATCTCACTCTGAGACTCCCCTCTCCTGACCTGTCCCCTCTCCTCCCTCGTGGTCTGACCTGACAATACTGTCACCTTGGAGATTAGCATTTCAGCAAATCAGTCCACCCCCATTAATCTGTGCTTTTGTAGACCGGTAATAATAATGAGTTAATTTCCACTGTATAATTGCGTGCCTGGCATATTGTGTTGCTATAAAATTTACATGGATTAAGTTCATTGAATCCTTATGATGGCCTCCATTTTCTGGGTTGGAAAAGCAAGATAGAAGAGCAGTTAATTGGCCAAGAATCACAGTTGCTTTGCAGTTTATAAGCAGCATACAAACCCAGGCAATCTGACACCAGACAGGGACATAATACTATACTGCTGCCTGGGCTCGCTCCTGTCATCCTAGCGACTCAGGAGGCTGAGATCTGAGGATCACAGTTCAAAGGCAGCCCAGGCAGGAAAATCTGTGAGACTCTCATCTCCAGTGAGCCACCAGAAAACTGGAAGTGGCGCTGTGGTTCAAAGTGGTAGAGCACTAGCTCTGAGCAGAAAGAGCTCAGGGACAGAATCCAGGCCCCAAGTTTGAGCCCTATGACTGACAAAATAAAAATACCATACTGCTGTCTGTATTCCTTGAGGCAGGGGCAAAACCTTAAACTTGAGTTTAAACTCACGGAATTTATCGCATCATCCCATTCAAAGGAGCTCTCAGCCAACCTTGTTGAAGGAAGTTGAATGCACTTTCTCCTGCCCATGAAAACCAAAATAAGGTTTGGAATCCATGAGGAGGATGGAAGGAGAAGAAGGAGGAGGGAGAGGAGGAGACGGAAAAGGAGGAGGAAGAGGGGGAGGAGAGGAGGAGGAGGAAGGAGGAGGAGGAGAAGGAGAGGAGGAGGAGGGGGAGGGGAAGGGGGAGGAAGAGGAGGAGGAAGAAGGAGGAAGAAGAAGGAAGAAGAAGAAGAAGGTTTCCAGTACCTTGAAGAATTCCATCCCTCTGCCAAACAAGTTAGTCATGACAAGAAGGTAATGATAAATGACATCTCTGCCCAGGGGATGCTTGCTTGATTGGGAAGAAATATGGTCTATATTTCATATAATTTCCCCTAACTTCAACCACAAGGACTGAAAGCTGAGACTCCATCGACCGTTGATTTCACGCCGTATCTCTCTGCCTCCCCCTCTCCCCCCCTCTCTGCACCATGATTAAGCAATAAAACCCTAAAGGGCAAAGTCTATAAATTGTACTTTCCCATATTCCATGCAGTACCCAGCACAAAGCTCCTCAAATACCTCTTGGAGGAAGGAAGGAAAAAAGATTAAGTTAACGGCGCTGGTGTTACCATCCAAATAAACTGTCTCTTAGTGACACCCCGAAGGCTGGAAATTTTTAGGATGTGTATAATTCAAAGGCTTGGCGCCAGTCTGGTCCAAGGGTAAATCTGTTCTATCTAAGATGGATGCATGTCAATTCCAAATCTTTGACCTTGATTCTGAAAGGCTGCTGGGTTTGGGAAGTATCAAATCTAAGTCCTTGTCTAAATTTTTGCCATTTAGGAGCCACAGGATATTAATAAATAGCGATCATGATATCATAGATCTGGTTGGTTTACTGGGAAAATTAAATTAATTGACAGGCTCCAAGACAAATGCCTGTATTCTCATTACAGCCATTCCCACGTGGGTGGGTGTGTTCAAATCTTAAGCTTATGATGGCGAGGAGAGAGGACGGAGCAGGGGTGAGGACGGAAGCGATGGGTGGGAGCCCTGCGGGAGGGTTTGTAGACGTGTACCTGAGTCAAAACTCATCCAGTTCTGTGCTTTAGAGCCTGTGGCCTGACACAGGTAGCTCACACTGGTAATCCTAGCTTCTCAGGAGGCTGAGATCTGAGGGTTTCAATTAGAAGCCAGCCCAGTCAGAAAAGCCCCTGAGATTCTTATCTCCAATTTACCAATCAAGCCGTTTATTGTCTGCAAATCCCCTCTGTAAAGGTGAGCTTTGGGAACATAAATCACCACCAAAAAGTAAAATGAAGCCACTAATTTCAGAATGAAAAAAAAAAACCTTATGCTTAACTATTGGAATAATAATAATTCTAACAAACTAGGGATCCAGGATATCATCCAACTTCACCCTCACAAAATTCCTCTCTGTCCAGCGCTAATATTAGCCCAACCCGCCCATTGTATATGGAAAGTCAGCACCAGCAAGACTATAAGGCTGGATTTAGTTTAGAGAGTTAGCAAATGACAGGGTTGGACTTCACCCAGGGCACTCTGATTCTAGATCTTCTGCATCTGAGCTCAAGGCTATCCTTTCTCCTAAATGGAAAGCAGAGATTTTTTTTAATCCATTTATAAGTGAAACCACTGGGTCCTACATTATTATCCTGCATAGATGTATCGTTACTTAACCAGTCTGTCTATTGGATAGGCATTTAGATACTTTCTGGTGTTTTATAATTATATACAATGTTGCAATGAGCCCTTGTTTACATAAATCAATGTACAACTATTACCACCCATTTGCAGGTCTGGGTCTTTAGATTTCTGTTGGCCTGCCTGCCTGCCTGCCTGCTCTCCCTCCGTCCCTCTCCCTCTGCCTCCCCCTACCTCTCTCTTGCACGCTTTCTCTCTCCTTCCCTCCCCCTCCCCTTACACCCCCCTCTCTCCCTCCCTCTCTTTCCTTCCCTCTCTCTCTTTTTTGTCAGAGACCAGGACTCAAACTCAGTATACAATGCTTGTTTTCATTCATTGGCTGGTGCTCTACCCTCTCTACCCCCACAGCCTGCTTTCTTCCAACCATGATGAGTGTCTTTCAAAGATAAGGATCCCACAAGAGTGGGGAGCCTAGTACAACAGCATTGGCTCTTTAGAGAACTCCTGTGGGACTGTAGGAAGCTGATCTACCCATTGCATCTTAAATAGAGCTATACCCATAAATTGTAGAATGGAATAAAAGAAGACATTATTTTCTTATTAATTTTTTTGTCGGTTGTGGGGCTTGAACTTGGGACCTGGGTACTGTCCCTGAGCCTCTTTGTGTTTGGGGATAGCTCTCTACCACTCTAGACACAGCACCACTTTCAGTTGTTTTTTTTTTGTTTTGTTTTTTGGTCAGTCGTGGGGCTTGAACTCCTGGCTTGGGCGCTGTCCCTGTGCTCTTCAGCTCAAGGCGAGTGCTCTACCACTTAAGCCACAGCACCACTTCCAGTTTTCAAGTGGTTTATTGGAGATAAGAGTCTCAGGGACTTTCCCGCCTGGGCTGGCTTTGAACCGTGATCCTCAGATCTCAGCCTGGAGAGTAGCTAGGATTATAGGTGTGAGCCACCGGCACCCAGCTACCACTTTCAGTTTTTGAATGGTTAATTGGAGATAATAAGAGTTTTACAGGGACTTTTCTCCTGGGGCTGGCTTCAAACCAGGATCCTCAAATCTCAGCCTCCTGAGTAGCTAAAGTTACAGGCGTGAACTACTGGTTTATTTTCTTCTTCTTTACTATCTGGGAATGTCTGCCCCTGGCAGGCTTGTGTTAATGTTTGTATTACATGAACTATATAAATGTTCACGTGCATACATACATCATATGGGTCACTCTGCTAATTGTATGAAATATCTTTGTTTTTGCCAGTCATGGGCCTGGGCACTATCCCTGAGCTTCTTTTGCTCAAGGCTAGCACCCTACTATGTGAGCCACAGAGCCACTTCTGGCTTCTTCTGTGTATGTGGTACTGAGGAATTGAACCCAGGACTTCATGCATGCTACTTTTAAGCCACATTCCCAGTCCTGAAATACCATTCTTAGACACCTGGAAAATCCTTAAAAATCACCCAGCATGTGACTGTATTTTCTCCTATAATTTAACAACTTCTGCTGCTCTTAATTTACATCTATTAGAATGATACCATATTATTGCTATTTTTCCCATGAGAAAAAAATATATGTATATAGCTAATAGCAGTGATATTTTCAAGCCCATACCAGATCATAAAGGATTTGAACTCCCCAACACATCATTGAGAAATCACAAATCCAGACAGCAGTAGAAACTCACCCACAATTAGGACTTGAATCTCCTGATTCTCAAATCAATTTTGTTGCAAAATTTCCGAGAACAAATTCAAGATTACATTTGATTCACCAGCAACCTAACCTTGTAGCTGATATCTTTTGTCTTTATTTCTTGACTCCCAGGTCTGAATTCAAATAAGTAAAAGTGAAGGGGGTACAGAGGTGGGGAAGGAAGGTGTAGACAGAATTGTGATAGCACAACGTCTATATGAAAAGGTCAAATAGTGCTCTGTTTCAGTCTGTAATAGGCAGCAATTCCAACCACCCCAGTCATGAAATACCGGGCAATTTTCTGACCTTTAGAGCTGTTGCTGCGAGTGCTTTGATTTGGGGACAGTCTAGATCTATATTTGAACTAGCTAAAGAAAAGAAAAGAAAAAGAAAGAAACCAAAAGAGTATTTCTCCATACTCTCATGATACAAAATACAACCACAGGCATAGACGTTAATGGCTACTATGATTTTTTTTTTGGTTATTTGCTTTTTCTTTCAGCTACCCAACACCTAGATGCCTTTTCTCAAACTCTGGATGCCCCCATCTTTCAGATCTTGGTGGGAACAGAAATTTAGGTATACAGATCCCAGCTAGTATGCTTCATGGGCACAAGCCTGGTCTTGACAGATCGCACATGTCTACCTTGGACACTGAGTGAAGAATGAGAGATACAAATAATTTGGTACAAAGCAGAATCTGTTCTAAGAGGTTGTAGCAGCAAAGGCTATAAAATTTAAGCTTATTATTATTATTATTATCTTCCTGTTCCCAAACACAGCAAAGTCAGGGATGGCTTTCTCTGTCCAGGACTAACTAGAGCATCTTGTGTTCCCCAGAAGAGACAGCTGTCTCCTCACAGGCTGATGTGTCGCGTGATCTGAGCTGTGGGGGCGGTGGCTGCCTGCTCTCCTCTGACTCTGTCCTTATCCCAAGCCTGGATCTCCAGCCATGTTCTGTGAACATATCAATATCCCTTTTATAGAAATTCTTTCTGGTTTCAAGTCAGCCCAAGGAAGATTCTTTGACTTGCAAGCAAAGACCTCAAAACACCAAGAAATAAAACAAAAATGTAATAAAAAAAAAAAAGGAAGAGAACATGAAGCTACATAAAGAAAATGTGAAATTGAAAGTGTCTGTTTCCCAAGGAGTCTACATCTACCAAATACTACTTTTTATCATCCTCTATGTATAAAACAAGATCAAGAGTTAGGACTGAGCCAAGTGCTTGTAGCTCATATCTATAACCCTATCCACTCAGGAGGTTGGCAGTTCAAAGCCAGCCTGGGCAGGAAAATCCACAAGACTCTTATTTCCAATTAACCAATAAAAGCCAGAAGTGGAGCTGTGTCTCAAATTGTAGAGTGCTAGCCTAAAAACAAAACAAAACAAAAAACCCTCAGGGATAGCACCCAGGCCTTAGATTCAAGTTCTAGGATGCACTTGTGCACATGCATGCGCACGCACACACACACACACACACACACACACACACACACACACACGATGTGAAACTGTTCTGCCACCCATATCCTGATTTGTCTCTAAGTATCTCTATTTCTGTCAGAGATATCATCAGTTCTTCACTACTCAAGTTTAAAAAATTACCGTTACCTTCATCTCTTCTTCTTCATATCCATTACCTAGATATTCCTATTTTCTTTTTTTTGGGGGGGGTCCGGTCATGGGGCCTGAACTCTGGGCCTAGGCACTGTCCCTCAGCTCTTCAGCTCAAGGCCACTTCCGGCTTTTTCTTTTTGCTTATGTGGTGCTGAGGAATCAACCCCAGGGCCTCAGGCATGCAAGGCAAGCGCTCTACCATTGAGCCACAGTGCCACTTCTGGCTTTTTTCTTTTTTTGCTTATGTGGTGCTGAGGAATCGAACCCCTGGCCTCAGGCATGCAAGGCAAGTGCTCTACCACTGAGCCACCTATTTTCTCAACCCCCCTATTTTCTTATATAATGACCTCAGGGATTTCTTCCTGCCTTCATATTCCCAGTGATGACATGTGAAACAGGAAACCATCACTTCCTACATGAACAACTCTATTATGTTTTAACTAAGCTACTTGTCTCCAATACATCTTTGCCAAATTGATCTTCTCCAGACACTGTGTATCAATCGCTCTCCAAATGAAATCCCTGTGTCCAACTGTTGCCTTCAAACTGTTCAGCCTGACATGTGAGGCCCTGATGTTCTGATTACTTTCCTATCATGTGAATCTAACCACTGCATGCTTCTGTGTAGTCAATCTAGCACTATTGGATCAAGGAACATCTTTTTAACTATAACATACGTAACTACTGCCTTAAAAAGTAGAACATCACTGGGAGCCAGTGGCTCAGCTCATGCCTATAATCCTAGCTACTCATGAGGCTGAGATCTGAGGACCACAGTTAGGGCAGAAAAGTCCATGACACTCTTTTTTTTTTGGGGGGGAGGGTAAGGGTCCGGTCCTGGGGCCTGAACTCTGGGCCTGGGCTCTGTCCTTCAGCTCTTCAGCTCAAGGCTAGCGCTCTACCACTTGAGCCACAGCACCACTTCTGGCTTTTTTCTTTTTGCTTATATGGTGCTGAGGATTCGAACCCAGGGCCTCATGCATGCAAGGCAAGTGCTCTACCACTTAGCCACTTCCCAGCCCCATGACACTCTTATCTCCAATAAACTACTCAGAAAAAGACAGAAGTGTTACTGTGGCTCAAGTGGTAGAGAGCTAGCCGTAAGCATAAAGAGGCTCACAGGGACAGCACCCAAGTTCTGAATCCAAGCCTCAGGACTGGCAAAAATAAATAAATAAAATAAACCAGGACATCATGAGATATAATGTGTGTGCTACAATAACAAATATAGCAGTATAGAAAGTAGTCAAATCCAGGCACCAGTGGCTTACACCTGCAATCCTAAAACTACTCAGGAAACTGAGGTCTGAGGATCACCATT
The DNA here is from genome assembly GCF_000151885.1 of Dipodomys ordii. Lineage (NCBI taxonomy): Eukaryota > Metazoa > Chordata > Mammalia > Rodentia > Heteromyidae > Dipodomys > Dipodomys ordii. The sequence goes on from NW_012267351.1 coordinate 1,446,781, forward strand.
CACAGCCAGCCTGGGCAGAAAAGTCCAGGAGACTCTTATCTGTAACTAACCACCAAAAGCCAGAAGTAGAGCTAGCTCGAAGTGGTAAAGAGTTAGCCTTGAACAAATAAAAAAAAAGCTCAGAGACAGTACCCAGGCACTGAGATCAAATTCCAGGACTGGCACAAAACGAAAATAGTGATATTTTTACACCTTGAATGTTTCTGTACCTGATACTAAAAAAATTAACTGTTATGCACATAATGTATGCCATATTTAAGTGTCCTGTTAGTGCTATCTCCACAGGTAGGTGTTAAGAGCTGCATTTATATATAGGCAAACTAGAGTCTGAGGGATAAAGTATATATTCAAATCAGGTTGACAATCAATGTAAAGGCAAAACTGAACTGCCATAAGTGGATGCTTAAAGTAAGAGTATGTTGTTTTTGTTTTGTTTTGTTTTGGGTTTAGTTTGGTTTAGTTTTTTGCTGGTCATGGGTCTTGAATTCTGGGCCTGGGTGCTGTCCCTGTGCTCTTCAGCTGAAGGCAAGCGCTTACTACATGAGCCACAGCGCCACTTCTGGTTTTCTGGTGGTTAATTGGAGATAAGAGTCTCTTGCACTTTCCTGCCGGGGCTGTCTTTGAACTGTGATCCTCACATCCCAGCCTCCTGAGTAGCTAGGATTACAGGCATAAGCCACCAGCACAATGCCGAGCATGTTTTCCTAAAAGCAGATTATTGCAGGGGTAAAGCAACTGCCTAGAAGTGTGAGATTTTTTTGTGTGGCATTAATTTCATGTCTACTGTAGATGAAACGATATCACTAGCCCCAATTTCCTACCAGAACTTTACTAAGTATTATACAGGCGTCAGTGTCACATACAAATCCTACCTGCTGCTCAATAACTTGGGAGCTTGTTGTAAATATGGATTTCAAGACCCATTTTCCAGAAATTCTATTTTTCTGGCTATGGCATGGAGTTGAGTACCATGCACTTTTAGTAAGCATCTCCATGTGGTTAATAAAAATATAAATGATCCTAAGTCAGGAAATCTATGGAGGGTGCCCTGGTCATGAGACATGGGTTCTGTTTCTTTGGCTGCCACTTACTTGCTCTGTAACTTTGAACCCCAGATGGTGTCCTCTTTACATAAAGGAAGATGAAATCGGTGGTCTAACTTGCCACCTCGTACCTCCTTCACCAATGGGCTAAACCAGAGTCATTTTTCTCACAGGCTCACACCACTCAAGGGGGAGCGCCTGCCCATGAAGCTGTGTTGGGAGGGATTTTGAGACACTGATTCAGAACACAAGGAAAAGAAGACCACTCCGAACTGTGTGCTGGGCCTGTGTGAAAGGAATGGAAATGGATGCTCAGAGTATTTGATAATCTCAGCATAGCCGTGCAGTTAGTCTCACTCTTCCAAGCTGTCCTGTTCCTCATCCTGTCCCTGTAACCTAACTACAATCATCTTCACCACCCTTTCCAGTCTCCCTCCTTTTTATATTTCTAAGTCATAGTTCACTCTGCTTTGTAACATGAGCCATAGCTTCTCTGCCACTCTCTCCACCTCAGAAAGAAATCAAGGAAGCAAGGAAGGAAGGGGAAAGGAAGGGAGGGAGGGACGGAGGGACGGAGGGACGGAGGGAAGGGAAGGGAGATGGTGCTGAGTTGCTGTGAAGTTTTACCAAACTACTAACCCTAAAATGTCTTTCATATGGTAGAAATACAATTATTATTTGTTGCAGCTCTGAAATGGTAGACTTCTGGCATTATCTTTACTAAATAAATATCGCTGCTGGACACTGGAGGCCCAGATCCTTGAGAAGTCAGAATTCAGCACCCTGGACAGCTCAGGAAACATCACCCAACCCTTGAAGCCCTGCATAATCCACAGACTTTTCCAGCCTCACTCCTCTGTAAGAAAAACTGAAAGTCTCTGTCTGGCCAAACAAAATTACATGATCTGTAATATTCTCAACACCTCAGCTGCCTCCTCAAAATTTGAAGACAAATTTTGAATATTGAAGGCATAAAGATAATACTCACATTCTAGCACTTAGAATAGCCTTGCTGCATGCCTGCACTCTGTAGATGTGAGGTATTAGCTGCTAGTCTATACCACAAGGCCACAGACTGATTCTATCCTGACCAACAGATTCCACAAAATGTTAAGTATTTAAAATAGTCTTTCATAGATGGGGGTAGGGTGGGGGAAGTACCAGGATTTGAATCAGGCCTCCCATTATCTCCGCTTGCTTGCTTAGCTGGCCCTCTGCTACTTGAGCCAGGCCTCCAGCCATGATTTTGTTGGTGATTTTGGAGATGGAGCCTTACAGACCTTTCTGTCTGAACTGGTTTGTGACATGATGTTTCAAGATCTCAGCATCCTGAGTGGCTAGGATTGCTGATGGGAGTCAAAGACCTAGCTGAAATATGTATTTCCCCTCTCTAACTTGTTTGTGTGCATGTGTGTGTGTGTGCGTGTATACATGCACATGTGCACAAATGCACATGTACAAGTAACGGGGCTTGACCTAGGGGCCTTGTGCTCTTGCCTGGCTTTTTTCACTCAAGGCTGGTAGCTCTACCACTCAGGCTACACTTCCATTTAAAGCTTTTTGCTGGTAATCGGAGAGTAAGAGTCTCTCAGACTGTGACTGTGACTGGCTGATTTTGAACTGTGATCCTCCAATCTCAGCCTCCTGAGTATAGTTAAGATTACAGGCACGAACTACGGGCATCAGACTGAAATTGGTTTTCTTTTATCCCATAGGTTTTTCCATCTTTAACTTCCCGTTTCTCTTTCCATGTTATCAACAGTCAGAGTTTGCAGAGGCCAGAGATCCTAAAGATCATAATTCCAGTCCTTTAGTTCAGTTGCCTTGGCTTGAGGGTCCTGAACTTTAGATGACTTAAAAACAAACACACCCATCTCAGTATTCCTCTAGCCTGGGGTTTTCTGAGCCTCCTGCTGCCTAATTGCAGCCCCAATACTCACACACAAATACTCGCTCTTTTTTTCCTTCAGAAAAAGAGAAGAGGTAGCAGACACCAGCATTTCCAGGCCATTACTTTTCTCTATGCTATTTATCAAGATCTTCCTGGGTGTCTGTAGCCATTTGTTTCAATAATCCTACACTGATGCTTCAAGTGTTTGGATGGCTTGCATATTTTAGTTTTATACTTTCTTAGCAAGTGTTCCTGAAATGAGTACAAGCAGTCCTGAGTATTCAGTCCAAACCTGCTCAGAGTTTCCCCTTTAATCCTCAGGATCTTTGCCTAAGTGCTTTTAGAAGTGTTACGAACCCAAATAGCTTCCTGGCCAAATACAGGGCTTTTTTTTTTTTTTACTTTTTCTATTATGGCTCTAAATCCCCAAATCACAGTGTATCCTGCTATTAAGAGCCGTGGATTTCAGCTCATGACAATGCTTTGGTAGACTGCTAGAAATCGAAGTTTTAACATCCTCTAGGGTATGAAAAAAATTTTAATCCAAGAAGCTTGGGAATTTCTGATTAGTTTGAACTGGAGCTTTGTTTCCTTCTCTGCCCTTAAGAAACAGGACCAATGATTTGAGGGCTCCTGGGTCACATGATTATATCTTATCCATCTTTTTAATGTTAGTGCCAATATATAAGAAGTCCTTATAGTAGAATAGACTGTTGTTCAAGAATGCTCTTACAGCCGGGCGCTGGTGGCTCACGCCTGTAATCCTAGCTACTCAGGAGGCTGAGATCTGAGGATCGCGGTTCAAAGCCAGCCCGGGCAGGAGAGACCGTGAGACTCCTATCTCCAATAAACCACCAGAAAACCGGAAGTGGCGCTGTAGCTCAAGTGGTAGAGCGCTTGCCTTGAGCTGAAGAGCTGAGGGACAGCGCCCAGGCCCAGAGTTCAAGCCCCACGACCGAAAAAAAAAAAAAAGAATGCTCTTACAGCCAGGCACTGGTAACTCAGGTCTGTAACCCTAGCTACTGAAGAAGGCTGAGATCTGAGGATTGTGGTTCACAGTTAGCCTGGGAAGAAAAGGAGACTCTTCTCTTCAACCAGCCATCTACAAACGAGATGTGGAGTTGTGGCCCAAAGTGGTAGAGTGCTAACCTTGAGGAAAAAGACCTCAAGGACAGAGCCCAGACCCTGAGTTCAAGTCCCAAAACTGGTAGAGTAAAAAAGAATGCTCATATATAACTTCTTCCTCATTACTTCTGGAGGGAATATATCTAGATCTCAATACAAAGATAGATACATACATACATACATACATACATACATGCATGCATACATACGTACATAGATACATAGATACATAGATAGATACATAGATAGATAGATACATACATACATACATAGATACGTAGATCCATTGATCCCTGGTTATTGGTGGTGGGATTAGCCATGTCTCTTTCAACAACAGGAAAATGCAACCAAGGCAGAAAAATGTATTCTATTGAACCTCAGCCATAACCAGACAAAGAACATTTCTAGGCTAGCTCACTGGTCCCAGAAGGAGAATGAGATAATATGGGAAACTGATTCCCAAACAACTCCTGCTGAGCCAGGCTGAGACCAACCAATGCCCAGTCAACCCTGTCACAGACTAAATAAAAGCCTATGTTGTATGCTCTTGAGATTTCAATGTCACTTGTTACAACTCACGGCAAACCAATAGAAGTCTCAATCAACAAGTGAATAAATGAACACATATTAACACTGTAGGATTACCATACACCACTCCCTTATCTCCTAGAGAATAACGAGAGAAAGCAGGTCCTTCACCATTAAAGAACAATTCTCAAACCTGTATCTCCTCTACTGAAGCTAATGACATAAAAGCGCCTAACCACATTTGAAAAGTTAGCAGACATGACTTATCATTTGCTATTATTTAACACCAGGTTAAGTACAGGGCAAAGTTTTCCGAGGTAGCTTTATACTTTTTTCTTCTCTGACCTTGTCTCCATCCCATAGATAAATACACCTTTCCTCTCCACCACCCCCAATTTATTTTTGAGGACAAAACTGTCCTGAAGTCATGCTGGGCTGGAGGGAAAATCTAATCTCAGATGTAATAAAATGCATTAGAATGTATATGAAACAAGAATTCCCAATCAGCATATAATTGAACTTTTTTTTACTGCTGTGGACTGAAAATTAAAAATTCATTACCTAGTACAGTTTACAGAAGCTATGTCTCAGCTTCTTAGAAAAGGTTCCCAATTCACTCAATTTAGCAAACTTAAAAGCACAAACATTACCAAACCAGGTCAGCTCCCTAGTACCCTTCTTCCGCACAGACTTCCCTGACAGCTGGAAAGACAAAGTTACCATTTCTGAACAGATAGGCTGCAGCAAAAGACCCCTGCTTGCCCTTAATAAATCATCCTAGAACTGTCAGTCTAGCAAGATTCCTGTAGAGGTAATTAGTACTTTCTATAGAAGTAACTAGAAAAATAGACAAATAGCGACAGGATGCTGGTGGCTCATGCCTGTCATCCTAGCTACTCAAGAGGCTGAGATCTGAGGATCATGGTTCAAAGTCAGACTGGGTAAGAAAATCCATGAGACTCTTATTTCTAGTTGGACCACCAAAAAGCCAGAAATGGGGTGAGGGTTGTGGCTCAAATGGTAGAGCACTAGCCTTGAGCAAAAAAGCTCAGGGACAATACTTGGGCCCTGAGTTCAAGCCTCAGGCCCAGCACCAAAAATAAAACAAAACAAACAAATAGACAAACAGAAGAAGCCACTCTTTTCTCATAGGACAGCCTGCCTGAAAACACGATTCTAATAAAGAGGCTGTGATCTGGAGTCTAAGCAGAGCATGCTGAGATGAAATGGCCAAGATCAAAATTCAGGACATCCAACACGGCAGACACTGTGAGGACGGACACTGGAGAGAAGAGAAATGTAGGGGCTTCTGCTGGGGTTCTCTAAAAAATGCCTTAGCCTAAAGCTAAGCTCACAGACCTAGGTCAAAATTGCATGAAGCTTAGCGAAGAACGGAGGCTGTGAACTTGAGAGCAGAACAGAGCTTCAGACACCAAGGACTCCAAGGACTTTAGAGCTACATCGAAATGGAAGAAGAGAAAAGGGAAAATCCAACACCTCGCTAGTTCCACTGATGAGTAAGGACCATTAGCTAAAATAAGATTCCCTCAAGACCCAGACAAACAGAGTTTTAAAGCAAGTCCTGGCATGATGCACAGATGGAAGGTACACAGATGCACAGATGATGCACAGCTTAGAAGGTGGATCCCAGCAAAGCTGAAAAGCTTGGGGCCCACCATCCACTTTCCCAGGATGGAGCAATAAAATGCAAGACCAGGCCTCTATATCCCATGGCTGAAATGTGTGCAAAATACAAATCCATCATCACAAGAAGACTGTAGAACCCAGTGTGTCCACAGTATATCCTTCATCATTGTGTCCAATAAGACAGAACAGGACACAAAAGAAAAAAATAAGTTGGGCCCTGTGGCTCACGGCTGCAATCCTAGCTACTCAGGAGGCTGAGATCCGAGGATCACAGTTCAAAGCCAGCTAATGCAGGAAAGTCTGTGAGATTCTTATCTGTACTGAGCCACCAGAAAACTGGAAGGAGTGCTGTGGCTCAAGTGGTAGAGCGGAAAAAATAAAAAGCTCAGGGACAGCAGCCAGGCCCTGAGTTCAAGCCCAGGACTGACCAAAAAAAAGAAAAATGTAACCAGTGAGGGAAAAAAAAAAGTCAAGAGAAATCGACAGGTATTTACTCAAAGAGACATAAAAATTTCTATTGGCAAAAAAAAAAAAAAATAGGAATGCTTAAAGCTGCTGTAAGCATAATCACCAAAAAACTAAAAAACAACTTCAATATTCAAGAGTGAGTGAATGAACAACCAACGCCATTCTTCAGAATAGAATGCCCTCAGCAACCAAAAGAAACCAAGTCTTGGAGGCTTTGAGCAATAAGGATGTCTCTTAGAAGCATTAGAAAATGGTCTCAAATGGTAGCCTGCTGAATGGGTCTATTTATTTCACAGTTGGGTAAAGGCAAAATAAGAAAGAGTGATATCAACCACAGTTCAGGAGCCTGGGCTCTGTCCCTCAGCTCCTCAGCTCAAGGCAAGTGCTCTACCACTTGAGCCACAGTGCCACTTCTGGTTTCCTGGTGGTTCATCGGAGATAAGAGTCTCATGGACTTTCCTGTCCAGGCTGGCTTTGAACCATGATCCTCAGATCTCAGCCTACTGCGTAGCTAGGATTACAGGCATGAGCCACCAGTGCCCAGAAGCAAAAGAGTTGTCTAAGGAATTTCATTATTATATATTCTGACTGTGGAGAAGTTATACTAATTTATTAATGTGTTAAAACTTAAAGAACATCAAAATAATTAAATTTTGCTGCATATTAATTTTAAAATAAAACTTAAAGACTGAAATACAATATAAAGGGAATAGCCTAAACATTTTCATTCTAATAAACTCAACGGCAGAAAATTACTACACTTGTGAACCAATTCCCCCCAAAAATGTTCCAAAGTATCAATGCAGACAATTCATAAAAAGGAAACATATAGGTAAGCACTGGTGGCTCACGCCTGTAATCCTAGTTACACAGGAAGCTGTGATCTGAGGATCATGGTTCAAAACCAGCCTGGGCAGGAAAGTCCATAAGACTGTTATCAACCACCAAAATTAACCACCAAAAGTCTGGAAGTAGAGCCGGAGCTCAGACAGTAGAGTACCAGCTTTGAGCAGAAAAAAAATTAAAAATAAAACAGCTCAGGGACAGTCTTGAGGCCCCGAGTTCAAACCCCAAGATCAGCACACAAAAACAAAATTGCTGTTAAACATACCAAGATGAGTGTCTATCGATCCCTTTTCCTCATTGCTTAGATTAGCAAAGAGGAAAGACTTTGAGCCTGCATCATGGTAAGTATCTGGGGTTAAACTGCAGATGGACATAATACGAATGGAGAGAAAAATTAGCAAGCTCCAGCAAAATGTTGAATACATGCCTGAGCTACTTCACCAAGTGAGTCTGCTTTCAGAAACAAAAGGTTCAGCAATACCAGGTGGGTCAAGACACTGAAATAGTATACAACCATTATAAATGAAAGAGAATATTGCCAAGTTCGCCCATGCCATGTTATTGGGTATGGTTAAATGGCAAATGCAAGGTGAAGAATCCACTGAGGCAAACTGCGTAAAGGTAAAAAAAGAGACAAAAGGATTCATAAGATAGCATCAGTGGTATAAAATGCTAATTGTCCTGAGTTCACCATAACACCTTACATACATGTCATCAAAGCATCCCCCTGTGACATGTATAATTATGCATCATCATCCTGTGACAATTATGAAGGGGAAAAAAACGAAGTTAAAATAAAAACACTTTTTTTTGGGGGGGTGAGTGGGAACTGTATCTTACAAATCTTCACTTTTAGGTATCCAAGTTGGTTAGCAATTTTTTTGGGGGGTGAGGAGGGAAGCTATCGAAGCTCTCCATGCCTGTGATTTATTTATTATTGTGGTCTTGAGCTCGCAATACATTTCAGCCATAATTCATTTCCATTTCAGTTCATTAAACAAGCACATTCTGACTACGAAGCAACAAATGGCGCTTTCATCCTATTTAGCTCTTCCACGCAATGAATTAGCTGCTCCCGTGAGTGCCCCATGGTTTGAGTCTGCGTATAAGGCTTCTCGTAATTATGAGGTCGTGTTGGAGGGGGGGCGGGTGCAGTGGTCATACAAAGAGAGGCTGGGCTTCCGGAATAGGAAATGCACTCGGCTATCAATCTGCAAACGGTATTTTATTTAAAATGTAATTACCGCAGGCCTCTTTATTTGCAGAGCCTGTGGAAGGTGTTGACTTTGGGCAGCTGCCTGAAGGTCTCTGATGTCATGACAGTGTTCCAGAACCTTCCTGGGTCTAGTAAATATTTAGGTAGAAATTGGCTTCCTTCTCCTTAAAAGGCATGAGACCCCAGGAGCGTGTCAGGTCACTTACCAGATTTTGTTGTGGGGCTCCTGAGGGTGAATTGTGTCAGGACTGGGGCTTGAACTCGGGGCCTCTCGCTCTCACTTGGCTTTTTCACTCAAAGCTGGCATTCTACCACCTGAGCCACAGCTCCACAGTCAGCTTTTTGGTGGTTAATTGGAGATAAGAGTCTCATAGACTTTACTGTTTGGGCTGGCTCCAAACTGTGGATCCTCAGATCTCAGCCTCCTGAGTAGCTGGGATTACAGGCATGAACCACCAGTATACTGCATGCATCCGTTTTGTTTTTTAAAGAATAGCAGGGTTTGGGAGGGTCCCCCCCCACATTTGTCTCTTTCTTAGCACTTTCTATACCTCTCCAATCCCAGGGCAACACAGGGGTACACAGCCCCCCGGACTGGAAGGAACCCTAACATGATTGAATGCTCTACTCTTAACTGCCTTAAAACTCGTCATAATGTTTGAGTAACAGTCCCTATATTTCCACAAATAACAAAGCAAGCCCCGACAAGCTTACACACACACACACACACACACACACATACACCTCACAGACATCGCACTATCACCAATATGGCAGGTTAATATGGTAGAATACTGGTCCCATACTAGAGCTCAGGAAGGGCTAGCTGGGTTCACCTCCTTCTTAACCTGCTCCTAGGTCTTTGATTTTCTTATCTGCCTAAGGGAAATGGCATCCAATTCAGGATTAAACAAAGAAACTGTGAGAAGCATTGGAAGGAGGGGGCCTCCATCCAGGCGAAGTTTTCACATTAATAGTAAAGAAAGGAGGGAGGCAGCATACTGCCTCATCAGCAAGGGGACCCCCCCGCTCACAGCCCTTGTGCTCACAGGCCCCTCTGCTATTCACTAAGCTACATTCAGCATTGCCTTACTGCTCTTCCATCAAATGCCCAGACGTTCCCAAGCCCGAGTTCCTTCTTCACAATTTCCACTGTCCGCCGCCATTGCTACTGCACAGATTTGCTTAGTTCAGTTTGCTGCCTTACACAACATAGACTTACCTTGTATATAAACTTGGTATGTTATACCTTTAGTTTATTCATACTATATACCTGATCATGCATATTGTCATTAGCATATTAGCTTTCATATGATCATTACTGGAGTAGAAAGTCAGTATCCTATCTCAAAAAGAGAATTCAGTTTTAAGTGGTTAGTCACACATCACCTAAAACTCTCCTAGATTACCACTTCTGGGGTCCATGTTAGCCCTATTTCCTCCTCCCTGGGGCTCTGGGTTCCAAGAGCTGCAAGTAGGGTGTCATTTCTAGACTGCAATCTCTAAAGCAATGGACTAAAGTCAGCTGGTCCTCCAGAATCGCTTGCGGAATGAATACTTTTGAACAAACTGATAAATGATCCAAAAAATGCTTATACATCACCTGGGGGCTATCCCAAGGCCTTAAAACCTTCAAATCCTAAAAGCAATGGCTTTTCCCAATGCAGCATTTCCCCAATAAAATTAGGGAAATATTAGAGATCCTCTTCAAAAGGCAGACTCCCTGGCCTTCCTCTAAACCTACTCAATCCAATGAGCCATGGCCTCATGGTAGAATTTGGAATTGGGGTGAGTTGTAATAGCAGTATACAAAAACCAGGTAACAATAATTTCGTCCTTAATCTGGATCCAGAATTGTACAAAGGAATTACATATACTATCTCCCTTAAGCTCCCAGACCAATCCATGAGGTAGGAGCATACAAAACCAAAGCCAGGCCTTGGTGGCTCATGCCTGTCATCCTAGCTACTCAAGAGGCTGAGATCTGAGGATCTCCATTCAAAGCCAGTCCAGGCAGGGAAGTCCATGAGATTCTTATCTCCAATTAGCCACCAAAAGGCTGGAAGTGGAACTTTGGCTCAAGTGGTAAAGTGCTAGCTTTGAGCACAAAATCTCAGGGACAGTGCTCAGGCCTTGAGTTCAAGCCCCAGGACTGGCATATACATGAGACAGACAGACAGACAAGCCATTCAGAGGGGAGAAGAAAGGATCTCATTCAGACATCCTGATTCCAGAACTAGACCTTCAACCGCCATAATGCACTCCTGAGAGTAATGAAGAAGCTTCTAGAAGACAAGTGTTACTCATGGATCCATTTATGACCCTTTAGGCCACACCATATATTTTTCAGTCCATTTATTTTCAGTTCATTTCTTCAGTACTTTGAGGCTTCATATTTGTCAAAGCTACCTGATTGAAGTTGGATTATGAAAGTTCTTTATTAATACCATGGGCCTTTTTATCACCAGGGGTGACTCAGATGACCGAGCTAAAGGGGCCAGGGTCATTTAGCACCAAGGAGAACAAGGTTCTTCTAGGAAAGCCATCCACCCTATCCTGGGAGACGAAGGCGGGATGATCACGCTGACATATTCTAAAGGAGATTTCTGTCCCACCTGGAGAACTGGACTTGGTCACCTCCCAAATCTAATTGTGTGGGATTCCAGGATTATGCAACCCATACAAAGAGACTCATTGCTTGAAACAGCTTGCACTTGTGCTGAGAGGAGAAAGACAGAGAAAGAATGAGAAGGAAAAGGGAGGAAAACGAGGATAGAGGACAGAGGGGAAGGGAGAGAAAGAAAGGAGAGAGAAGGGGAGGAGATCGGGAGAAAAAGAATTAAGAAGGGAGAGAGGAAGGAAGGAAGGAAGGAAGGAAGGAAGGAAGGAAGGAAGGAAGGAAGGAAGGTAGGAAGGAAGGGAGGAAGGGAGGGAGGGAGAAAGGGAGGGAGGGAGGGAGAAGGAAGGAAGATGAGAAGAAAGCCAGCATCAGTTCAAAACCTGGGTGCTGTCCCTAAACTTTTTTCTCAAGGCTGGTGCTCTCCTACTTGAGCCACAGCTTTACTTCCGGTTGTTTCTGGTTAATTGGAGAGAAGAGTCTCATGGGCTTTCCTGCCCAAGCTGGCTTCAAACCACCATCCTCAGATCTCAGCCTCCTGAGTAGCTAGGATTACAGGAGGGAGCCACCAGCGCCCGGCTTCTCTCCTTTTAACTCTCTCCTTGTGTTTCACCAATTGCCATCAACGTGCAACTTGTTAATGAAATATTCACATACACACCTATGTTATTTATCTGATATATACCAAGCCTTCAAAATTACCTCCTGAGGATTTTTCTCTCTGGTTTTTTGGTTTTGTTTTTCTGGCCAAGTCTAGGATTTTTTTTTACCAATAGTAAAACAAAAATTATTTTAATGGTATTTTGGACATAAAGATCCACTCCCTGGTTACCTTGTTTCCACATCTTAAAGGATGGGGTCTATTCTTATGTATCTGGTGGTCCATCAACGTGGGACCAGAGTGCTGGCCAGGACTAGCTTAGCGCTTTCTCTGGTTACTGTCTCTGGCGCCACCTGCTGGTCTCTTTCTCTGTATCCATCAGCCCCAATGAAAAGGAAAAAAAATCCTAAATGTGAACCTAAATTCATTTCCCTTTCAGAAAAATCCTAAGGCCAAGTCAGGCCTCAAGGTTCAGACTGGGGATCTCTACTCTCCTCATCCTTCCTCTCCTTTTCCTGAAGACTCCGATTTTTATCTTAGTTGTAGTCACGGTGTTAGATCTTGTAAGACAACAACCTTGACCCCTTCAGGCGGTGGTAAAGGTTGGCTACACTTCTGTACCTCGCAACAATCTCTTCCCACGACTGGGGAGACAGAGGCCTGGTCTATTCCTGACCGTTCTTCAGCCAACTGGCTTTGCCAAAGGAACTTTTCTCGTGACACCAAAATCCCAAGGAACGAAGGATCTTCATTTCTGGCCATCCATCCTGCAAGCTGGCCTGTGTGATCACAATCCTTCTACCTACACACTGTTGTACAGCTGACACTACAGGCATGCCCTGCCACACTTAGCTTGCTCTGTCACAAAGGGCCTTGCTAAGTTGTGCCCAGTCTGGCCTGAACTACAATCATCCTAGCTCTGCCTCCCGGAAGCTAGAATTCCAGGTGGTAAGCCAATAGCACAGAGCTAGATGTGATCATATGTTGAATATATTGAGTTAAATACAATGCTATCAAGGTTAATTTCACCTGTTTCTCTTCTTATTGTGATTCTAGAAAATTCTAAATTGCATATATAACTAATTGCATATTTCTATCAGACAAGAGTAATCTGAAAAAAACACTGAATGTTTACAGCCTCAAGACAACTGCACAAAGTCAGCCTTTTGTGTCTACAGGATTACGAAATCAAGAATGCAACTAACCAAGATTCAAAATCAATGCAATAGTTGTTTCTCCCACATTTACTCAGTATTAGGCATCTAAGATTCTAGAAATGTTTTAGGAATGAGAAACCTAGAAATGATTTAAAGTATGCAGGGAGATAACACATTGTTCATCTGCAAATTGTACATCATTTCACCTGAGAGAACTCTCAGGGGCCTCCAGAACCAATGCCCTTTGGACTCTGAGGGATGAAAGTTTCATCAGCAGAAGGAAGACTGTCCCTGTCCCAAAGAACTTTTCTATTTATTTGTTTGGTCCTTTGTGTCTAAGCTTCCATGGTGAATAAAAATAGCTAGATCTCTTGCTCAGAGGACAGTCACTTTGGTCTGTCCGGATCTCAGAGCATTGAAGATGCCTCTCTCCCCAGAGCTACAGTCAGCCTGGCCAGGAAATCCTCTGAAATCTTCTCTAGAAGACGTATTAAAGAGATTTAGCCATGTGGAAAGACACCTCGATAGCCATGCTTGTCCACTAAGCCAACTGCTGAACCTCTAAGGGCTTTAGTCAAGTGCAGTCACCCTTCCTGCCTCCCATAAACCCACCTTGAGAATTATAACAAACGTAATACCAAACCAAGGAATTTTTCTTTAAATTGTAACATATAAAATGAGTGTGCCACCAGTAAAAGTTGTATTTCAAAGTGATAAACAACCCTTCCTTCCACGCTCCCATTTCTACTCGTCAGTCTACCCCATGGAATCATTTTTAAATGAAGGAAAACATGTCGGTCCTTATGTAAAACCTCTCAGAGCCTCTACATTGTATTAGGACCAAGCCCCTAGCACTTTTAGGGAACTTTTAGGGAATCTGGGAATTGTCTGTCTGCCTCTCTGACTTTTTCCTGGGACGGGCTCCTCTTCTGAAGTCACCTCCCATAATTATCAGGGACCTGCTCTCAACCACATAGCCCCAGAAAGCTCTGGCTACCTCTTGAATTCTATGGCCACCCTTTGATTAGATGCTACCTGCTCCTGCCTCTTTGATTGGATGCTGCCTGCTTTCACCTCTCCCCTGATTGGGTGTTACCTGTCTCCCACCTCTCCTCTGATTGGATGCTGCCTGCTCCCACATCTGCTCTCCTGCCCAAAGCCTCCTCATCCTAAAGGACTCTATTACAAGTGCCACTTCTCTGAGAAAGTCCTCTCCTAAACTCTCAGTCTAAATCAGAGCTCCTTGTTTCCTGTCTCATAGCATCTTCTTTCTTTTCTCCCTGGGAACTTATCCAGTCTCTGCCTCTGAATTTATTACCAGGATTTATCTCTTGAGTGCCAATGTTCCCACCTGACTATATAACTCCTACCTCCAAAAAAAAAAAAATCATCACAAATGTCTGGGAGAATAAATGCAAAAGGCAAGTTACAAGATAGCATGTGGAATCATTTCAGTAACATTCCAAAGCATATAGATATAAGAAACTCTTTCTGGGCATAGGAACAGAGACTACCTCTGTGCTATGATTTAATTTTTATTTCTTATGCCCAGATATTTTGCGGGGAGGGGGCTTGAACTCTGGGCCTGGGCGCTGTACCTCAGCTCTTCAGCTCAAGGCTAGCGCTCTGCCACTTGAGCCACAGTGCCACTTCTGGTTTCCTGGTGGTTAATTGAAGAGTCTCACAGACTTTCCTGCCCAGGGTGGCTTTGAACCATGATCCTCAGATCTCAGCCTCCTGAGTAGCTAGGATTACAGGCATCAGCCATCAGTGTCTGGCGTTCCAGATTTTATATCATGGACATATCTAACTTTCAAAATGGGGCAGTTTAATAATTATTAATAATAATAGTAACAAAGCCCAGGTGGAGAGTGCAGAATGAGCTCACCAAGTTGAGTTTGTAGAATCACGTCTCGGAATCTGTCAGTAACTTTCTGTTTCAACTTGAGCCATTTATTCATTCATTCATTCGTTCATTCCTTTGTTTAAAAAAAACTCCCGCTGGGAAGCATTGCTGGCATTCTGGAGGCCATCTGGGTCTCAGAGTTTAATCTTTAAGAGGATAGGTGATGTGCCTGTTAGGCTGTGTTTCCTCCCTCTTCTCTCCCAATGACAGACTCTGCTGCCTCCTCCCAGGGCTTCCCCTCCCTCACCTCACACGGCGCTCACAGCCATCAGCACACCAGTGAAAGGTGCAAGCTCCAGCCACTCCACGGGCCAGCAGCCTGGATTTGCAAATGTTCTAACCTGGGGGCGGGGGGTGGGGGTGGGGGGGAGGGTGCGGGGAGGGAAGCCCACTACCATACCAAGTTTGTGTCTCAGTACCCTAAACTCCCAGAGTGCACAGGTGTGCAAAATGCTCACATTCATCACCCCACGAATTGTCTGATGAGACAGTTAAGGGGGAGTCCTCTCCCCCATTTATTTACTTATTTGATTGATTGAATGATTGTGCCTGTGCTGTGGCTTGAACTTGGGGGCTGGGAGCTTTTTTCACTCAAGGCTAGCACTCTACCACTTGAGCTACAGCTCCACTTATAGCTCGTGTGTGTGTGTTTGTGTATGTGTGTGTGTGTGTTACTTGGAAATAAGAATATCATACACTCCTGCCAAGCTGGCTTCGAACCATGATCTTCAGAGCTCAGCCTCCTGAGTGGCTAGGACTACAGCCATGAGCCACAAGCAAATGGCAGCTCTCTTCCATTTATAAAAACAGAAAAAGCCAGGTGCCAGTGACTCATGCCTATAATCATAGCTACTCAGGAGGCTGAGATCTGGGGATTGCTGTTCAAAGCCAGCCCAGGCAGGAAAGTCTGCGAGACTCTTATCTCCAATTAACCACCAGAAAACCAGAAGTGGCGCTGTGGCTCAAGTGGTGGAGTGTTCGCCTTGAGCTGAAGAGCTGAGGGACAGCACCCAGGCCCAGAGTTCAAGCCCCACAACAGACAAAAAATAAAAATATAAATAAAAACAGAAAAGCATTGCTTTTCCAACATCAAACTGTGTTTGGGTGAAGACTCAGAGCCGAGGGCTTTAGTTACCATTATTATTAACAACAGTCCACTCACTTAGGAGCCTTTCTTTAGCAAGTTCATCATCTCCTTGAGGACACAGAATGCTCCTCACTGAAGGCTCAAATGAACAAATGATTTAATCACCCCGACCATTTCAGAAGCATTTACCAGTATGTCAGCAAACACTGTCTAGAAAGTCAATGCGTGGAGCTGTTTCATCCTTTGACAACTGAAAAAAAATGTGAGGTATTTGTGGTAAGGGTGAGCTGCTTCTGTAGCAAACAGAACTGGGGGTGGGGTGGGGTGGGGAAAGGGAGAGAGGAGACACAGGAAGGCATTTCTTCAATGTCGTCTCTGATGGACATGCTGCAGGTCTGACTCTCATAGTCAAGGCCTCTCAAGAAGATTGCAGCTCACAGTTCCAATCAGGACTCAGTTCTTCCTAAGATAAAGCATGCCACTTATTTCAAAGACGGAAGCTATCCGCCATCTTCAATGATCTAGCCACAAGGTGTTGAGCTGAACCCCCCAAAAAAGTTGTTCTAGACAGCATCTAGACAGGGTTGCCCAGATGGTAAGGAGTCAGAAGGGATCAGACATGTTCAACCTGACAAAGGATGAAATGCATTTGGAGTGAGGCCATCGCTGACCTCAAATAGCAGAATTGAACTATGGTGCAGTGAACAGAAGGTGATGCTTTTTCCTTACGGTTTTCAAGTTCCTAGGGTGATATTTTTCCCCCCTTGCAATTCTCAAGGTCACAGCAAGACCTCCTAATGGAGGGTTGCAGCTGCGGGTTGTGGGTTTCATAAAGGAGGTCCATGTCGGGAAATTATCAGAAGTGATGCAAGTTTGTAATTCAAGGTCAAAGACTGTAGCACAGAACAAAACTGCCTTTGAAATGCTGCTTTCAAAGTTGACAGAGAGAGAGAGGGAGGGAGGGAGGGAGGGGGGGAGGGAGGGAGGGAGTGGGGGGTACTAGAGATACATGTGGAAGATTTGGAATGGAGTCATTTAGAACCCTGTCTACCAGGAAAGAATGTGAAATCCAACACCCTGCAGAATTGCTCTGCTCCAATGCCTGGCCTCAGCCCTTCTAACAGACCTGGGCTTTCCAGCAACTTCACTGGTCCTGAACCAAGTCCATCCAGCCCAGCTGACATCCCTATAATGCATAAGTATAGATGATAATAGACCACAATTATGTCCTCTGTGCTGCCAAGTATGCATCACTGGGCTCTGAACTTTGACCTCATTGGAGTTACCATTTTATTTATTCGAGTAGTTATGGGTTGTTGTTGTGGGGGGAGGAGGGTGTAATAGAGCTTGAACTCAGGGCCTATCCTTGTTTAGATTTTTTTTTCCACACAAGGCTGGGGCTCTCTACCACTTGAGCCACAGCTCTACTTCCAGCCTTTTGCTGGTTACCTGGAGATAAGATTCCTAATGACTTTTTCTACCTGGATGGGCTTGGAACCATGATCCTTAGATTTCAGCATCCTGAGTAGCTGAGATTACCGGCATGGACTACTAGTGCTCGAAGTAGTTACACTTTGTCATTTAATTGGCTACATAGTCTCCTGAAAGGAAGATGCTGTCATTTAAAGACACTAACACCTTGCCTAGCACAGTGCCTTCAGGAAACCACAGACATGGCACCGCTGGATTTAAGCCAAAAGAAGGAAGGCCACCCACTCTGCCGCCATCTTGGACAACATCATGTTTCTTTCCAAGGCCTATTTTACCATCCATCACAGAGGAGGCTGGAACAGAAAGATGTGGAGGGAAGGGCAAGTTCATCCCTAGGAAGCCCAGCATCTCCATTCTCCAAGGTCAGAATGTTCTCTCCCCTACAAACAGCAGGGCAGAGTCTCCTGAATCTGGACTTCTGGGGCCTAACACCAATTACAATGTTAGTTAGCAATGAGTTCGGTGATTCACAACCACTAGTGGATTTTTTTTCTTTGCACGGGCAGTGAGACTTTTCACAGTAAGCACACGCGAGCCCTGTGCTGACTTCCTGTGATATCATTGCTTAGCTGATGAGGAAGTGAAATGAGCCCAAGACAAGCAAACGTGGCGGGAAGCGAGGAGCACTCTGGGAGACAGGAGGGTAGCAGCAGCCAGATGGCTAAGACACAAATCAAGAAATGCTCCTCGACCGTGCACACGACACATACCAGGTGTCCAGCTCCGAGGGGCGCATGTGTTTGCCTCCATGTTTGGGGGAAGGTGGTTGACAAGGAACCTTTAAAACTCTGCCCTTGGAACAGAACATGGGAGAACTTTTCAAGGTCATCTGAGGCAGATCTCTCCAAAGGCACAGAGATCCTACCAAAGCAGCTCACCCACATCCAACTCAAACTCCTTCCCTAGGGTCAGGTACCATGGCTCACACCTATAATCCTAGCTAATTAGGAGGCTGAGATTTGAGGACTGTGTCTCAAAACCAGCCCAGGCCAGAAAGTCCTGGATACTCTTATCTTTTTGTTTTGTTTTAGGTTTTTTCTTGTTTGTTTGTTTTTGGTCAGTCTTGGATGCTGTCCCTCAGCTCTTCAGCTCAAGGCTAACTCTCTACCGCTTGAACCATAGCGCCACTTCCGATTCTCTGGTGGTTCATTGGAGATAAGAGTCTCACAGACTTTCCCACCTGGACTGGTTTTGAACCGTGATCCTCAGATTTCAGCCTCCTGAGTAGCTAGGATTACAGGCTTGAGCCACCTGTACCTCAGGAGAGTCTTTAACTATCAAAAAAGTGGGAAGTACCAGCACTGGCGTTGCACATATATGTATTCATATATTATATCTACATATATATGCACAATGCAAACACTTTCCATGAAGGAAACTCAACCCAAGAGGCAGCCCTTTGTTGGAAATGCCTTTCTAGGTTTGATTTTTCATACTATACTTAGCACCTCACTTTTGTTCTTGCTCTACTCCCTAGAACTAAGCCTGTCTTGTGCAGGGTCTTGAATACACGGGTTTCTAGGCAAAGGAAAGACCACTTGAGCCACAGTTCTATTTCCATATTTCCAGCTTTTTTTGGTGGCTCATTGGAGATGAGAGTCTCACAGACTTTCCTGCCTGGACTGGCTTTGAACCTCCATCCTCAAATCTTGGCCTCCTGAGTAGTTAGATTACAGGTGTGAGCGCTGAGACACCTGGCCAGCCTTTTTGTTTGTTTAATCCCAAGGCACTACTAGTTCTTTCAAGCTGGTCCAAAGGTCAGACAGGCATTGCCTATCTTTACATGAAATACAAAGTCAAAGTAACTATAACTCACTAAAGAAGAATTATAACTTGTCCTGTGGCTTATTCTTTTCACAAATTGACAAATAAATAACGAAAGGGGAGCTGGCACTAAAGCATGGGCAGTTTGGGGGCAACACAGCCACGGAGGTTTTGATGAGAGGATTCCAGCTCTCACCATCTGGGATTTTTATCTTCACCTCCTGTCAGAAAGCAATACCTAGTCTACAAGGGTGTATGGGACTGAACTCCAGCCAGTCCATGGGTGAAATCCCAGCTCGGTCATTTGCTACCAAGATGAACATGGGCAAATTACCTTCACCTCTCTAAGTCTTTATTTCCTAATATGAAGAATTGAGATTAAAATAGCATTTTCTTGACATGGTTTGGAATGAGAGAATGCAAAGCTAGTCCCTGACCTACTGCTTCTTGATCTCTACCAAATCTGCATTGGACCTGAAATATGAGTTAGGCAAATGTATTTCTTTAAGTGGATCCATGTCTTCATTTCATGTCCTTAATCATATAGCACTATATTGCTACCATAAATGAAAATCATTATCACTATACATATTAGCAACTATAAGAATAATACCAAAAACTAGAAGAATAAAACCAATAAGACTAAGAATAAAACCAATCATTTCCTGTCATCATACCTAGAATCCTAGCTCCTAAGTAAGGCGAGATCTGAACATTACAGTTTGAAGTCAGCCAGCGGGAGACAAGTCCCTAAGACTCTTACCTCCAACTCACTGGCTAAAAGCCAGAATTGGCTCAAGAATAATGCCAACCAAAAATCATACTGAAAATTTTGACTTGGTCAAATGCAATTAAAATACCGTTGAATTCTCGGGAGATAGTATTCCCTGCTGACAGCCTGGTGGACAGGCTGCCGTTGTGGCTGTTAATGTAGAGATTAGCATGTATAAGAAAAGGAGCACAAAGCACCTACACTTCAAAATGAGACCTTCTTCCTGGAAGAAACCAAGAAGCTCAAAAGAGAGATAAAAAGGTAACTCTGTGATTCAGTGTTGCTCAAAGCCTGAACTGGATATTAACCTAAAACCCTCTCTCAGGAGCATACTCTGGGGCTCTGGGACTATGCCTTCAAGGGTTTGTCACTGGAATTGCTCTGAAGTAAGTGGCGAAATGCTCCCTTTTTTAAAAATTTTTATTTTTTAACTTTGTTAGAATATAAGACTACTGATAAGAAATTTTTCTTGTTTTTTTTTTGGGGGGGTACTGGGATTTGACTTGGGACACTGAACACTTTGGCTTTCTGGTTCGGGTGGTTCTCTGCCATTTGAGCCATGCCTCCAGTGTGGCTTTTTGTTGGGTATTTTGGAGATGAAGAAGATAGCTTCTTGCCTTTTCTTTAGCAAGATTTTGGACAGTTATTGAATAACTATAACTTTATTTGTATGTGCTCTTAAAACGATGCCCGGAGAATTAAAATGGTGGTTTGATTTCCAAGGATAAACAGTGACCACTTGTGCCTGCTCCAAGAAGAGTGGGCAGTGCATATGTGAGTTCGTCACGCATCATTTTGGAAGCTTAGAAGCTGCCTCTGGAATGGAAAAGGAAGACCCAGTATGACTGATAGGGTTTGGGAGAAGCTTGGTTTTAGGGGGTAAGACCATTGCCTTTGGTCTCTTGGTATCTACAAGAGATATTTCAGAATCCTCTCCTGTATCCCCAGCTGGAGAAGTTCATAGCTCCACTGACCTGGAAATGCTCACTTTTACCATTACTGGTGAGCCACTCAGTTGACCTTTGTGCACTCTACACACACATACACACACACACACACACACACACACACACACACACACACACACGCTGGTTATTGACAATTTAGCTACATTATGCAGAAGCCTCTACAAGAGACAAGGTCTTTCTCTCCTTCTTGCCTTATTCAAGTTCTCCCCTGTAATACATCTTCACCTGAGCCACTTCCGTCCACCTCCATAATGACCCCTAGCGCCAGGCTTTGGTTCTTCTACCCTGCCCTCTACCCCTTCAAGATGGATCTAGAAGTATTGCTCTGAAGACCTTTGCCTGATTCCCAGGCAGAGCTGGCAGACATCTCTACTGTGGCCCTGGGAACCACAAACTTCTGTGGTTGTAATTACCTTCCTATTTGGCAGTGTTGGTTTTTTGTTTTTTTTTTTGTGAAGATACTATACAGAGGGGTTACAATTACATGGGCAGGATAATGCGTACATTTCTTACCAAGCATTGCAGCCTCCTCCTTTTGTTTACC